>NW_024580667.1:36855243-37233405 GCF_017639235.1 Corvus kubaryi | reverse complement strand
CATGGATCGGTTGGGTCAAAAGGTGAAAGATACTGAGGCATATAGAACATAAATGCAAATCAAATATCATCATTGGCATCTTCTCTCTGTTCTAGTGCCTTGAAAAAAGAAATCAGTCAGCAGAGAGTGTCTACAGTGCACAGAGCTACCAAATTCTGGGGCTATGCTCTTTTTATTCAACCAAGTCCAAGAAATCTGAGAGAACAGGGAATCCAGAATCACTTCAGTTGCCGTCTTGGACGTGGTAGTGTCACCTAATCTGTGCCTTAAATAGTTTAGCCATTCTATTGTATCTGCTTGGATGGTCCATCACATTCCCAGATAAGTGAGTTGTGATTACTTTTCCCATATGTTAAAGTCAAAAAATCTTTTCCTGTGTATTGTAAGTGCACTCTAGGATTGTGTGTACCCTGTAAATTGTCTGGATTGGTTCTTTCAGTAAGGCAAGAAACTGTAAAGGTATGTGTTAAGCCTGAATTGCATGAAGAGTCCTGGAGCAGAGACCTCTAGAGCTGGGAGCAGCATGGGTGTAGCTGCACCACACTCTGAGGCAATTAACCTATGGAAAGGAGAGCTTCTTTGAGAGGAAAGCATAACATCAGTTAGAGAAACACTTCTGGGTTTGTTTGTTTCATTGTCTCATCTATATATAATTATATATATATAAAAAATATTGAGTGTTTTTTTAACTTAGGCAGATACTACCTGTTGGTGCTCATATATGCAGTTCCGCAAGGGCTGGAGTTGATCTCCCATTGCATTCTCTATATCATAACTCTGATAAAAGGTTTGGAAAAGCTTTTCTCTTCTGTTTGCCTCTCTTGGTGTTAATAGGATCAATCTTTTCCTTGCTGTCATTGCATTTCAGACATTCAATGAGCAGCACTAAAAGCAAGGAGAGAAAGAGGACAGTGTTAAAGACATGCATCATTTCTTTCCTATGCCTGTGGACAGACAAGCATTCTCTTGATGACCTGGAAGGTCTAATTACACTGGAGTACAGTGGAAAATGTACTCCAGTGAGGATACTAGTAATCTTCGGAAGAAAAATAAAATTTAAGAATTGTCCTTAACACTCTCTCACACAGAAAAAAAATAAATCTTATAATTTAAAACAAGTAGGAGTCTCCATACTAAAATATCCCTTCCCTCTCCAATCACAAGGTAACAACTGATATATTTTCAGTGGAAGGGGAGGGTTGACAAATCCAGACCGTGGAAGTGACAAGCAGATTTCAAAGGAATCAAGCAGGAAGCCTTCTATAACTCCTGTCAGTGAACTATAACTTCACTTTTGTAAGAATCTGTTTATGAAACAATTTATTCTTGTGAAGTTTGCACAAACTTGTGTGATAGGTAATGTGTTATGCATAAAGAGCAAAATAGTGCAAACACTAAATAATGATAATACTTCTTCTGTATGAGTGAAGATTGAGGAACCTTCCATAAAGGCTGCTGTAATTTGCAAGTTTCCACTTGCAAACCTTAACTCATGGATAACAAAATGAAGTATGCAATACTTAGTAGAATTTTCAAGTTTTAGTTTAGAATTTTCCACTTAAATTCCCGAACAATTTTTTTTCTAGATTCATGTTTTTCCTGGGCTCACCTCTGTCTGTGTGTTTTTCAGTCAATCAGATATTTATACTTCTGTCTTGATAGTGTTTTCTATAATCTGTGTATTTTATTTTTCTTTCTCACAGTTCATCCCAAAAGGAAATCTTTGCACTCTAGTTTAGTTTGGTTGATCAGTTATTTCTCTTCTCTTGTTGAAATATGTCCATTGAGGAGACACTATTTATGCTAGAGATCATTTAGCACCCTAACCAGATGTAATACAAATCCGAGAGAGGTACCAAAGTTTTATTTCCTTCATGAAAGGGCACATGGGGGAATACCAGAATTGTTTCTGGTATTGGTCCTAGCCTGTGTATGGTGCTCCTTTGGGAAGCTTCTAACTGGCCATCAATCCATCTATTAAGCCTCATGTTTGATCATGTCAGTGCTGACTTATATGTATCCAGTAAAGGTGTACCACCTGACAGGGTACTCTGTCTGGAAAAAAACAAGCAACCAAGCAAACAAAAATAAATAATACTTTTTAAAAATTTCATTATCTCCTTTGGACCAGCACTGGTATGATCAATGACTAGACCTAGGAGTTTAAAATGAAATATTTACAGTGCCTTTAAACTACTCAAAAATGTTGTAGAATGCCAGTTAAAAAAACATTTATTTTTTTACTATTGCAATTTGTCCTCACATAAAGCATAACATATGAGAAGGAGTAAAGTGACTTGATCTAAGGCAGTATGGGGTTTACAAGATTAGTAGACAATAAAGAATTTCTACTTACTTTTGAAGTTTTTCTTCTTCACTATTAAAAATTGAAATGCATTTTGCTTAGAAGACAAACTCGATTCTGAAAATGTGCATGGTCATGTGTTTTCTGGGCACAGTCATTTATTCACTGAGAACGGTAGTTTTCCAGCTGGTCACTTTTTAATCCAAGAGTGCAAAAATAAATAAATATTTTATTAGCTTTTTTATTTGTCTATTTCACCCACTATGTTTGTTGATACGATGTAGAGACTGCTGTTTGTTCAATCTTGAGAAGAGAGGAATTCTCTTGTTGGCTGCTAGTACTCAGTGGGTGGTTGCAGGAGGGAGCCAAACTCTTCTTAAAGTTGCACAGGAGAGCAAAAGGCAACAAACCCAGTTGCAACATTGTACATTTTACTTATGCATTAGAATTTTTTTCCCATGATGGAGGGCAGCACCAGAAAAGGTTTTCTTGGGAGGCTCTGGAATCTCTGTCCTTAGAAATGTTCAAAAGAAATAAATATTTTAAAAGTTATCTCGATTGTGTAATAACATGTCACCTTAAGTGACATAACAGCTGTACCTTCAGTTCTATGGGCAATTTTTTCTAGGAGTTCATTCTACAAGATAGAGCAGCTGTATTTCAAAATTATAATTTTATTAGTGGAATTGAGCTAGCAGGCTTTGTTTAGAGGTGCTCTGGAAATTAAATAGTTCATCGATTGCTGCTCGGTGATTATCTTTAGGTCACTGTAAATAAACAAACTGTACAATGTGATTAACTTTTCATGAGTTATCTCCTTTAAACTTTAAGTACTTCGTTTACAGAAAAGGTGAGGGTTTGTAAGTCACCAGCAAATTCAGGAGTCACAGAGCAGGCTGAGCACCTTTGCACATCAGTAGCAGAAGACCTATTGCAATACAGGGCAGACACTGCTAGTGAGATTTCTCTAGAGCCATAATGGAAATTCTAAGGAATCTCATAACTTCATATACAAGAGGAAGAAAGTGCCAGTGGCAACTCTGCTCTTCATGTGAAACTGAACCGAGTTTAAGAATTGGGATTATTTTTTTGTGTGTCTTTGACTACTGCCTATTTTAAAACTGTGCTTGAAGTAACCAAGAAGGGTTGCTTTTTGTTTTTTTCTGTAATGTCAGTAATACTTGTCTCAACCTCTGAGGCGCCAAACCTGCTTGCACTGGTCAAGCCTTGATGTGAGCTGGTCCCAGTGTGTTATGCTTGTCCTGTGCAGGTTGCACTGATTCTGCATCAGTACTGAGCACAGGGTGGGGCAGTGGTTGTAATGAAGGCTTGCAAAACCTTTCTCTTCTTTCCCATGCTGTCTGTACAATCCTGGTGTAAGTGGCTCAAACAGAAAAATATGAGATGCCTTGGACTTTCCGTTGACCAGATACAGGCATCTACACTGGGGACATCAGAAATGAAGAACAATGGTCTGGCACTCAAGGGAAATAAATAGATAAAAGCTTAATCAACCCCAGAAACAGCAGGCAAATATTACTGTGTCAAGCAGCCTGTTTTGCTCCATAAAGCAAACCAAAAAGGGTTGGAGGGAGAGGACAGAGGTAGGGGAGAATGGAATTAAAACTATGGGAACAAACAGTAAGAAGTAATATATATCAAAACCTCCATGGGCCACATATATATAGAAGAGAATAAAAAATAAGCTAGAAGAGGAGTCAGATTTATATTTTACAGTGCAAGGAAATATAAGCAGGCTGTAGAGCTGTTCTGTACAAAGCTCCATAGCTGTCTCATATATTTTAATCATACCTCGTTTTGGAAAATTTTATGTCTTACATCCGAATAAAACTAACATGTTTTTTTAATTAGCTACAATGACTTTAATTGAATGAGAACAGAAAGAACACAAGATGACTGCTGAAATGAATCAGTCAAGTCGAATTTCACTGGTAAATTGCCACCCATGTGCTTCAGTCGAAAGGCAGTCTGCAGCTAGGCAGGGGCTGCCCCTAATCACATGGTTTTCATCACCACGGCAGAAAGCTCTGCAACAGTCACCACATTTCAGGCAGTTGTGGATGGGAAAGAGAGCATCAAAAGAATTGGAACACATTTTTATGTTCATGTAAAGCAGGTGGAAGCAAAAGTGGCCTTTCAGCTGCACTTTGGTTGTGATCCTGGGAGACTGAGGTCCTGAGTGCCTGTGCCCTGAACTGAAACTGTAAAAGGCATCCATGAACACTTAGTCCTTAAGTGTCCTTTCATTTCAGTGAGACTCCTTTTCTTGAAATGCTCTTTATGCATTATACATCATCAGTACTATTTTTGTTTAGACATATCAGCAATCATCCCACAGCGATTAAAAATCATTATTCCATTAACTTTCATGCATAGAAAAAATTAATGACTCCATGAATCATAATTAAAGCTTCCACTTCTTTCAGCAAGCAGAAATCCAGACATTCAACAGACCTTCTTGTTATCTATTTTGGCTGTTCTAATGCTTCGTTTTTCATCTTGCTTTCATGCTAACTGAGACCTCCATGCTTTCCCTGCAAGTTTGTTTCCCTTATATGGCTGTGAAATTTTTGAGCTGCAGAGAACAACTGATGAGGGAAAAGATGGCTGTATGGATAGGCAAGGCACTTTGGGTATTTTTCTAGTATTTTGCTGAGTGCAAGAGCATGGTTTTTTGGTGTTGTGGGGGGTTTTTTTAAATTTTATTTTAATTAGTATTTAAATGTAAGGTTGGAAGATGTTTACTGTATTTTGCCAGATGAGCAGGCTGATAATTCATCTTACTCTTGTCCTGCTGCTTTTCCCCAGCAGTCAGTGTTTTATCAAATACATTTGTCAGCAAGGTCATAGTTACATACAATGAAAGCATGTGCTACTACCCCTTGTGTATGAGCAGGTAACCAGCAGCCTTAAAAAGTATTCAAGGTCACTTATTTAAAATATTTGCAGGTATTCATAAATATATTTAAATTAATTAGAGGAATCATCAACTAAATATTAATCAAAAATTTCTTGAAAGCATTTTGAGGAAAATCAGCTGTAGTCCAATACAGTGACATGTTTTGAAGTTCAGAGGGAAAACGTGTATATTCAATTTTAAAAAAAGCAAAGGGATATTTGTTTTTAGCATACCAGTCTAGGGAAAAGCATAATAAATGTTAATGTATATAATCACTTGATTTTCCACAAATCAGATATTCTTGAGAAACAAACTCTTGTAAATTGTTGGCCCTCAGCTATAACCTGTGCAATGATCCTTTCCTCTTGAAACCTTTTTTCCATTTACTTCTCTGTTTACCTTCTGCATCTTCCACCATTTTCTATTAGTCCTGTGAGTTCAGCTGCCTCAGCCTTCTTTGGGGTAGTCGCTGGTGAAAGTCAAGCACTAGTAATGTAACAGCCAGCATGATGGAGGCCGAGACCTGTAGTTGCTTGTAAGTAATAGTGCTGTGCTTCTGAAATAGTAGTAAAAACCATGGTGCCTGGAACTGATGGACCTGCCCTGCTGAGGAGGCTTCAGGCTATTACCTGCTAAAGGTCAACTTGCAATTGATATTACTGTGGTTTTCAGCTGCAGTGTAGGGCTTTTTTTTTTTCTCCCTCAAACATTATTAATTATTATGCACATGTATATACAACTAAAATTATGATAATGGAATTTTTACACAAAATAATTAGCTATAATAAGATATTGATGACACTGGCAGTGATGGGGTCTCTTCCTTGAAGCATTTTTCATTGTGAATGGCAGGAATCACTCATTTATCTCAAGTACCACCTTCTTACTGCGTTTTTTACCCAGTGTAGCAGATCAAGCCTAGCAGCATGGCAGAGGTATGACACTGCCCTCTGCTAATTGTCTTCTTCCTCTTTTTCTTCTTCATACCTAAGATATTTGTGGGGTTTCTTCAAACCAGCAACAGAAAGCATTCTGTGAAGATTCTTCTACTGAAGAGGAGGACCTCCCTCCTATGCTCTGCTGCTACAAATCCTTTTTCCACATTAACTCTGAACAGGGAGACTGCTGAAGAATTGTGTTTTTTTAAAGAGCGGTTCTTTTTCATCATCGTTTTGGTTGGTGGTGATGCAGGCTTTTTTCCCGCAGTGCTCTAAGATGTGAATACAAATTATCTGTGTTCTTTTTCCCAGATGCCCAGTGAATCCACAGTAACAAACTCACTAGGAATTTACAGACCTACCTTTGTAGCACCATAGTGAGAGCTGTCTGTGTCCTGGGTGATGCCCATAATTCTTACTCTGGTTGAAGAGTTTTACAGAGACATTCAACACGTCATCCATAAGTCTTAGCTCTTGAGTGATGAAGCACAAAGAAGAGTTTGATTCACTTACCATCTGACAATACTTTTTATTGGCAAGCTAAACAAGTGTTGCCAACATGTAGAAGAGAGCAAACCACTCCAGTGTCTCAGTCTGGTCACAATACAGTTTCCTGGAATGTTTGGATTGTTTCCCATCTCCATTGGCATCTATTACCATTTTGGTGGAAACCTGCCACAAGGTTTAGTGTCTTCATCCCCCTTCCTGTTCTTCTCAGAATTATTAACACTCTTTAAAGTGATGTTCAGTGAAAATCTAGTTTCAGCATTTTCTATAGATTTAAAAATACAAATCTAAATTTATCAGAGATAAAAACCAGTAATTTATTATGTCAAGTGTGGAAGCTAGCTCTTACCATGGTCAAATATCTTTTCTATCATCTAGAGTTGCCACTCAGAGAACTTTCTTCAGCAATAACTTGAATAAATATTATGAGCAGCCAGTTACAGTTTCTTTCCCTTCGGGACACAAAAATCTAGTAAAGAACCTACCATACATATTCCTGTAAGCTGCTATTCAGAAGGGAACAATATACTCTAAATTCTTTGGAAGATACAACAATGGCACAAAATAAAAATTAATAGTAGGACATTGAAAGATCCCCCATCCCCTGCCTTTTCCTCCTCCCCCAGTAGAACTGAACATTTTCTAAGTTTCATCATAGCAGCTTTCAGCAGAGATGATTTCTTGCCCAAAGGCACAGGAAGATTAACCAACTATATCCAACTGCTCAACGCTCATCTGAAAAGGAGTCTAAAGAGCATATTGTAAGCTTCACAAATGCAATCAGTTTATCAAGGTCAGATAAGGACAAGAGCCTGAAAAGGTATGATTCAGGATAAAAACTGAACAGATACTGATACTCTGCAATTAGAACCCAAATGAGGCTACCTACTGAATAGCAGGGGTGAAATACCACATTCTGCAAAAACTCACTGTCAATAGAACATACACAGCCTGAAATCCCTGCTGATGAGGAGAAATTAACTTTGTAGTCAACAAATTTATTGATGCTTTCCTTTTACAATTGTACAGTGGAACTGGTGAGATTAGGAGGAAATTTGTAATGCATAAATGAAGAGCTCTTATGCACATTTTCTATCACGTCAATGAAATGACAGTGTGCCTCTGACAGTGACCTCTGGTATAATCATCATTAGTGATGGAGCAAGATGGCATCTGCTGAGAGGCTGACACCTGATAGGTGAAATATATGTATTTTTTATGTGATTGAGGGCAACATTTTAATGGCAAGAATGCTTCATAGATAGTCAGAAAACCAAATTGCTGTACAATTGTGAATGTGTAAAACTGGGAAAGAAGTAACCTATTGTTCAGAAGATAGGCAAGAAGGAAGGACAGGAGAGATTAAAACCTAGAGACGAAAGAATGTATCATGGCCAATGTACCATTCAGCAACTGTAGAAAACAACAAACAGGCAAAGGAAAGTTAAAAATATTTCTGATCTTTGCAAATCTTATTTGTAAAAATCAACTCCTCTATTTTTGTTGTCACTTTTTAATTTGTAATACACAACAGCAGATGGCTTGTTATGTCCTAAATAAAGGTCCTTATCCTTAGATAATATTTTTGCTGTAGAGTTGAACAATCAGTTCATCTCAGTATGAGATCAGTTCATCTCAGTAGCAAATGAACATGCAAGCTGTCTATTTGCTGTGGTGCTGTGCTCATATATGTGAGTCACTAGGACTTCAGGGTTCAAACTGCACTTTACTTACCATCACAAAAAAAGTTAAGTATCCCAAGGAATCTTCCCCTGAGGCTTTTTGCCTTTCCAAGCATGTGGGTGTATTGTAGAAATGCATGAGAAAAGCTGAGTCAACATTTGAATCAACATTGTATTTCTTCAACCCTGCTGCCTGGGGTGTATAACCACCTGTATTCCTCAAAGCATTTTATGTTTTGGCACAAAAACACAGCTAAAGTCACCTTTATGTGGTGTCATAAAGGTCTGTTCTCTGGAGATGTGTGTCTGACACCACTGAGATTGCTGTGAAAGGTTTCTCTTCCATCCAGTGTTTGGTTAAAGCTTATAGGGTTTTAGAAAGTAAAGATAAGGTAACTGCTTGCTAGTGCCTCTTACTGTTTCACATTAGAAATGGGTCATATATGGATAAAACCTTACCATCTAAAGACTGGTTTAAAATAATGTGGTATGTTCTTACTAATTAATCTTGTAGGCCAGCCACCAGTGAGTAGGCATTGAATATAATCAACACCTTTTTATTGCTTACCTACTAAGTTTCCTTAGTTTTCTGGAAGCACTGATAGTAGTAACCCTGTGGTTTTCTGTTGCAAGTTTGATCTTCACACGACATGTTCTCAGTCTCTCAAAAAGAAACTTGCTGCATGAAGCTGTTCTTGAATGGTCTTCAGCCAGATCTGTGTGTGCATACACGTCGTACGTGCAGTACAGTGAGGCTGAGATAAGCCAGGGACTAGTTTGGCAAGAGGTTGTAGAAATCAGAGGCATAGAAGGAAAGTGTTACCTTTCCACTGTTGTTTGCTTCGCCTGCTCAATTTCCTCTCCCTGTCAGTAAAACCTAGGCCATTACAACGTTTTAGAAAATAATATCGTTTCCATTTATATATCAGCTGAAGAAAATTTGATAGTTCTTTATTCAAAATGAAGCTCTTAAAAATACAACATAAAACCATGTGAAATATGTTGTTATTCTGTCATTGAAAGAATATTTGTAGACACAGAAGACAAAATCTGAAATTCGGATTATATTGCTGAAAGAAAAAAATACCATAGGAGAACACTACGAAAAAGAACTGCATATGGAATTTAAAAGCCAAAAATCAAGATTCTCTACACCTTTACCAAAAGGTACTGTCATAATGAGAAAGACATTCTTAACTGTAAAGGCTGCATAGTTCAGTCAGAGGTCTGAAGATGTATCCCAGTTACATTTTTATAGCCTTCACGCTTCAAAGTACTGGTCCTCTGAAAATTTTCATAGAAGCAAGGTTGTTTCAAGTACTTGATACCATAAAGTGATATCAATGAGTAGTTGCATCAGTGAAACTTACCATTGCTGTTAAGTTTTTATAGATTCACACGATTCACTTTCTGACTAAACTTGACAGTTTCTGGAAAAATACAAAAGCAATGGTTTCTTCTTCACTGGAATCAAATAATTGTAAGTGTGTATGGAAACTGTCGTGACCTGAAGTACATTAATTTTTTGTTTAATTTAGTTTTGAAAATTCTAGATTTTATAAGACAAACAAAAAGAAAAGTGTAGTTGAGTGAAGATCTGGTGCCATGAACAAAAGAATAGGAATGTAATAGACCATAACAAACAAAAATTGTTAGACACATAATACTTAGAAAAACCCTAGTTTTAATAAAACTGCAAATCTTTGAATGTCTTCTCAGTGTCATTTGGACCGACACTTCAGCAGAAATGTGATAGGAACACTGAAGCTTAGCCCTTCATTTGCAACAGGGACAACATTCAGAGCTTTTTTCTTTCTTTTTGTACAGGTGCATATCAGGCAGAGATAAAAGAAAAACAGATATGACAGTTTCAGTTAATAATAGAAGTTGATGCTTTGTGCAGTGGACCAATGCTGATATGACGGTACTCAGGTGTCAGACTTGTGCTGTGCTAGGAAAATCACTGCTATGCAGTTAAAATCATTGCAGTTCTGTACAAAAATGGTATATAATGAAAAAATAATGTAGGAAACAGCCCCTTAAGTGCTCATAAAATTCGCAGGCACTGCAAAAGCTACTGTTCAGTGTGCTGTGCACAGCAAGGGTGCTTTGGTGTCCGAAATGGACCAGTTCAGGGCACCCAATGCAGACCTGGATGAATTTGGTAGCAGCAGGTGATCAGATAGTTTTTTTAAATAAAAGATAGTAATAGCTTAATGTAGGTACTCTTACAAACTGCCTTTTATTATTTTCACTATTTTTGAGGATTAAAGCTTTTTTCTTGTGCACAACAGACATTTCATCCCTCTGCCTTATAGCCACTGCTTATATGAAGAGGAGAGGCAGGTAAAAAATATTAGGAGAGGTAGACCAAGGGTATAGAAACAAATAATGTAGCTATTAAAACCTGTGCTTAAGTTAGTGAAAAAAAAAATATTTCTAATACTGGAAAGAAATTCAGACTTCTTAATGCACTTCCCATAGACATTATAGTCAAAGCCAACTCATGGAAGAACACGTAAGAGGAGAGAACAGTAACCTGCAGCCAGATTTACATAGATCTTTGTGGTAGGATTTCTGCCTTAATTTGTGCATATAATTGCTCTTTGTCTATGTCTCACTTCAAGTCAATTGAAGCTCCTTCCAGAGTGTGATTCATTATCTCATAAAATAGATCTGATAAATTATCTAGAAAGAGAGCCTAAGGTACGTTGCTCACAATTAAATGTCTAATTTTTGAGCAGCTGAATCTCACTTTATGCTGACTGCAAAGTAAGATCACAGAGTACATGCATGGCAGTTGCCTTGTTCTTTCCTGTAACCTCTATCCCACTCTAATGAAACAGCCCTCATGAGAATGACTTTTCCAAGCTGAATTAATGCTATGAGGATTAGTTTTTACCTTCTATCTTTCCCTCACTCTTCGCACTTCTATCTTCTTCTTCTTGAAATCTTTTCAATCTCTGCTCCCAGGCCTCTGTTCTTTTCTTATTCTTTGCTTCTTCATTTCCCTTCCAATATACTAGTTTGAGCTGAAGGTCCTCTAGGGTCTGTAGAGTCTGTCCATTCCCTCCTTCCACTATGCCATACCTCAGGGTAATCTCATCTAACAGCAATCTAATGTACTATTTCTTTTTCTACTGGGAAGGCATGTAATTTACTATCAATACCAATCCTGTTTTCTTCCACTCAAGCTAAAACCTTGTTTCTCTGATACCTCCAGGTAAGAACATTATCTGTTCTTAAGTTCACCTGCATTACCTATCTCTGCAGCAGCATCTTTCCTTTTAGAAGGTGTTGTATGAACTGCAGATATCAGTCTCTGTTTGCAATTTCCTCCAGCCCACACCCAAATATTTTAGACTAATTGTACATTATACCAAATACACATCCTTTTCTTGCACTGACATACTTTTATCCAGGCTCCCAGCATCATGTGTCATCCTTTTCTGGCCTTGACCAATGCAGTGTTGCTTCTGCTCAGCAGTCTTGCTAATGTTTTCAGAGTGCTGTAAAGATTGTTCTTCTAACCTCTCTTTTTGAAGTTGTAAATTTCCCTTTGCGGTCATCCATTGGATCTCCCTTTTTATTAAATTAAAATAAGCTTTCTGTTAACTTCATAGCTTATCCCTTCATCTCATCAGGTCATTTCAAACAGACAACTGGCTCACAACCAGCCTCCGTCATTGGTCTGTCCCTGATTCTTATTGGGAGTATCCTGAAGCAAACCTCCTTCATCATTTTGCTGAAATGATCTCCACAAAGAAACAGCAAAATTGTCATCATCTGTGCTATTCATGTGCTACATATTTCTATTGTCTATTATTCTTCCCAATTTTAGTTTCTTTTGAACAACAGCTTGTCTCTATTCTCCTATAATGCTCAATCTGTATAATTTCTCCTGGTTTTTTCTCCCAGTCTTTTCTTTTTTTTTACAGCAGGGTTTTGTTTATGGTTAGAGTTCATGGTAGTAATATTAATTAAAAGAAAGAAAAATAAGGAACAACTGCAGGATTTGGTGTAATATAAATTGAAACACTGTTAACAAGGTGGGACTAGAAATTAATTTGTATTTATTTTACGTAAAAACTTACAGTTCTTTACTTTTGATGGCCAAGGAATATTTAAATGATGTTGCAATACTGTAGTTTCATTTTTCTCAATGAAAAATTCTGTTGAAAAATTTTACTGCCAGGAAATTTGTCCCAACCCTCATAGTTCCTGAGGTGGCAGTATTCACTCTGGCTGGTTAACAGTGGATTCAAAATATTATTCTATACAGCTCAGCTGTGTTGTGTTGTATTATTGTAACTTGAATCTTACAGATTTCTGTGTGCATTGCAATATAGTGCAGCAAGAACTCTGCCAGTCAAAAAGAGTTATTTCTGAATTACCGTTCTTCAATAACAGAATTCAGCAACCATGCTTATTAAATCAAAACTTTCGAAAAGGAAGCATAAACCCAATAGTCCATATAGATGAGAAATATGTTTCTCAATATCTGAATTGCTCAGATGTGAAAATCAGTGCAAGCCATACAATCACTCTTATATTGTGCTTATAAAGGGATTTTCATAACAATGCGATCTTACCAATTGCATGGTTTATTTCTTCAGGATAACAGAACTGGCTAATTTCAAATTATTTGTACAAGGTGAAGATATAAATCATAAAATCTTATATCCTGTGAAGCACAGGGAAGGATTGCATAATTGAAACTGCTTTACAGCAATAGGCTATTCCATCAAATTAGAGAGGTTTTTTCACTCCCAATATTCGGAAGGAAGCTATGAAACTAATTTGAAGTTTTGGCACATAAACCTGGGAGAGTTAGATACTTGGATTGTAGTTTGATCATTTCTTGGAATGGACAAACTCTTTTTCTCTACATCTGATTTAAAAGCATAATTCAACTTCCAATTTTCTTTTCTTTTTTCCTACTTTTAAACATATAGATTTCTACAGATGATATTTTCTCCCTGTATTAGCTTTCAGTTAGAATTTCTTTTTCCTCCTAATTTTTTTTTTTCCCCAGGCGTTTTTAATACCCATGAAAATCCATTTTGTATTGAAGTCAAGTTGTCAACAGAATTCAGAAGGCCTTGATAGAAGGCAAAAGAAGCTAATTCTTTTATTTCATAAACTGCCTATGAACAATAATTCTAGCACATGCAGACTGCGGGCAGGTAATTCTCCAAATCTAGGGAAAAAGTAACTGATTTTGTCATGGTCTAAATTAAATTTTATAAACTATTTTAAGTCTTTTTTAATATGTACACTATATTTATTTTATAGGCTTGTTTCCATAAACTCATATCTCACAATCAGAATATTGCAATGTCTAATTTAGTATTTTAGAAAAGCTCTTGCCATCTCCTTACTGCACTGTTTGGTTAGTTAAATTCTCTGCTATAATCATTTTGCTTGCCCATCTAAAGATTTCTTTGCACTCACCCCTCTCTTACATCTGAGGATTCCTTAAAAAAAAAAAAAAAAAAAAAACAACCTTCTCCCCAAAAAGAAAAAAACAAGCTAACAAACAAACAAACAAAAAAAACCCAAACAAACAAACAACAACAAACCCCCCACATGTGCAGCTACATTCTCTAGGAGGAAAATTATGTGTTTAAAATTCATGTGCTAAAAATTAAAGGTTCTCATTGGTAGTGTATGCCCGATGCATGTCTCTAGATAACCATTTTCTAACATATCGTATCAATAAAAGCACTTTATAGCAATTCCAGTTGCTCAACCACCTAAATGTTCACAATGAGCTAGCACCAAAATGCAAAGGAACAGCATGTGATAAAGGCTCTGTTCCTGCCGACACCCTATTGCAGTATTTCCTTCCTGACTCCACCAGCTCCATGCCCTCAGCTTCCCCAGCTGCAGGCTGGTCTGCAAAAGATACTCATCCTGAGAGAAGTTCTTGTAAGTGAGCTGGAAAGATAGCTGAAGCCACAAGCCTTGTGGAACATCAATCCCTAGCCCTCTTTTATTCCACAAACCAGAGAGCTCAGGTGGCTGCCCTTCTGCTCTTGTAGCACAGCTGACCAGCTTCACAGGAACAGGGAAACATTTTCAGGGAGTGTCATGGTATAAGGTGGAAATGAGGGTAGCAGATGAAGTGTGAAGAACTGCAGGGATAGCAGTTTTGCACTGTTGATGCATAAACAATTTAGGAGGCTTCCCATATACTCTGTATTTTTCTACTGCTCTGGCCTGTGAAACACCAGGAGTATGACCTGTCTTCTGACTGACAGGTTAGCTCATTGCAAATGTAACAAGCAAATGTGTTGGGAGGAATATTCCAAGCAAATATAAAAACAGAGTACTTTACTTTGGGGTTGGATGTTTGCTTTAGAGAAGCTTCAGGTTTAATTAATTCCAATACCCTGAAAGCAAGGAGGAAATCACAAAACATGGGCTTTGGTGTGTTTTGTGTGTTAGTCTGCCTGAGTCTTATGCCTGCAGTTTTTAAAGATGCATGGAAATGTTAGACCACAAACCCGCAAAAGCAGGGAAAAGTAATTCTGAGGAATGTATGTGCTCTGTCCTTTCTCTCCCAAAGAGAAACATGTTTTAAATTGCATGGCCCTCACTTGAGTTCTGCAATTTGTACCATAATAGCTAACTACTGCTAGCAACACTGAATATTCAAGGACATTTCTCTGTTTTGAGGATTGGATTGGGTAGTTTTAAGCTTATTTGTTCATATTTATAGGGCAAATGTTGTAGGGAAAAAATTTAGGCAATCAAGCCAAAAGAAAAAACACCCAGTTTTAATTCAAACTGATTCTTCTTATGAATCCCCTCCAGAGTTAGATTTTTTCTTCTTTATAACAAAAAGAGTTTAATTCAAAGTATTTATTTTTTCAATTAATTTAAAATTAGTTTCTAAACAAAGAGACAAACAAAAAACAGCCCAAAACCAACCCTGTGCTAAGATGCAGAAGGAAACACAATATTCAGAATTTTCTAAATTCTTTTCATCATGTACTTGGACTGTTGGTATTATTTACTAAATTACATGCATAGAAATTAGGAACCTATTGAACATTATTCACAGACGTATCTCCTAATGAAAAAGTAACTTTTGAAATTTAGTACAAGCATATAGGAAGCTAATGTAATGTTTCTGCCAGCTATCTTGCCCAGGGATCAAGCAATCATGGGAACTGAAAGTATTTTAAGGAGGAATTATCACAGTTGCTATACCTTCCATAAGAATAAGGACAACTGTCCCTTTCTGACATTACCCTGCTGGGTGACAGAGTATTATGCCATCCTGAAATGCTGTGACTATTAAACTCTACAATCCTATTCTTACAGGTCACTGAAAACACTTTGAAATGGTTTTTTTTTATAGTTCAGCCACAGATAAATGAAGCAGAAAATGTCTGTGTTAGAGACTTGTCAATTAAAAAAGAAAAAAAATCTCTGCTTTTTCTGCCCTTGTTTTGACAGATTTATTTTTATTTCTCTAGCAGAGGAAATTTTTTAGAATTTAAAAGACTGCAGCTTATATGGGGAAATGAAGCCTTCAGTTTTGAACAAGGGAATAGAATTTCTGCATAGTACAAGCATGTGAGATTTTCTACAATATTTTGTAGTTCTCTCAGTGGTAGTGTTTTACCTCTAAATTGTGTTGCCTGATGCATTAAGGAGTAAGGTACATGTGCTCTGTGCAGTTGCTTTGAATCTTTGACATACAAGTATTTTAAAAAACATACCTTGGGCCAATGTCTGTTGGGACATGCACAGGGCTAAACTACAATCCACACATGAACTGCAAAGAAAAAATGCTTGTATAGCTAAAGATAACCCTCTCCCCTCTCGTCCCCTCCCCTTCCCTCCCTTCTCCTCTCCTCTCCTCTCCTCTCCTCTCCTCTCCTCTCCTCTCCTCTCCTTTCCTCTCCTCTCCTCTCCTCTCCTCTCCGATTTTCTGTTTCACTAATTTATAGGACATTTTAAGTTAATTTTAGTAAAAACACTAACAAAACAAGTATTGCTAGTGTAAAACATTCCCATGTACTGTACAACTAGTTCACAGCTCATTATTTATGTTCTCCTGTTAATATGGAAAACCCCTAAGCTTTCCAGCTTGAGTGCATGGACCTGGGCCTTGGGACGTAATGACTGAGGTTAGGGTACAGCTTCCTTCCTGATTTTGAGCATGGATTGAATATGATCTGTATGATATGATCTTTACACCAAGTTGACTGGTTCATCATTTCCCTTTACAGTGAAGAGGATTTTTAGGCCCGAGTTCACTGTTCACTGGCCATGTCTAAAAAAGAATATTACTGGAAGTTCTGCTTCTAAGTCATATTCTGCTAGATAACACTGCAGTCAGAAGTCCATGTGCAAGAAATTTATTTTTCAAATTAAGCGTGAGGGATACTAAAAACAGTTACTGCAAGGTCAAGTTTCTGTAGTTTCCTGTCTGCTCTCCCTTCTACAGTGTCCTCTGCACCAGTGCACTAAAACTCTGTCTAACAGGAGACTGTAGGACTCATTAAGAAGAAAAATTACTCCTTTCCATGTCTGATCATGTGTATCTTCTCATATATGTTTGAAGATCCTGTGATACTTGGCAGGATTTAAAGTCTTGCTTCAGAAGTTCCACTGAAAATATGAAGGACAAGTGACAGATTTTAGTCTGTTTTCAAAAAACAGAAGCTAACTATAGATGGGATTTACAGACACAGTTTCCCCTGTTTTCTTTCAAAAGCTGGAATGACAGACAGAAACCAAGTTTCTTGCAACAGACAACTATCTGTTTCTCTTCAGCCCATTTCTATCCCACTGAGGTTATGTGGGTGCATTATCTATACATATTCTGTATTAAGATATCTGTGTTGCGTATGTTTCTCTATCAAAGAGTGAGGAAATCATTTAATAATACTGCCTAGAGCTTTCCATTTAAATTTTCATTGCATCTGGGAAAGCTGCTAAGTGAACGAGCATTGACTTTCTGAGATAAAAATAAACCCATAGTGCTTTAATTTTTTTTGGCAAAGAACCAGCATTTCATAATTTCATCCTTTTGGTTTGTTATGGGCTATAACTCAGCTTTAATGATCTGATTCAGTGAAGTAATAAAATCCCAGCTTCACTTCAGCTTTTTTTTCTTTTTAATAGCCAGATTTATTGGTTCATACATGGGTTTTAACATCTGCAGGTCAGAAACTGTCAAATTGCTTAGACCAAGGTATGTGTTTGTTACTTGGGCACAAATGAACACATAGATTTCTGTATTAGAATTATCAAAAGACTGATGATTGTATCACTAGTGACGTATCACCCCATGGTTTTCTGCCAGGTTTTCTATTTACTTCTTAGGTACTGTCACCCGTATTTTAGCACAGAAGAAAACAGTTTAATGAGAACCAAAAAGACAAAGAGGTGTTTGAGGAACTGATAAACATTTATACATATGTGAGGAAGGTGAAGGAGATAATTCATTGACTATTATAGTTTAAATTATGCTTGTTTAGGAAATGTGATAGAAATAAGAAAAAGGTCTAATATTTCAGAAAGATATTTAAAAAAAGGTAAGAGGAAGGCACAGAGTAAACTGGTTTACACTCAAAAAATGAGGGAAAGTGTACTTGCCAATATTTACTTCCCTCAACTCATTTTTTTTGTTTTCATCAAATTAGGGGTAGACAGGTAGGGTTGAAGGAGAGGGGAAGGGTCATGTCCCTTGTCCTGCTGGCAATGATTTTCCTAATGAAGCCCAGAAGTCTGCTGGCCATCTTTGCCCCGGGGGCACATTACCGTCTCATAACCAGCTTGGTGTCCAGCAGGATCCACAGGGCCTTCTTTGCAAAGCTGCTTTCCACCTGTTAGTCCCCAGTGTGTCCTGGTGCACTAGGTTATTCCTTCTTGCCAGCAGGACTTCTCAAGTACCAAGAGGGTGCTCAAACCCTAGAACCAGAGGGGCTTCCTAGGGAGGTGATCAATGCCCCAAGCCTGTCAGTGGTTAAGAGACATTTGGACAATGCCCTTAATAATACACTTTAACTTTTAGTCAACCCTGAGGTGGTCAGGCAGTTGGACTAGGTGATTGTCTCTTATAGCTGAGATGGGGAAACACAGTGACAGGAGATGAGGAAAAGGCTGGGGTACTTAATGCCTTCTTTATCTCAGTGTTTAGGAGTAAGACCAGTTGTTCTCAGGGTACCCAGCCCCCTGAGCTGGGAGACAGGGATAAGGAGCAGAATGAAGCCCCCATAATCCCAGGGGAAATGGTCAGAAACCTGTTACACCTCTCAGACACACAGAAGTCTATGGGGCTGGATGGGATCCACCCGAGTGTACTGAGGGAGCTGGCAGAAGGACTCACTGAGCCACTTTCCATCATTTATCCGCAGCCTGACTAACCAGGGAGGTCCCAGTTGACTGGAGGTTAGTTAATGTAACACCCATCTATAAGAAGGGTTGGAAGGAGGATCTAGAGATGTATAGGTCTGTCTGTCTGACCCCAGTGCCAGGGAAGGTCATGGAGCAGATCATCTTGAGTGCTGACAGGCAGAATGTGCAGAACAACCAAGGGATCAGGCCCAGCCAGCCTGGTTTTGTGAAAGGCAGGTCCTGCTTGACCAATCTGATCTCCTTTTATGACAAGGTGATCCACTTATCAGATGAGGCAGAGGTTGTGGTGTTGTCTACCTGGACTTTAGGAAAGCCTCTGACACCATTTCCCACAACATTCTCCTGGAGAATGTCTGCTCATTACTTGAATGGGTGCACTCTTTGCTGGATAAACATTTGGTTGAATGTCTGGGCCCAGAGAGTGGTGGCGAATGTAGTTACATCCAACTGGCAGCCAATCAGAAGTGGTGTTCCCCAGGGCTTTGCACTGGGGCCAGTCATGTTTAATGTCTTTAATGACCACCTGGATGAGGGGATCGAGTGCAGCCTCAGTCAGTTTGCAGAGGACACCAAGCTGGGTGGGAGGGTTGATCTGCTGCAGGGTAGGAAGGCTCTGCAGAGGGATCTGGATAGGATGGATCCATGGGCTCAGAGCAAAAGTATGAGGTTCAACAAGGACAAGTGCCAGGTGCTGCTCTTGGGTCACAACAACCCCATGTAGCACTACAGGCTGGGGGCAGAGTGGCTGGAGAGCTGCCCAGTGGAAAAGGACCTGGGGGTGCTGGCTGGCAGCGACTGAACATGAGCAAGGGTAGGACACCCTGTAGTCTGCCAAATCAGCTAAGACTGTCATCTGGAAGAGGTTTATGGTGATTTCCAGTGGCCTACAGCATGACTGTGCTTTGCTTCTCTGAGTTTACCTTTCTGGATATGTGTCCACATTAAGGCAAATGAGCAGTGTGACTTGACAACTTTTAGAGGCTGTTGGATTCAGTGGACTTCAGAATTCAAGAGATATCTCCAACATCAATCAGTTGGAACTGGCTTTGGTGGTCTCTAAGGCACAGGGGGCAGCTGGGGAAATTTCAGAATAATTAGGAAAAAATGTGATTAGTTGTTTGGCTCTTGCCTGATCCAAACCTATTTTGTACTGCTCTAGTGATTCAGCAATGCTCAAGGTTGGTATTAATGTGCATGGAACCATAATCTTAGCCTCATCAAGGCTTCCCCTGACCCTCTCCAGCAGGAAAAACATCTTTCCTAGAGCTCTAGAGGCTAAAATTATTTGCTCCTCATAGATAGTTTTCTTTAGGTTTATCACCTTGCTCCACTTCTGCTTTTGACATATGAAGAAACTCTTGTGCTATGCTGAAGAGTAATTCAGCAGAACCAAGGAAGTGATTTTTCCTCTGAACTTGACACTAGTAATGCCACACCTCGAGTTCTGTGTCCAGTTTTGGGCCGTTTACTTCAAGAAAGACATTGAGGAACTGGAGCATGTCTAGAGAAGGGCAATGAACATGGTTAAGGCTCTAGAGCAAATGTCCTGTGAGGAGTGGCTGAGGGAGCTGGGGGTGTTTAGAATGAAGAAAAGGAGGCTCAGGGGAGATCTTATCACTCTACAACTGCCTGAATGGAGGTTGTAGCCGGGTGGGGTTTCGTCTCCTCTCCTGGCAACCAGTGACAGGATGAGAGGACCTAGTCTCAAGCTGCCCCTGGGGAGGTTCAAGTTCAACATCAGGAAGAATTACTTTATGGAAAGGGTTGTTAAAAATTGGAATGTACCACCCAGGGAAGTGGTGGTGCCACCATCCCTGGAAGTATTCAAGAAATAACTTCATGTGGCACTTAGTGCACTGCTTGAGTTGATAGGGTGGTATTCAGTCAAAGGTTGGACTCGATGATATCAGAAGTATTTTCTAACCAAAATGATTCTGTGATTCCATGATCATATGTCAGGAGATGAGATCATACATTCCCAAGGAAAAAAAGTTAGGAAAGAAAAATGCAACATGTTGTTGTATAGTCAATATGAAGAGGGGCTATATTGTTTCTGTTCTTTTAATGAAGCAGTTCACTCCCCTGTAATTTCTGCTTCACAATATCCATTTACTAACAACATAATAAACAAGGGCTGGGGGCTTTTTGCCTTGACTTGTAAATAACATTCCACCAAGGAGGTTGCGTGCAGGAGCAAGGACTGCACACCACTGATTGTGTTTGATCTTCAGATGGTAGAATTAAATCCTAAAATCCATTTTCCTGCAGCCAGTGAAAATCATATGTTCAGCTCCTACAGTCAGCACCTGCGTCTCCAAAATTAGCAAACATTTTGAGATAGTTACACAGATATCAACAAATCATGTGTCTTCTATCTTTCATAGAGCAGTATTCTATTTTTAGCAGGCTATTCTTTTCTCTTTTCAGAAACAGAATTTCAACATAGAAGTCATAAAGATTCCCCATCTGATGGGTGCAGACACCTGTGCAGTTACGCAGGCATGCATATATGCATTTAACACGCATTACCCACACTGCATACAATTTTTTGTCATTCAAATAAGAAACAGAAAAGAACATCAGTAGGGATCTCATTCAATAATTACCTATTGTTGAACACAGCACTAGGCTTTTCCCAGAACTTTCTCATGGATAATTCTCATCTACTCTGCAAGTGTGTGAGATCTCCAATAATTTCCTTCTGTGTTTTTGTGCATATCGTTCTTTAAATGGAGGAAGAAACAAGCATTTTGGGAGTCCATTTTGGGGTCCATTTAACAGATGCATATTTGAGTAATCAAAGGTTTGTAAGGTTCAATTTCCATTTAAAATTCAAAGTCAGCTTCCTTCTTATGAAATAAGTATTGATTTTCTGCAGAGAAATGCTAATCAGAATGCTCCTGAAAAAGGAAAGGAAATTGAGTGTAGAAGAAAGGCTCTGTGAAAGAAGATAGGAAATTTAGTGCCTCCTCTCTTTCTGAAGCGAATATGCTTCTTGGACCTTTGAGCTTGATGTCCAAGATTGTCTACAAAGCAAAGTCTATGAAAATAAATACTGATTTTTTTGATACTTTTCTTGATATCTTGGTTTTGTAGTAGTGACATACTTCAAACTACAGGGATTATTATAACTGCTGAAATTATGAATGCTTTTATGAGATTTAAGACCGATCATTAAATCTAATCTCCTTTCTCCAGGAGCTTTGCATAAGACCTGGAAAATATTAGTAATTCTTGTTTACTAATTCAAAAAGATGTAGGTGATTCGTAGAGGTCAGGGTGAGAAGGAACCACTGAGATCAACAGGGGTTGGTCCTGGAGTCAAGCTTCTGTAGAACTTATATCTTGGGATGGATAGAGTCCTGTTCAGCCTCTCCCATCTACTTAGAGCAGGGCATTTTTTTCAGACTACCTTCCAGAGGTCCCTCCAAACCTAATTTTTCCCTTGATGCTATGGTAATCAGTGAAAATAAAGCTAGAATACAGAACCCAGCAGCTTCCAACTCTGCACACCTGGTCTGCATCCCAGCTCCACATCAAGTTGAATTTTGGACGTGGTTCACTCCTTCCTCCATTTCCTACCTTTCCAGTTTCCATTTTTAAAGACCTGGTGAAAGCAGCAGTGTGATCCAACAAGTTTCAGCTTGACAGGAGCTGGTTTTGATTAGCAGAACTAGGTCTGTCTGTTGACTGTTGCCTTAATGTAATGTATTTGAGTTTCTCTATCTAAAAAATATTATTTTCACCAGTGGCAGTAGCTACACAGTGTTTGTAATCACGGTCAGCAGCAAAGAAGTTAAAAGACCAGAAAAATGCAAACTGTCACTCCACCTCGCCTGCCACCAGAGGGCTTTATGTATGGTCTTTTATGAATGTTGTTAGCTTTCCAGCTACATGACATTTTAAATGATGGATGAACAAAGGCATCATCTGTGCAAACACTGGGATGTTTGAACCCAGAGGAAGGTTCAATAATTAGTCATGCAGAATATTAGTAATGCCCTTTGGTTATATTCCAAGTTCCTCCTGGATTACAACACAATGTCACAAATCATCAGCTGCTGCAATTGGTGTTTTCACAAAGGAAAAGCTTCCTGGTGGTAATACTGAACCTTGGAATAATATTTAACTCTGCGTCTTTCCTAAAAACTGGTAGTGTACAGGAACCATTTCATTCTACAAATGGCTTTTTCTGCTTATACTTCTGGTAAATGGACTAATTTTTTTTTATCATCTTTCCTTTCCAGTCCTGTCATCCCTACAGAACTGAATGTGTTCATCAGTAGAAAGTGAGACAGTTTTCTACTGTTTATGTCATCAGCATAACTATGAATAGTTACACATGCAGAGTCCTCTCTGTTACAGCTTCAAACAAGTACTAAGATGTACCTTTCCAGGCCCACTGTGGGCCCTAGGCTACATGGAGGGAGGTAAATGAGGGCACGATTTGAAAGCAATGCTTTGTCTTTCACAGTTGTACCCAAAGGAAGCATTTTCCTGCAGAAAGGTTTTTGGATTGTATTGTGCATGTGAGAAACAACATGCTTTACTTTCCGGACTCCTGGATGGTTTGCAGAACAGATGCATAGAAAAAAATGACATTTTAGTCAGCAAGCTAAGTGAATTTGATCTAGAAATCATTGGGGTATAACAAATAGGTAACTTTATGCTACTATTTTTTGCAAAAGCGCTTTTAAAATAGGACTGCACCTTAAATCATTTAGTCTCAAATAGAACTGGACGGTAGGGACAGTGTGGAGATAGAGATTATGTAAAGAGCAATAAAAAAAATTAAAATGCCTTTCTCTTCCGCTCTAAGGTTCTCCAGCAAATAGGAGATTTCATATTCACTGTTACGGGCAGCAAAGGCCCATATGGTGTTAAAGATACCGATACAGTGCTGCACATTACTCAAAAAAAAAATCCTATTCACATAACATTCTACCTTTATACTGGATCATTGTGCACTTAGTATCACTTCAAGATTAAAAAAAGCAGTTTGGGCAGACAGGTTTAAAATGGAACTCAGTCAAGCACACTTTCCTGGATAAATCAGGCTAACTTCAATGTGCACATAGCTGAGACCTCCTGTGATTAAATATTGGGTATGTATGCCAAGGCATTCTGGCTGTGACTTCAATTGTCTGTTTTAAAACACAAGCCTCCTGCAGAAAAAAATTATTTAGTTAGCTAAATAAAGTGCTTGTTGAAAATCCAAAGAAATCATTTGTGTGATAAATAAGGTTGCTTATTACCAAGCTAGGATGATTATAGCTATTTTATGAAATTTTAATTACATTATGTGGCTGCTCAAATATTGGTTTTGAACATTAATCAAGTTACTTGGGAAGCATTTCACGGATGGAAAAATAAAAATGAAATGGCTTATTTACTTATCGCAATGTATTAAGAAAAAAATTCAGTGGGGAAATCATGGAAAAGCCATCAGGAAGAAAGCCCTGCCTAAGAGTGTTCATAGTCAATAGGTGTCTAAAACAAATTTTCACTTGAATGATCCTCCAGTGCTGTCTCAGTAGTATCTCCATGCTCCAGACGACATGGTATACTTAAGAAGCCATGTGTATAATTTTATAGGTAAGTTTATAGCTTGAAGCATTAAGATCTTTTACATATTTAGGAAACCATAAGATATTCTCATGTTACTAGATAAACAAGATGTATACCAATTTTGTTATTCAAAATATGAAGCTTTTTATGGCCTCTGAAAAATCCATAAAAATTCTTCCACAGAAAAAAAGTTTGCAGTGAAGAAAAGTGAATAAGTCTGAATTAACTAGACAGATATGGATTGATGCTGAACTGATGTGACAAGAGCCCATGTTTTGCCACTGCATATGTTTCCTGTCTCAGTGATTTATTTCCTGTGGTAAATTGCACAGGACAGAGATGTCACCTGAAGTCTGCTGAATTATTTCATTTTACATTTTTATTACCCTTTAGAAACATTCCAGGTTTGTATTAACATTGGCGTCTTGAGCAGCAATTCAAGGGCATTGTCTGTGCGCGCAGTTTTACTAAGTACACATCAGCACTGATGGTAGCAAAAACCATCAATGGTGCTTCATCATAGACATCCACAAACTCACAGCTGTATTCAGCAGAGCCCTTTACAAAGACATTCAGGTGAGCATCTCTTCTGTATTGCATGACCTAGCTCTGCTTTTCCCTCATCCACAACCGGAGTGATGTGGAAGAAAAGAAGCCTTTTCCCTTCATTTTCTCCCCTGCAGAAACTGAATAAAGGCCCAGCATACTTCTGCACTGTCAGCCCAGGAGCTGCAGCTTAACGGTTTCCTCAAGTCCAGGAAGAAGAGGGAAACGACAGAAACAAGGCAGCAGATGCTGTTTTGCATTTCTGTCCAGGTGTATGAATAAAACATACCTTGAGTCTTGAAACTGGTGCTGTAGTACACATGCTGTTTACTCATCAGGAGCCCCTAAAGCCATTGCTTCATTCAGTAACCTTCACATCACACCCTTGGACATCCATTTCCAGCCAAGGGTCATTTAGAAACTCTACAGTAGGATACTGTTTGTACTAAAGGGGTGGGACAACCTGCAGTCAGAAATACAGCTAGTTACTTTTCAGTACTTTGATTTCAACTTAAAAGAGCAGTGTTTGGCTTTCCTGTGTAAATAGCTCTGCAAAGGTGATGAGAAAAATGACATTAAGGAAAGTATCATCAATTTTACTGCAGGATAAAATCTAAACTATATCAAAGTTATTTCTTAAGGCATTTCTGTAGTTTTATTTCAAACTAGTTGATATTTTTATACAAATCATATGTTTTAATGAAGAAATTATAGCACTGCGTTAGACTTCTGGCAATGAGAATTCCCCATTGTTACAAGCCTTTTTCTCAAGCCGTTTAAATGTAATTCAATGTTCTTCCCAAAGTGTTTCACTTGCATTGTGCAATACATCCCTTATCAAGAAAAAATATTTCTATGTATTGATAATAACTTCAGTACTAATATCTGATATGATTTGTGGCATTTCTTTTCTCTTTGGAGAAGACAAAATGCCTGAGAAGAGAAAATATAAAGTGGAATAATATGGGGTCCGGATAATCAGATAGAACTTTGAGTCTGAATTTTTTTATTGCAGCAAAGGTTTAGATATCATGTAAACCCAAGAGACAATCTAGGTATTCTCAGCATGTTTTATATAACTATTACACCCAGAAAGCTCTGAATATTTAATCCCTATACAAGGGCTGACTCTCCAGCTGCTTGTGTATGTAGATCAAAATATTATCCAGATCACTTATAAGTTGTTCCCCATTTCATGTTGCATTTTTATTAAAAATCAGCTCAGATATTTTCTGCTCTTAAAAATAGTGGTATTCAGGATTGAACATTTGTATCACCCAAGCATGATATGGTCTAAGTGTACACTGGAGATAGTGTATCTGTGAATCTCCAAATACACACACTCATTTTACTTCTAATTTGTACAAATTGCCTTAAACTGACTTAGTAATCAGTGATCCTTTTGGGTCCCTTCCAACTCAGCATATTCTGTGATTCTGTGAATCTGTGAAATATTCATCTTTCTTAAGAAGCCTTACCTAGCTTTAACCATACAAAAAAAATATTTTGTACCCATCTGTGTAAGCTTGTCTGCTTAGTAGAGTTTCAATTCTCAACATAAAAGTTTTGATTCTGTGAGATCCAGTAAAAATTTTATTGGTTTTCTTGATTTATTTTTAGTCTACATTGTTTACTTGGGTATGTCAAACAAACTCCATGTGCTTGCCTGGATTATTACTGTCAAAAATTCTGGTTGCAGGAGGTGCAAAAGTTTTGAGCACTTCTGTGTATGGGTGTTTCAGCTCTTCATATACCTATTTAGACAAAGTGAAGCATGATAAATCTTACAAGGAACAGTAAAATAGATTTACTGAAGACTGCTGAGGGCTATGCAGCATTTCATAACTTTCAAAGACACCATTAGAGATAGTACTTGTTCCATCGCATTTCAGCAGGGTATGTCTTAAATTAACTTTGAATAGAGGGACATTGAGGGGAAAGAAAGACCTTCAAAGAAAATTAAATTTTCAATGCAGGGACCATCCAGGTCCAAGGACATCCACATTTCTGTCTTTTGCACTTTTCAAAGTTCAATTGAATAAGAATTGAGTAAGAGTATTTTATGTTCAGATAATTATGTAATTATTTTGTTTTATAATACCTTTCATTCTAAAGAATCCCATGAAACTTCAATATCCCTACAAAGGAACTGGGAGATATTTTTCTGAAGGATAACAGAGTATAGCTGGAGAACAAATAGCTTTTTGCCAAGTCGAAGTTTCAGGATGTAAGAAACTTTCTCCAATTTTATCCTCTCATTAGATTAAGCAGCCAGAGAACTTACATGAATGAGAAAGACTGATTTGTAATCCATGTACTTTAACCTATGCTGCCTTCATTCCAAATGAAATTAATAACCAGGGTGGAAAGGAAATTGCAACCTCTCCCATTGGAACTATTCCACCTTGGATAAGTAATGAACCCTTTTCTTGGACAGGAATTTGAGCCTTTACTTCCACAATCCAAGATAATTCTCTGGTTTCTGAGAGCTAGAATTAATTTATCCTATGTTTTCTCTGCACTAGTGAGTGTTTAACTGAACATATTAACTAGAAAAACCATCAGCAAGAGAGAGATTGTCAGAACTGATTGGGAAAGGAATAATCCCTTGCTTTTATTTTGGTACAAAACCTAATCTTTGCCCTCAAAATGTTCTTGCTATAACCATTTATCAGTGTGGTGGGTTGGCCCTGGCCATTAACTCACCACCCACCCAGTCACTCATCCACTAGTCCTCAATCAGAATGGGGACAACAATTTGAGGAGCAAAAGCAATAACACTTTTGGGTCAAGATAAAGACAATAAGTGATGGAAAGATTAAGAAAAAAAAACAAACATAAAGGTTGAAAAGACAATCACTTCCCATGCCACAGGCAGACTGCTGCACAGCCAGTCTCCAAATATGTCTGAGGTCAGCTATCCTGGCTGTGTCCTCTCCCAGCCTCTTGACTACACCTGGGCTATTGATAGTGAGGCAACATGAGAAACAAAGAAAGTCTGTGTAGGCACTACTCAGCAATAGCTGAAACTGGTGTATTATCAACACTTTCAGTCTCAAATCCAAAACACAGCGCTATACAGGCCACTGCGAAGAATTTTAACTCCATCCCAGCTGGATCCAGTATAATCAGCTAAGGCAAGAGATCTCAATTTTGGTAAGTCAGCATTTCCCAATGGAAAAGTTAGTTTACTGGAAAAAAATCCCAAATTTGACTAAGATCTCCAAACATTCCCCAACAACTTGGTAAGATCTCAGTCCAATTGAAATTCAGTAGAAGGTAGGCACTTCAGTATCTAAAGATACTTCTGTATCTAAAGGTATGTTTAAGTGGTATTCCTTTTTAAGTTATTTTCCAAAATAGTATGGGCCTCTGAGATGGGAGAGCTGTGAGCCCTGGTGACTTCCTTCCCAGGCTAGATTTTTTTCATTAGGCTAATGAAATATATTAATACAAGAACAAAAGCCAAGATATGTTTTCAAATACTTTTAAGTCCTGAAACATAGCGTCAAACAAATTGCTAATCTGAAATAGTCTTTAGCCTGGAGAAGATTCATCTTTAAGATTTTCTCTCGGTTGATTTAGATGTCCTAATATCCCACTAATATATAAAACCTGGACATGACCATCTCTCTCATTTGACATTTAGAGGGTTTCATGTGTCTGAATTAACATTTGGAATTCTGGTGCAGTATCAGCACGCTGATTTTGCAAAGTGACATTCAAATTTCTTCCACTTTGTTGTCCCATGAAGTAGCCTCATTTCCATTTTAAGTTGTCTACCCTGGAGGACAATTATCTATTTCAACATCTCCTCCAACTTGTTTTTTGAGAAGAGTCATTGTATTTCCTTGAACTAAATTTCAACAGGAATTGCTTTAAAATTTTTCTTGATTATTCCATGCAACTTTGTTGACAAAAAGAAACATTGATGTAGTGTGCCTAAAACACTTGGTATTGTGAATATTTTAGCTGAAAATGCAGAAATTCAAAGAGTGAAAGAGATAGCATCTGGGAAAAAGGAGACATGCAAGGACAGAGAGGATTAATCAAGATTCACATTAAAGAAAGTGTTGTCCTATTTGCTAATTCCATTCCAAATTGTGTTTCTTGAAGAATGACATTTTTCATTTCTCCTTACATTTTCTCCATTAGTCTGAACAAGACAGTGGAAGGAAAATAAGATTGTAGTTTATGATAAAGCAGAAAAAAAATCCAAGACCATTGTGCCTGTTCACATGTTAAAGATTCATATTTGATCCTGCAATTTAGGTGGAATGTGACAGTTATTAGACAACCTCATTTCAAGAAAATTGGAAAAAAAGTTGAACCAAATGATCTTAATAGCTTTTTATGCTACCTTAAGCTTCTAAACCCCTTCTAAATATCCTATCATGGTGAGTTCTTATGCCTTCAAATTTGAAGGGGCTGCACTTGCTGCCTTTTGAATTTCCTTGCATGACCTAAAGAAAGATGAGGCAGCTACCAGCCCAATACGCTGTATTTGTTCAGTAATGGACACACTTCCCACAGCACTGCTTTATTTGGTCTCTAGTGCAGTAGTCATTTTCCTTGTAGAGAGGAAAGAGAAAATACTGTGCTCCCTCACTCAGATGGAAAGGGAACTTCTTAATTTAATTTCTTTAGGCAGCATGGGATGGATACACGCATTGTAACTTAGTCAGAAGGAGCAAACAGCATCAGTGATTCAGCATATGCTTCTTCTTAATCATGTAATTTATTCCCCTTGTAGTAGTTACAGTTTAAACCAGCTTCATTTCCTGATCCTCAAGGACAATATGAAGTCTTACCCCTATTATATTACTATGTTGAAAGGACACCTATTTTCTGTGTAAGAATGATTTTTTTTTTCAAAATCATAAGTTTCTAGGTTGAGCCCCTTTATTACACATGCATTTGCTTTTGATATATAGTCATATGCTGTATCTCTTCTGAGAGCAGTTGATTTAACAAAATTACTTTTATTTTCTGGAGAAAACATCTTATCAAACCAGGAAAAGCAAAGCCTTTGAAAGAGTTGCCTAGTTTTCTGCAGCATGTCATAGAAGGAAAATGCCAGGCTATCTATCAGTCCTACCAGCTCGACTGGGTCAAACCATTGTGGGCAATCATTCAATACTTAGCAGAATCACTTTGGTGAGTACTGATTGGAGCTGTTGATACTCCTTTTGCTGAGAAAATCAGTATGAACAGTGTAGGGAGGTAGAAGGTCAGATTGCACGTGTCTGTCTCTGCCATTTCAATTGGTTTTATTGCAATTCTGTCTAAATCACATGCTTTTTTCCACACTCCTTGCTATTTCAGTTTTTATTGTGTTCTCTGTTGTAACTTGTAAGGTGTTTTACTGATACTAAAGGCCCATTCCATACAGATCTAATACATGAATCAATTCAGTATTGCTTAGTCAAATATCGATGAAACAAGAATTAAGAGAATCTTGGCCTACAATAACAACTTGCTTATACTTCTTCCAAAATAAGATTTACTATGAAGATAAAAGACAGTATTTTATTACACTAGAATTTTTATAGAAGCAGTGTTTCAGCAGATTTTCCACATAGTAAGGGTTCTTTGTTTCCCTACACTCCCATTTTTTCTCTTACAGGCTCCTTAATTTTTCTTCTATCACAACTTCACTCATTCTTACAGCTCAGTTCAGGGTTGTCTTCAGTATTTATGGCTATATTTCATATTGTGTATTAAATTTAAATGTATTTTCTATAAATTCCCAAACTCTGTATAGGTTTGTTCAGATTATTTATATTCTTGTCTGGACAGTCTTCTTCCTTTAGCAGGACTTATATTTAAATGAGAGATAAAAATATATGAGCAGACTTTCAAAGATGCTGAGCAGCCAAAGTTTCTATCGCCTTCAACAGCAGCTTTGTGCAGGTTCTTCAAAAAACCTGTCAGTTGGGTCCTAGCTGAAGAAGTGTTTTACTACAAGTTATTAAAAATTTCAAGACTGTGCAGATGTAGTATTTGAATGTTAAGATACTCAAATAGGTGACTCTTGTAGTTTGAGAAGGAGGGTGAGGCAATACATGTCTTCCGCAACTTCAGTAACCACCAGAAATGAAATGGTGTTTTATTTATGTGAAGTTGGAAGCTGGATGGGGTTTTACTGTGTATGTGTAAAATAAGTTAGTGTTATTGATAGACCTATTCTTGACATCTTTTTGTTGTTCATCTTGTTTCTTTCCATTTTGTGGCAGCCCTTGACAACCAAAATTGGTTTTACTTCATCCATCCTTCATATCAGAGAAATGAAATAGCAAGTACTGACATGTCCAAGACAAGTTTATCTATGTGATATCACTTCTCTTTCATTTTGATCTGAAGCTTTGTTTTCATTCCACACTCATCTTCACTCCCAATGAAGAGACAGATATAATGCCATAGTTCTGATGACTGAATACAGAAAACTAAGTTCTGTCATCTGTTATGCCTCATCTAGCTCCAATGATGAAACACATTTAAAAACATGATTTGAGTTCCATATTAAAATATGTTTTTTCTAAATGTGTTTCATTTCCAGTGTGCTTACTTGAAGGCTACCCTTTGACGGGTTTTTGGCTTTGATGTCGGTCTGTTCATGGCAGATGGATTGTTACAGTTGTAGCCTATTGTTGAAGTCATGGTATATATGTGAAGGAATCGTTATATATTTCATCATATATTAAATATATCACTATTTCTTCTTTTTACCTAGCCCCTTTAAGGCTGAATTTCTAAAACAGAACATGTTTGTGTAGCTGCATGTTTGTGTGCATGTGGCAGAGAGCAGGAGATAGAAACTGACCTACTATGCACTATATCTGACTGATGATAGATACTACTAAATTTCTCACCCGTGAAGATCTTTTTTTTTCAGGACACGAGCATTACCACAATCACAAATATTTTTTGTAGCAACCTTTGCAGAGAATTCAGCAAGAACAGGTGGGCTTAGGTACCACTAAGTCCCATAAACAGGCTTAAATTTTGCTGTCTGTTCATACTACATGTATTCAGAGTCAGACTTGAAGGGATTGTTTTTTCTTTTTCTTTTTCTTTTTCTTTTTTTTTAATTAATGTGAGGAAAATTAAATTGGTCTTAGTAAAATCATCAGGTATAGTCTCAAATTTAAATTGCATTAATATCAGTTATTAGTAATCAATCTCTGTATGAGTGAAAATCATTATGCTAGATGTAAAAGAACTAGTTTGTGGCACTGTATTTTATTAGTACTTCCTATCATAGCATAAAGTTAAATCAGGCAGATTGTACATCCAGGAAAAAATTTAAAAGTTTCATCAGAAGTTACTGAAAGAGAAATTGACCAGCTTACAATATAAGTAGGCCAGACAGTAGGAAAATGCCTTTGCAGCAAATTGAGGTTTTGGGTGGTTTGGGTTTGGCTTTTGGTTTGTTTTTTCGTTTTTTTTTTTTTTGCGGGGGCGGGCCCCCCCCCGGTGTTGCGTAAAGTTAAGTTGTATGCTATATGCTCATGTGAGCACATATGTTTAATTTCACTTTATATCCAAGTGAAGGCAAGTATAATTTTATTCCTGTGCCACAGATCACTTGAATAATACATGAAAGACAGATAGAAAAACTGGCATATATTTTAGACAATTTCAGCAGAAAACAGTAGCATTTATTTCCTGCTGTATGAGAGAATCACCAGGGAAACACAGTAAATATTTAGGCAAATTTTGTTACCTCTGGTCTTGCTTATATCTAAGCCATTTGTTTAAATATAAGCACGAAGTTAAATAAATAAAATATTTACAATTACTGTATTGTCATTGAACCACTCCTCCTGGGACTTTTGCTGTTGGAGGAACTCCTTTTGGCTCTATGGGTGCATTCCCCAAGTCACTTAAACTATATTTTGCCTTCTAAAGGAAGACAAAAGAATAGACATGCAAGATATACTTTAGTCAAACAGAGAAGATAGCTGCCTGCAGCGCTTCTGGAATTACTTCAAGAGGTCCATTGTGCTAATTTATTATGGATAGTAGATTGAGTATGTGCAAGAAACAATGCAATATTTGTCACCTAATGACCATTATTTTTTATTATGCTATTTTAAAAAGATCTGGATGGTATAAATAGAAAAAAATGTTAAGCTTCTATCTAAACTTGTATTGCTATTCATTCATTACATAATTAATTTTGTTTTAAACAAGACTGAGGGAGCTATACTGGCAATCTATATTTTTACCCCTTTAGTAATAATCTTTTCCTTGTTGATATTTTCACGAATTGCAATGCAAATGTTTCCTTGAGCTTTACTTTGCAAGTTTGGAAACTATCATTGACTTTTTCCCCCAATTTATTCCTTGTCATTTTCAATTTAGAAAATGGATCAGAAATATTTTTCTGTCACTCTAGAACCATACTGATCAAAACTTTACATTTTTGGACATTTACTATTGCTTCCAGGATTGGCAAGGAGAACTAGATTTTCATAAGAGTTTTCTTTCAAATATAACAAGGATTTCCACATACACAGTAAGAGAAAAGGGAAAAAATATAAAGGTCATCTAGATAAGTACTATTGCAGTAATCATCCTGCAGCCTGTTAGCTCTCTGGAGGAGTTCTTGGCAATGCAGAGCTGTGCATTGTGCCTGTATTTGTTAAAAATACTTTGAAAGAAATGGAAGCATTCTAATTATTAAAGCCTAATTTCTGCAAGCACCAGGTGTGACAGGCGCCATGTGATGAAAAACATATTCCGTATTTCCAAATGTCATGAGCTCTCCTGATACAAAGTTCAAGTAATATCATCTGTGGCTTTAGGTGATGATAGAAATCCATATGGGAAATTATATAATTGCTACTATCTTGGTGTTTTGATAGCATTGCAAGAATTGCTGAAATTACAGATAGAGATATATAAACATATATATATATATGTGTATATATGCAAAGCCACACACTTGTGTGTGTTCATAGTTTTTTGTGCTGATGAATTTTATGTTTAGGAAGATACATGTTTGCTCTGGATCATTTTCCTTAAGCAGATGGTATCTTTGTGATTGTTGTGACACTTCATTGTTGCTGCCTGCTGATGACTCATGGAAGGAAAATCCCAGCACACCCAGTAGAAGAAAATAAGGCTGCTTGGTGTTCTTTGCTACATCTAATTTCCTAACAGAATTTCGACAGATGTGACAATTTTGCTGAAATGTTGTCAAAATAATAGCAACAAGTTGACAAATCAAATCTGGCTCATGTTCAGTCCCCTGGTACTATACTGGTTCATCTGCAATAACAAGGGAATTTATATCAGTGTCATCCTTGACAACTTGATCATTTTAGATGGCACATTATCAATTTTTCATCCTCCTCTATGCCTTGCCTTTCTTTTTCCTTTTTTTTTTTTCTGTATGTTATTCTCTCTGGTATTTTTTGCAAATAATTATTACCCAGTGTTTCTTGATCCCCAGCTGGAAGGAAAGACATACAATAAGGAAATCTCTGGTATTTTTTGCAAATAATTATTACCCAGTGTTTCTTGATCCCCAGCTGGAAGGAAAGACATACAATAAGGAAATCATAAGCATAGGAACTTCAATCTGACATCGAAATATGAAGGAAACTAAGCTTTAGTAGAGAATTTTTCTATTTTGTGCTATTTACAAAAGTAAAACAGCAAGACCAAATATACCCAACACATGCAGTGGTAGAGTTCCATGCTTGAAAAATGCCAAAGACAGATCTTTAGGAATGCAGTCTGGCTATGGCATCTAATGAAATACTGTGAATATGCTTTGTGAGAGAAGATATTTTGCTCACTCCACAAAGTATTTCTGTTTTGTGTCTCCATGATCAGAATTTTTTTGTGAATCTTTTTCCTCTTTTCCCCTAACGGAACTGATTTTGACAAAGATTTTGCTGAAATGACACAAGGTAAGGGATAGAAACCAAAAGGATGAATGGCTTCTTTGAAGAATAACTGTAACTTTGAAGAATAACACAGATCCCTGCTGTGTCAGAATCTCAACTCAGAAGAACCAAAATTTCACTGTCCCCTGCCTGAATAAGAGATTTACAATACATTCTCTGCTTCTGAGCTTTGTAGATGTTCTATTTTATAAGGAAGATAAAAAAGTCATTAGGCAGAGGCAAAGAACCCTTTACTTCACAAAACTGGTGGTCACGTGGGATTTGAACCTTCGCGTTTCAGGCTCTGCATCTCAGGGAGCCCTTCAGTTTCTTAAAGGCTCAGCTACTCTGTTTTGTGTTGTACAACTGCTGAATTCTCCAGATCTTTGTCAGGGTGAAATCATGAGTCATAAAGGCTCTGTGTGAATGTACAAATTCACAACAGCATCTTTAAATGACTAAAAGGATATAAATCAGCCCAAAACCCTCTACATAAAGTACTGTTAATTAATCAATAAGGCATTCCAAAGTATAAGTGGGATGCATATATTGGAAAGAGAACAGAGCTTTTCTTTCTTTTTTTTTTTCTCTGCACATGTTGTATTAAGATTTCAGTGTGAATTTTGTTATTTGTGGGTAAAATAATCCGAACACCAGCCTGAAGCCTGAAGTGTTGCCTGGATTCTTTGCCCAATGCAATTCACTTTTGAAAAGAGACCACTGCATTTACAATCACATATTCTTGTTATTTAGGAAAGTCAGTAAGTATTTATATGAATCCATTCTGGTAAGATATAACTATTCTGCTGTCCATCCAGGTCTCAGTGCATAAACATCAAGATCAGAAGTTACCCTAATGGATACATTTGTTGTCACACTCTACAGGCAGGTTAAGGGCTGAATAGCCATTCCTATTTCACTACCATAACAGTAGCCTGTTCTTCGAGGTATTTTGACTGATCCACCTTTTTGCAGCAGTGAAAACGGAATGCAAATTTTTAGAGGAAACAAAAAGTAACGTTGACAAATCTGACTGAGGCAAAAAGTATACTGTGGAGAAGCTAGTGGATTTTAATGTCAGTGTTCTGCACTCAGATGATGTAAGACAGGAATGTGAAAAAAAATAGATATGTAGAGAAATTGACCATCCACATTAGGAGTAAAAATGAGTAGGAACTTGGTTAATATGTGGTATAATTTCTGTAAACAAATAAAAAGCTAGTCCTCACAGCTGACAATTTATTACTATGTAAAATAACAGTTTTATACATAAAATGCAAATGAAGACTCAGAACAGATCTGGTACTTACCTTTCTACAGCACAGGGGGTGACATCAAAAATATGCTTTACAGTGGTCTGGCATCTCTAAATATCATTGCAGTGTACCATTTTCTGTACATCTGATCAACTGAAGTAAATGTGTTCATGACTAGGTCGTGTGATGACAGTCAGCTGGGGCATACTAACAAAATTTAGGGGGGAAGGAAAGGATTAAATTGGGAAAAATTAATCTGAAATATTTATTGTGACCCAAAATAACAATCCTTATTTTTTACATATACAGCATCCTTCCCTTTTTTTATAGTATTAATTGGAAAATGGAATTTGACACATCAGACATACTGATTAAAATGTTTATAATGAAATACTATTTTATTTTAAAAAATACATAAGAACAGATTTGGATTAAAATTTGTTCTTGAATTTAAATCAGATTAGACTTTTACTACAGTCACAGGTGGCACTGTGTGCAGCATTATTATCTCTGTCTCCAAGAACTTCCAAAAGCCAAAGGAAGGGCAGGCCCAGCACTGGAGTCTTGTGTTCTTTATGCTGTGTTTCACCACTAGCTCTGAGGAGAATCCAACAATAGCCTGGTGCATTTGAACAAAATTTCCAAAAGTGTTCCAGTAACTTGAAGCTTAATATTTCAAAATTGAATGGGTTTTAGATGCCTAAATTACTATGATTTAGAACAGTTAGGCTTCTGAATGGTTTTGTAGAATTTTTCATTGGATATTTTCAAATATTTTCTCCCCTTTTCATTTTCTTGTGCATCACCCTCTTGGTCCACATAGACAGAAACATCACAGACAGGCCATTAGTAGCAGCTTAATAACAATTGCAGTGAGGGTGGAGCCTTGCAGGAGCTCAAGGACTAGAATAACAGTTTTGCAAAGAACCATTTTCATTTTCTTCCTCCCGGTCAGCTGGAAATACTGCTGCATTAGTTCTACAAAACTCTTGAAATACATCAAACTAAAAGAACTACATGTACACAGCCTATAGATTGTTACAGAGCTCATTAAAAAAAAAAAAAAAAAGAAAGAAAAAAAAAAGAAAATAAGCTTTCTCTTGGAAGCAATGGGTTTTATATTCCTTAGAGGAAAATAAAGATACATGGAATGAAAGGCAATTCCTCCCATGAGGATGATTCCATTTTTTTTACTTCTGAATTTGATTGGGTACAGTTGGATTCCATTTTCCCTTCCTCTCCTGGTGCAGATTCTCACTCTTTAGATCCCTAGACCCATCCTTCACTGCAGAAGAGGTTTTTCTGTAAATGCAAATTACTTGGTAACAGGTAATTTGATATAGTGGCGTTTTCTTCTGTTTTGAGGCATCTGAGGAGCTATCCTGTATAAGGATTTGTGTTCCTTCTCGGTTTTTGAATGACCTTTTCACAAAGAATTTCAAAAATCCAGTAATTTGTAGTGCCTCTCTCGGTTTCATAATGGAACAGGGATTTGTACTATACTATATGTTGTTTTAGGGTACTTTACATGAAAGAAGTGTTATAAAAGCAAATAATCTAGCTTCTTTTTTTTTCTGATAGGTGCATTCTCGAACAGAATAGTTAGCATAAGAATTCATACGTTTTCAGGGCTGAAATCCATCGCATACATTCACTGTGCTCCAGTGTAGCTGATGCAGTGGTCAAATGTGGCATTTTGAAAGCTTTAACCATTATTAGAAACAGAGAAAGATTTATGTGAATCACTGTGACTCACAGAACTTGCTGTTCTGGTCTCATGAAGCACAGAGAAAAGTCTGTGTGAAAAAAATAAATATTTTTAACATCATTCTTTTTAAAATATGGAGGAAATCATCAGGCTTCATTTATCAATTTTCCTTTTTTTCTCCCTTTTCATTCTCTTCATCAGAAAAGAACAGTTGTTGACTATATTTATACTTACAGCTTTTGAATTACTTTTTTTAGCTCCATCTTGTATCTTCTTCATGATCATGATCATTTAATTCCAAGGCAATGCAATATGGCAGAAGATAATATTAATAGAAAAATAAAGAGTTAAGGCAAACATCGTGCTTGGTCTCTTGAATTTTGTTTATATTGGAAGGAAAATCTTCATAATAGAGGTGATGGTCTGAGACCAGCTGAGGATGCTTTTTCCCTACATGGTAGAGCTGGAAGGGGGAAAGTGGATGGATCATGACCTCTCCTCCTTGGGGTGCTGACTGTGTGAAATTAGAAGTCTTCCCTTGTTGGTTAATCCTTGAAGTGACTGTCATTGCTCAGAACAAAGTGAAGTAGGTCAAAGCATTGGTGACATAGAGGGGTGAAATTTTAACTGACTCCTGACTGACCTTTGGGTCTCACCACAGACCGAGGCTCAAGTCTGACCGACAATATTTCCATCTTTTGCTGTATGCCTGTAACATGAGTTTGCTTTGTAAAGATAACATTTCCCTTAATAGACATACCAAAGGGACATATTGCCAAAGCCAGGGGCAGTGAACTTATCTGCCTTTTTCTATTTTTTTACTGATCTGTATTTATGTAGTCAGGGCAAGCAGATCTTGTGAGACTCACAGACTCATTTGCAGGATAACCATGTCGGCAGCATCATTGTATCTCAACTCTGAAAATTTAGAAGAAATGCAGATTGAGATGTGTTAAAAGCAAATATACAAAATGCAGTTTTGCTCTGTCTGAGAACTTGAAATAAAATAGGATTTCAACACAGAATGTTATTTACTGCAGTTATTGTTATTTTTACAGTGCATGTGATATGCCAAACACCTTACTGTCCTCACGATTATAATCCCTGGTCCTGTAAAACTGTGAAACAAATTTCATCTATTACTTAGTGAAAAGTTGAAAGGAATTAAGTAAATATAGATAGGCAGAAGTGTGACAGCAAGGGATGTAAAGGAAACAAAGATGCATCCGTCTGTATTTTTTCCAAAGCTTTAACTTCATAGACCTAAATAAAGCAGGAAGTCCTAAAAAAAAGCATGACTTATTTAAAAATAGCTGCCTTAGTGACTCAATATTTGTGTGCATAAGCTCACTCATAAAACTGAATGTCTAAAAAGAGAGGTATCCCAGTCCTACACTTCTTATGTTGTAGGTGTGTGTAAATACGGTGCAGAGAGCTCCTTATTATATTACATTTTCCTTGCTGTTTGTCCTCAATTGGGAACATAAGTCCTACCAGGGGAAGGCTTCATGAGATGTTTTTTCTGGTTTGGTGTCACCTGAAGCTGTCTGGTACACTTACAAAAAAAGGTTATTTAGCTTAGATGACAGCATTATGCCACTCCCAGCTCCAGAATTTATCTTCTAGCTAAGAGTCCCCGCTGTCAATGGCAAGTTAAATTTGAGCCAGCAGTGCCCTGGTAGCCAGGAGAGCCTGAAAAATTCCTCATATATCTCCCTAGACTGATTTCACTAAAGCCATGAACCTTTGCATGTTATCCTGAACATGCTGTGGGTTTCAACGTATCACATCACCTTTCTCCTGTTATTTCTTTTGCTGCCAAAACGTATTTACTTTTCAGCTGTGTATTAAGGTGACTTGTGTTTGACCTTAAACTGTAATAAAAGCATGTGAGAAATTAGTCAAAATGGGAGGTAGGGTAGAGTTGAGCATGCCAATATTCTTATTTGTTTAAATCTGCATGTGCCTGGAAAAAGCAAGAATTATCATTTTCAGTTAATAATGACCTTGTTTGAGTGACCTCTAAGGCAAACTGGTGTGTTATTCAAAGCACCATTTCCATCTCTCTGCCTCTCTGCCTCTTCTTCTTTTTTTTTCTTTTTCTCTTTTTTTGATTGACATCTCAGAGCAAAAAGTGACTGAAGATTGCTCAGAAACTTCCCAGTGCAAGAGATTCATGCAGCACTTGCCTGATAACACCTGTGTTCCCTCAAGAGAACAAACACTGGTATGTCCCCAAAACCCTGGAAAAGGTGCATGACATGTGGAATCAGGCACCACTGGCAATCACCTGCTGGTGCTCAGAGTCAAGACTCTCACAGACATTCCTCTGCCTGCTCCCACTGCACCAGCATCTCTGTGGGGGATGAGTGCTGGCTACCAGGAGCTGCCTCAGGCAGCCCAAATCTGCTCCCTACCCAGGGCTGGACTCCTGGGTGTCAAATTTTTGCAAAGAAGCAGCTGTTTCCCTTACCATGCTTGAGCTTGGTCCAGCAGGTAGACCTAAGCACCTCAATTTAAGTGTGTGGTGTTGCAGAATGTGCTTCTCTTATTGGGGGTCAGACCATTCAGGTGATTTGCAAAGGTCTAGAATTGCCCTTTTTTCCTTGTAATTCTTTGGCGAGGTTATAAACTAAGGAAGTAAACTAGTTGATGATGACAAAATATTGTTTCAGTGAGACTGACTGCACAAATAGACTCAAAGTAAGGGAGCCAGGATCTGGCCATCTGGTGTTATGGCTGATGAAACGTGCTCATGCTGTTGGAGGGGTGTAAGCAGCTTGTACAAGTGTCATGTTTTGAAAGCAGCATTTCAAAAGGATTGTAAAGTGGAGGGAAAAAATTGGTTTTCATTTGACAATTAATATAGAGATAACAAAGATCTGGAAAAAGAATAAGCTGCATACACCAGGATAAAAGTTGTGACCTTTCACATCTGGAACCTCTTTCAAGGGGACACAATCTGGTGTCACACAAAGTTGGGTAAGATAATTGGCAAAAACACTTTGGAAGTTTTTCATCAAAATGCCTCATCCATATACAAGTAATATGCTGTGTTAGACAGTGTCACCTGACCTTGTTATATCTTATTCATTCCTAATTAGAAGTGAGGCATCCAGATGTGAAAGGTCATTACACTAGTTTCTATGACACCTATCGTGGCATATTTCTGTCACCTAGATTTTTATTAGAAATGCACCGAACAAGCCCAGCTCTCTCTGCCATATGTTTATTGCCATGTTCAAGGACCCGCAGGTAAAAAGAATATTTTGTCTACCCAGATGGTTATTGCCACATTTGGTTTTAAACTTCCACAGCATCTCATAGTGCTAATTGGTTCACACTCTGATGCCACTTTACAGAGATGTTATTTTTGGTAATAACACCACTGACAGCAATTCCTCTGCAAGAAACATCTCTTTGAAGAATAAGAGAAAAAAATTAGGGACTTTCCCAGCCAAAAGTAAAGTTCTTTTTTTTTTTAAATGCTGATTCATATGAAGTATATTTTAAGTGTACCTTCATTTAAGAGTATAAATTGTAGGGTTTGGTTTTTCCTTTTTTTTTCTTCTTGTAGCTTTTTGGAAAGTCATTTCATCCATGTTTATTGAACTGCTCAAAATAAAAAGCAATAAAATGACTAAAAGGCTATTTTTTATAAAGTATATTTTTCTTTACACAAGAACATTTATGTTTTTTAAAAAGCCTTCATTTTGTATTTCAGCATATATGAAATGTCTAGTAGTCATCAAACTTGTTTTGTTTTGTTTTCAATTATGGAAGGTGACTTCTGATATCCTCTTTAGTCTGAAGAGCTTCTTATTTGGCAACTAATACCGTTAAAATCAATTGCACCACTTGCTAAAAAAGGCACCATTCCACCTGCATCCAGGGTAACAGAATCTGGCTTAGAACTGATACTGTCAAAATTGATTCATTTTGCTTTTGTCTCAAACCCACTTAAATACCAAAGAAAAAATAATCAGAGACTTTTCAAAGTTGAGCATCAATACACATCAGCAAGTCAGCAAATTACTTATCTAATGTTAATATAAGACTGTTTTATTACCTACATACTAGAATTATGTTCTACCTTTTCCTTAAAAAAAAAGACTGTGATATCTGTAGGGTTACCATATATCCATCTATCTTTTCCAAAGTAACAAAATGTCATTTGTGACTAAATTTTCAGGTCATTTTCAAATGCATTTGCTGCATTTTCTGAAGGTTTCAGTATGCAATAAAATTATGGTGCATATCAATCCTTATTACAGTAGAGCAGAGAATTTTGGTTCAGACATCCAGGCTCTTGCTGTGATAAGGTTTGTATGTTACATGAATCATATATATATATGGCAACAGAAATCTCAGTGGGACTGAAACACATGCCATTCAGACAGAATGTTCACAATGTCTACCCCAGTAGTTCAGCAAGTCCACTGCTGAGTTGTACAGATGATAACATTGCCCTGTTTGCAGCTCAGTCAAATCTGAACAGATTTTCCCAAAGATAGCCACAGGTATTTTTCTAATCTCTTCCAAATGTCAGATATTACACACATGCAGTAGAATTATACAAAAGACTGCTTCGAGGATCTTTAAAAGCCAGAACTGTGTTTACAATGCCAGAGGTTGGGTAACCTCAATAGGAGGTCATTTGACTGCCTGTTACAAATACCAGTCAGTAAAATCAATCTCATTTTCCTATCAGAACATATACAGTGATCTGATTGTGGGGTTTTTTTCACTTAATGGTTAAATGACTTGCTTTTCATACCAGTTTACTGGTATTTTTAAGACTTCTGAGATGATCAACAAATGTAGGATAGACTACATATAGAAGGAAACATGTTCAGGGACTATTCCCTACCCCACAGAGGCTGGTGCATGGCATAGCTCATGCCATAAGGACTAAAGGTGCCTTTTGTGAATAGATATTTTCTGGTAAAGCTATAGGCAATACAAGCCATAGTTATGGCTCAGCACTCAGCAACTGTGTTAACCATTGAGCGTGTTGACACTTGTGCCAGCCCTCGCCTTCTCCAGGCTGAGGTTGTGGCACAGGCTATGACACCCTGCTAGAGCCCTCCTTAGGATGGGCCAGGGTAATGTGCTCAGGACACCTCATCTCCCAGGTGTCTAGATCCCCTTCCTACCCCCATGCCTGAGTTTCTCAAGAAACAGAAAGTGCTTCGGGAATCAGTGATAGAGATCTCACCAGCAGATATTTGTGATATTAATAGTCAAAGAATGCATCAAAGAAAAAGTTCTTCTAGATTTCTTTTTCCAAGCCAATGTACAGCACAATAAGTTGAGAGCACTTTTATGGGTCTGTAACTAAATAAACCCATATACATGAAAACCAAGGGGAAAAGGTGATCTAAGGTAAGGCAGAAACTCTCCAGCACTAGAAATGCCACACAACCTTAGCTTGATGACTGTTATATGAAAATCAACCATTTCTTACCCATATGAACTGAAATTTTAAAATATAAAAACTTCAGCCATATATTTTATTGTTAGCTACAGGAATTGCTCAGTTGTAGGTGAGACCTTGTGGTTTTTCATTATTTGCTGTCTCTAGGACCCCCTTTCAAGAAAAAACTGAACATTAAACTTAGATGTTATTTACCACAGATAAAGCTTGGTCTGAATGAGTGATTTAACTGAGGAGAAGTTATATTAGCTCTTCAAATAATGAAAATATTCATGAACATTATGCTATGTGAGAAATCACATTTTACTACAAGTGTGAAAGGTAGTTATTTCTCTGAGCACACACTATTTGCATTAGTCTAATTTCCAAGTTTGGGGATTTTTCACATTTCTTGGTGTTTATTTTAAACTACTCATGAATTTTTAACAAAACCTGTTTAAGAAATCTCTCAGATGCCTGAAGAACTCCTGTACACATTTTTTGAGTTATTGACTACAGCAGCTTCAGGGTTTTTTCAAATTTATTTTCATCGTCAGTTGGGTTTTCTAAGGACATCAAAATGTTGATCATTCTGACTGAAGTTTTCTTTGCATTTCCTATTTCCCTGGGTTTTGGGGAGAAGAAAAAATAAAAGGAAATGTGACTTGAATGTTTATATTACATAGTGGTGTTGTAAGTATCACAATTTGTGGAGACTGACATAGTGCTTCTGAGTAGCCGATGGGTTATAATCACAGGTCAAATTTTTTGTGGGTAGGATGTGGGTCAGAAGGTTGTTCTTTAAACTTAATATTAAAAATGGAAGGGGGAAAGGAATTACTGTCTCATTCATTGGCTTGGAAAGTATAAAAAAATTATGAAGAAAAAAAAGACATTCTTTTTCTGCTGTCAGTAAGTGAATCGTCTATATATTAGGTATTTCCTGTGGTGTGGATCAGTTTGGTCTAAGATTAGAGGCACAAGACAGAACAAAGTCAGTATTTTTCCAAGATATATAGCAGCCTGGATTAACTTAAAAAGGAAAATTGTACTTGTCCTTCTCTTCTACCTCCATTCATCTTCACTTAAAAGAATGTTGTGTTAGTATTGGAACTGGAACACAGTCAAAATACTGGATTCAGAAGCAAACAGGAATGCTAAATCTCCATGTTGGTAAATATGTGACTCGAGCCAGAAGAAAATATTTATTTTAAAACAAGTTTAGCAGCCTCTAAATTACCATGTTTTGTATAAAATGTACATATGTACATTTCCTCCCAGACTTGAATGCTGAGATGTAAGCAATAACTTGCTGGCTTTCCCATCATCCACGTCGTCAGTAGTGTTACATCAACAATCAGGGTGAGACTGGTTATGTCAAGTGGCACACGATTCACCATCAGCTAACTCTGCAAAGTTTGTTATGCTGTATATGGAGACCTTAACATTTCTAGAAATTGGCACTGTAAATTGTGCTCCCTTTTTCAGGCTCCTTGCTATTAGAAAATAATCATTTTGCTTGGGTTTTCCATGAAGAGTGAGCAGTTCTCATTGCCCTAGAAAAGTGGGAAGGTGTAGGGCAAGATTTTCTGCCTCAGTCTAGATGAATTAATCTCTTTTTTCCATATATTCTGCTTAGAGATTCTTGAAGTAAATCTTGTAAAGCTCTGTCCAGAAATTGTGCACAATGCTATTTTTGTGATATTTTTCCAGAAGCAAGTTCTACAGTGATAGAAATGCTAAAACTGAAGGTGATTAAAATCCTTCCAGTTTTCTACAGATGGGACTAATACTACAAAATATTTGATAAGGGTGAAAAAGAAGGCATTTAATGTTAAGAGACATATCAGTGTCTCTGGGCTTTTTATTATTAATCATCATTAAATTGTGTTATAAATGGTCATATTTTAACTCCAACTCTAAAATGAGACAGCTTTCACACCTTGATCCATAATTCCTAGTCAGCTAACCTAAAACTGCTGGTTTAGTGTTTCTTAATCCTTTCCCATCAAATCTCTACAAACCTGAAATAAAAAATTGATTGAAATATATTATAGGAAACTTAGTATGTTCAACTGCTCTTCAGCTGCTCTCTTTGAAGTCATTAGCATATGACATAATGCACCTTCTTTCACTCAAGATTTAGTCAAGTTCCTGCTTATCTACATGAGGTGGCTCTGATACCTGGCATAACTGCAGGAGTAGGACATTAGAGTCTAGCAAACAGATGAGAAATTTGAATACAGAAATTGTTACAGGAGTGGAAGGAACACATGCTGAAAAATATTGGCAAATATGTTATCCCATTTTCTTTTCTGGTTTCAAGCTGTGCAGTAGTTACAGCAACCATAGTTTTTTCTCCAGGTTTGAATGTTGAAAGATAAGATGGGGTGGGAAGGAAGGAGAGGAAGGGTTTCTCTCCTGTCATTGCACAAATGGTATTTCATCTCTCTTTTTAAATAAAGTTACGGGGTATTTCTGATAATTTTACAAGTAGATCAATGGCACTCACTGGGATTTCTGTTTCATGAGATCTTGATTATCATTACTGATTGGAAGTCAGGTGAAGAAATTGTATTTTGATGGCAGTCACTCACACTGGTTCATGTTTGATTAAAAGATGTGAGTTACATGAAATTTATCTACTGATTCACAAAAAATTTACCAGTCTATGTTAATTTCTCTCCATTCCCAAATATAATCACTTTATTACCATGCTGGAAGTTGGAAATGCTTGAGGAAGCAAGCAACAGACCCATTTCTAACCGTGGACCAAAACTTCCTGTTGTCCATCTGCACAGAATAGAAATTCTGTGTCACTGTGGCCAAGAGCTGGAAGGGTGAAATATATACATAAAGAAATAGCATATAGTTAATGTTCAGCAGTTTTCCCATGGTATATCCTTCTCCTTCTTACATTTGAATCTGTGCATCAATATCCATTATTTAATGAAATTCTCTGCTATCACCAGAATTTGAAATTTTGAGCTTTTGAGCTGATACACAGCAAACTTGAAGATTTACAATATTTATCTAGCACTTCATAATTTCTTGGAGTTTCACTTCAAATATTTGACAAGTACTTCTGTACAATGGTAGATGCTATGCAACTGGGGCCAAGACTTTAAGGAGCAACAGTCTTTGACACGCTTTATGGGTTATTTTTCCTAGTTATATTCTCAGCCCATCCATTTTGATTTAGGACTTCATTAAATATTAAACTGAATGAATTTTCTTTTAAGTTTATACCTACTTTAAATAATAAGTGGACCTCATTTTTCTTTCTGTGTTTAAATTAGCTGATATACATTTGTCTACGCAAATAAATGTCTTTGCAAATGAATGTTTTCTGAAATCCTATGAGCAAGTATTAAAACCAGCATTAGGATCCCAAAGAGGCTGTGGCAATCTTAATTAGTTTTATGGACTGAATTCAATTTTCTTTACTGGAAACCATGCTGTGTAATTCCAGTGCTTGCTCTTGATAAAGAATTTACTTCCACTATTAAAATAAAGTAAATACTTGTAAGAGGTTATCGAAATATTTTTGTACAACTGGAGAACTGTTTGCATGAATGTGATGCCTTGTCATTTTGACAGAAGGCCAGGGACCTCCAGGACTGAAAACCATAAACTGTCACAGTTTGAGAGGAAGAGCCAGGGTTATAACACTGAGGACAGTTGTGCCTTGTATCTCATGCAGACCAACCTGCCGCAGCAGCGCGCACTCTGCAGTGGGCCACCTTTTTGGCTACTAAGGCAGTGCTTTCTCAGCATTTAGGACCTTCTGCTCCCATAACCCCAGGTGATCTCCCAGTCAAGAGACTGCCTGATGGCCAGCACTAGGGACTGAGGCACAGGTCTCCAAAGTTAGTAGCACAGGTCACTCACTGCTCTTGGGTGTAAAACATGCTGAGGCTAGGAAGGGGTGAGGGTTAGTGTGAACTCCTGCCATCAGTTGAATAGCATCAACTCCTGTCACCTGTTGCATAGCAAATCCAGTGGTTTGTATTGAAGTTTCCAATTCTAATGAAGAAGGTATGATTGCATGCAATTTAACAGAGACTTGATTGGCTTTGTTGTCCCTGAGTAGTGAGAATTCAATCTTTTGCTATTCAAATACTAATTTAAAAAAGTTTTCCACTGATTCTAGTGATAATAAATTCACTGTATCTCTTTTCTTTAAAGGGCTGAATGTCTTAACATTTAATTACTGTTAACAAGACCTTTATGGGAAGAATAGAAAATTTCTTGTACTGTAATAGCAGTAGCATATTAAATGTAACCATCAGGTGGCCCTCTTAGGATTACTGCTTCTGATTGAAGCCTATTCAGCTTTTTCTTCATTGTCATTTAAACTTCATTAAGTATAGAAATCCTTTTTTTTTTACTCCTTTCCATGGCAGCCTTGCAGTCAAAGTTGTGTAAGCTGACAATTCATTTGGTTTGATCAATAGAAATTTGATCTGATTGCATTCTGATTTGGAATGGTCTGAAGGGCAAGTTAGATTTTTCAAAGACAAAATAAGCACAGAAATGGTTGTTCTATGTAAATAAACTAAAGACAATTAGATTTATTTTCTTTCAAGGTGTTCATAGAATTTGTTTATACATTTTTGCCCTTAAGTGTACCGGGTTTAATATTGCTTACTATTTCTTATAATCTGATTCTTTTATGGAAGGGCAACCCTAATTAGGAAAAGGAAGCAAATTTTTTAAAAGTCATTCTTAAGGTCATAAAGCAAAGTTGAGGTCCTACAGAATCAAAGCTTTTAAGTAAACATATTTCAACGTTCCAGAAACAGCGTAGCATTGAATTTCATTGCTTCTCTGTTTAAAATAGAAAAAAATAGGATGAGAAATCGTTTCCTTAAAAGTAATAATACCATGTGATATTCCCCGTGCTTCACTACTGTCAAGAAGCTTCTGACCCTTGGAAGAAGAGAGCAAAACATCGATACCACCAACCTTTATAACAAGAGGTTACTTTTCAGTTCTTCTGCCACTAATTAGTATTAACATCTAAACATTACTTTGCGTTGTTTTAATTGGCAGTTCTACTACGATTAGCAAAAAAAGCAGGTGATGTTGTCATGCATCGCTGCTTTGCTATTATTTCTGCCAGTCTTGTTTGCTTTGCCAAGCAACGTGCAGGTTTCCTTGTCCTGTGATTCAAGCCCAGCAACTCACATTTCAGGTGGCAGAACACATGCCAGTTTAGAGCAATGAAAAATGTGCACATTTTTTTATGTCTGATTTGATAATCACAGCTCATGATGTTCCTTAAGGAAGCAGTGAAGGCTTTGGTTTCAGGAGATGGCAGCTTTGGAGCTGTCATGTTTGTATCAGGGAAGCATTCATATGCGGCAGTGATGATGTGCCAGCCTGCAAAAGCATTGCGTGCACAGGCAAAAGGTCTTGGTTTCAGTGTCGCAAAAAGAAAGCCCAGGCGGGTTTAACAAATGCTAATATTTGATAAAAATAAAGCTTCCTTTTTTTCCCTTCAGTTTTAAGCATTTGTTATTTAACTTGATTCAGTTAGGGTTTGGTTTGGAGTTTTTTTTGCAAAGAAGCCTTTTCTTTCTGCAGTTCAATCTGACTTTGCCAGTTGTAGCTTTGCACTGTAGGGAAGAAACATTTTTTAATCCAAATGTATATATTTTTTTTTTGCACAGAAAAACAGCTGATTATTTTTTCCTGTGTTCCTTATTTAAACTTTTTCAGATTTGTCAGTTTGAGTAAAAAGGACAACGACTGTGATGGATAAAACAAGTTATCTTAATTATATATAGCTAGTGTTCTATTTAAATAAAATATGGTTAAATAAGAAGGAAACAAAGATTGCCATGAAAACACTAATTTTGCCATGAAAACACTAATTTCTTTCATGTGAAAAAGGTGATTATTATATTAATTATATTAGGTTATTATTATCTAGTTATTTTACATGACATGCCATCAAGACATCTCAGAGATATTTCCCCCTGTACGTGCTGGGGCCTGTGGCTTAGCTGGGTATTCATGAACACCAGATGCACCTTTTCCAATAATCCAGAGTTGTCACCACAGCCTTGGCATGGACACCATGGTGGATGTGGCATTTCACATTTTCATCATCATCATTAAACTTGGTGGAAGTGATCAAACGAATTATTTGCCTGAAACTAGCAGTTTGGATTCTTTTTTCCTAAGCTAAGGGCATTAATCATAACAACGTGATCCACTGGCCCATAGTCCAACAGCCTGTGTCTTGGAAATATTCAGAGTCTTTGGGGATTCCCTTTTGCTCTTTTTTCTTCAGAGTTAGTGAGTAAAACTCAGTGAGGTGCTTTTGTCTGCAAACAAAATGCACACAAGTACCCTTACAATGACAGCAAAGAAAAAATGTCCCAAAATTTTGAAGTCTACTTGAAAAAACAGTGTAATTTGCTTCCCCTCTTTCACTGTAGAAAGAAAGGAGGAGTTTGCCTATAAGGATCATTCTGGAAATTTCCTCATCTCTGAGATCCTAAAACAAAGCTTCCAATAATTTTTTTAGTAGGAACTATGTATAATTGGTGGTTAAAAGTTCAAGGGACCTGAAAACCACCAACATAATGTTGCATTCTCCTGAACAAGGACAGGAAAAAGGAGCAAATTCAGGTAAAATCGTTCATGCTTCAGATCAGTATCTTACGTTGTAAATAAGTAGAGAGAAGCACAGAGCACAAACAGACTGTTTTGAACGGGGACTGTGGTCACTGAATGATGCTGAAAACATACAAAACCAATAGATTCTTGAAGATGAGTTTATAGTTTGGAGGGGAAGAAGGAATGGAACAGAAGACACTATTATGATAACCAAGTCAGTTCTATTACAAAAGTATCTCAGAGACAGAGTTAACATTTAGTGAAATGTGTACATGTCTTAGCCTGGGAGAAAGGCTGAGAAATAATTAGAGTGAATAGAAAGAGACTGAAAACGTAGTCAAAAAGTCCTTTTCTAAGGGTTCATAAGGAAAATGAGCAATCACATCACACAAACAAATAAATTCCCAGGAAAAAATGTTGAAATTAAAGTTATTGCATGAGCAATAAAATTAAATAAAGCAATATTTAGTAAAGAAAAAAAAACCAATCTAAATTAACATGAGTGTACTGGCTATGTTAGACAGAAATGTCTAATGTGAAGAGCTAAACTTAAGCAGAGTTATTTAGTAATTGTCAAAAGGGCATAAAAACTAGGTAGAAAAACATAACTCAGAAAAGGAAACTTTGCTTCACACCTTAAATAAAACTTCCTATCTAGCTGTGTTCTAACCTTCCAAACATGGTGAAGAATTAACTTCTTCCTGCAGGAGAGTCATGAAGTGGATTAAGACTGAGAAGAAAAATCTAGATTCTCAAGAACATGGGGTAGATGGGCAAAGGTTTTTGGTCTTTAGCTTTAGTAGTTTTCTTGAAAAAATATATTTTCAATAAAATGTCCTAAATATATACTGAGTAATTTATAATTTGGAAATAGTAGAAAGCAACCATCTATCTGCAAATCTCTGCTTTACAGAGAAGGTTGATCTGTAGTTTCTTTTATTCTATTTTATGTTTATTGTACAAAATCTGTCTAGAAACTTCAAAGCAGGAAAGATTCATTTCACCATCCCAGAATTCTTTGCTATTTTATCCAAACAAATTGAGTTGTAAGTCATTTTCAGGTGGTTTCTTCGATAAGCTTAGGCAAGTGTAATTTCATGCAGTGCAATTCAGGCTTACATTCCTACTGTGGCAGAGAGCTCATCGGTCTGTCTTCTGGACAGAAAGGCAAAACCCTTCAGAATTACTTAGTGTCAGTTATATTTTCTTTGCAGTGCAACATAACTCTTCCCTGGGAATGGAATATACCTTGTGTTTGTTTCCATTTTTGGCTGAGATCGACCAATGCAATTTTAACAAAGCTTTATAAGTGTTTAGAGAACTACATAGTTACAAATAGTGCCATATTAATATCACAGTGAAGTAAATGCTCTGTTTAGCCAAAGAATGAAGGCAGCAGTGGAAGTTTTTGTATCTGTCAGTTTGAGGTTTTTCTGGAGATTGACATGGGTAACAGACAGATTCAACATCCACAACAGGACTTTTCAGGTTAGTTTGCCAGCCAGAACACCACTTAGTGCAAAATGTGGTGTGTGTGATGAACAGAGCGCACTAACTTGTCTTCTTCTCACACGGGCCACCAAACAGCCATCAGATAGTGTGAGCACAAGCCAGATCCTGCAGTGATGCCTGCATGGAGAAAATGCTTTGCAGGACTGGGGCCATAATATGGCCATTATTAGTCTGCCCTCCCACTGGAGACTGAAAATGAGATAATATTAATATTCTTACCCAAGCCCGAGATGTCAGGGCTGCTTGTAGGAAGATTTTGTTTGCTTCTTGTAAATCAAACAAGAATGACAAAAAAAAGAAGTTGATCACTGGATTAGTCTTTAAAATAGTCAGTGTCTGGAGAATTTTGTCAAGCTCTTTTGTTAAGGAGGAGTATTGACTAAGACATACCAGTCTTTTGTAACTCATAAAAAAAGGGAAAGAGTTCATTCCATATTATTTTCACATTGTTACCTTATTTTGAATTATTATAATAATCCTAATTCCATTTAATTATTTCATCTTTTATTCTAAAATCTTCACTTTTAGAGGAAGTATAATAAAATCATGGAATCTTTAGGGTAGAAGACAAGAATAATAAATGGTGGCAGAGGATTTTCTTTTTATGTTTCAATATTATTTTGATTATTGTGTGACATGTATGAAGTTATATGCATGAATTTGAAGATTAATTGCTTTTCAGCCAATAGCCTTGTAAAGACACGGGAAAAAATTATGTTATGGATCAACCATTCTGCTTTTGTCCTCAAACTATTAATAACATCAGAGTGTATGTTGAGTGAGTTATCACAGATACTCCCACTATTGAATTAAAAAATTAAATTGCAGTTATGAAAACTGCAGTAATGTAAGAAAAATACATGTTAAAAAATTAAATTCTTTGAAGTTAAGAAAGTTGATTAAGTGGCTTATTTGCATGAGGTATTGGCAGGAATGAGGAAATTCTAAAAAGGGTAGGAAAAATCATGTAACAAAAGTGAAGGTACAAGGTAAACACAGATAAGAGAAGCTTGGTAGGAGATATTGTGGCATCAAAGGATGGATTCAAAATATGAAGAATGCTATTTGCAATAATTTTGTCATTTGGGTTTAATTTCTTTGTGCTCAGGAAAACATTTTTTTATACACTCGTTTTAGCTGTTTGAAAATAATTCTAAAAATGTTTGTAGATTAAGGCCTGGGGCCTAAGGGGCCCACTGCCACCTTAAAACACAATGACCACTGACTTCCCTGTGCCCCACCCGAAAAGCTTCTCATGTGTGTACCAGATGTGTGAAAACAGCAAGGAAAGAGTGGTCAAAAAGAGCATTCAGAAGTATTGGTTCTGCTGGAGAACCTGAGGAGGACTTTTCACTCCCTTGGTTTCAGGGACATGGGTGGGCGAGGGGGGTGAGGTTCTTTAATTTGGACAAAAAGAGATGACAGAGGTTCTGGACAAAAAGAGATGACAGAGGTTCTAGACAAAAGCAGCCAAGTCCATAAGCTTGCACACACTGCAGCCATTCTACTCACCCCTACAGCTCCAAAACAGTTTCACTTCTCTGAAAACTACTTTTTTCCTTCTTGAGGCATTATTACCATACTACCATCATTGATCACTTACCCCTTATATGCAATCACTTCTTCTACTGCTCTATTTCTCTCATTTTTCAGGGAATTTTTATGAAATTTGTGGCATCATAAATGGTTGTATCAGTCTCAAAAACATTTCACCTCTGTGCATTGTAGAAACCTGTTTTATATTACAGCTCATTACACTCTAAAAGCATAAAAGCTTTCAAGGCCGTTGATGCCGTTAAGGTTGCATTTGCCTATTGCGTTGGACACTGTACACTTATAGGATAAAACAGCAGAGAATCACTGAGACTAAAGCAGACTTTCTCTAACTTTATGTGGTACTTCTATTGAGTGTTTTTTCAGTTGTCTAGGGGAGTTTCTGTGTGTCATTCTTTGTTTTGATTTCCTCGCACCTTTAAATGATAGTCCTATTTTGAATTCTAGAAACCAGTCAATTTCTTTTCCAATGGATAAAAATTGCTTACTGGAAAATGTTGGGGTTGTTTATTTGTTTTTTGTTATATTATAGGATAGCAATGGTCTTAACCACTTATTTGGCTTCCTAAGTTTAACTATCTAGATTTCAGAAAGAGCAAGCAGTCTGTTTCATGCTACTTAGTAGGATTTCTTAGATGCCTTTTCAGTTTGAAATTAGTAAAAGACTGAACTTTGTTACAATTCCTTAGTTATTTTGTTGGAGTTTTTTTAAACCTTGGTTCACATACCTACCTCAATTTTTCACATAAATTAGGAGTTGCAATTTTATGGGTAGCTTGTAATTTATCATTTGTCCCTCTTACCACCCACCTTGTACTCATCATTTACAGATGATAATCAAAAAAGCACAAAACTTGGCATTGAGTGTAAAGAAAATCAAATTTAAATTAAATAACACTAGAGGGGAACTGTTATCATGCCAGAAAACTAAAAAAAAAATGGACCTGTTAAATGAGATGAACTAAATATATACAGTAGCACCCTCCAGACAAAGTGCAAAATTTGCAACTCCTTTTTCTTTTCTTTGAAATGTAAGTGCATTTCACCTCAACAAAGAGATGTGCCTTTTTATCTTCTTTATGAGGTGTCATATGCATTGTCTAATGGAAATGAAAAATTGTACCATGTGGGTTCAAAATTCCTTTTCCTTTCATGCACATGACATCTTCGCTTCTGAAATCTAATGCAAGTAAATCATTATGTCAATGAAAACCAGTAATCGGCACCAAAAAAAAAAAAAAAAAGAGTGGTGGGGGTGGTGTAGGTGGTTAGAATGTGCATCTTCATGAGTTTAAGAAATAACAGCACTTCTTTGTTCAATACTCAGGATCTATTCCCATTTGACTCAGGAGGGACTTCTGCTTTAATTATTTAACATCAGAGCTCTTTTTCAACAGCTTAAATGAACTTCCAAATGGACCTGGCAGTCTGGCCCTTGAGGCCAGATGATATCTTTGTCTCAAATTCACATGGGTCAGGATTTCATTCTTAGAAACTGTTTGTTGCTTCTGGTGGTTTACATTTTCTGTGAGTAAGAGCACTTCCTGTTACACCTGTAGCATGCACGTGTCACCAGCAGGGTTGCAGTTCTCTTTCAAAATCTGTGTCCCCTTTCATTACAGCTGTTTCGTAATTGTTGGTGTGTGTATAGTATAGCTGTTACGTTTAATGGCTTGCGAGGTATTGTCACTTGGGAGTCTAATACTTCTAATCCTCAGAAGTTCTCAGTGGATCAACCGTTAGGTGTTTTTCTAATTCTTCTCTTAGCATTTCTCAATTACTGGATGTTGAAGGTGTGCTTTCAATCACACCCCTTTTTTTTCCAGACCCAATGAAGACACTTGCATCACCACTCTTGCCATTAACTTCTGTGTATGTTCAACTTCAAGCTTCCAGCAATAGGTTATGCCAATCCTAGGGAAAAGTCTCCCTCAAAACAGTACTCCATTGACACCAGAGCAAACTGCTGACAATTTCACAGTGAGACCTCAAACAGGGCAGATTGCTCTGAGCACGACTGATTCACTGCCTGGGATCTCCCTAACCACAAATAAAATATGGACTTGTATTAAAAACTAGCCTTATTTTTTGGTTCAGTTGTGAAAAGTCCAGGCTTATTGCTAATCTTTTTTGAGCGTGGCCATCAAATTCATGCCATATACCAGACACTGGCTGCTACATACAAAATGAGCCAGCTGTGCATTTGGAGCATTTCAGTGTCTGGCAGGGTTTGCCTTCGGTTTTCTGTCATGAGCTTGCAGCTTTTTTAAATCTGCGGTTGTGCTGCTTTAGCCTGTTTATACGGCTACTGTATTTGCTTCAGAGGGAAGCCTTTCCTTAAATAGCTTCGAGGCATTGGAAACTGCACATTAGCTTGCAGGAAGGCTCTAGCTCTCATATGGGACCCCAGAAGCACGTAAGCCCTGAGAAGAGGCCGGTACAACTATTTCAGAACCTGATCTTCAGGCCACAAGCAAAAAGGCATTGCAGGAAGGAGAGCTTATGAGACACTGGAAATCAAGCCCTTCCTTAATGTTTCCTGAAAAGGGGCAAATTTACACTATATTGCCTTCAGTGAGTAGTTCAGTTTTGTATCTGCAGAATAAGGATAATGGAGGTAAGAATGTGAATTTTAAAATAGCGTTTATGAAGCATAAGTTATTGTGCTCAATTTCACATAAATGCTTAGATGAAAAATAAAAGCATGTTGCAAAAACTTTAAAATTCCACATATGACAGTCAGAAAGTTCTTGTACTCAGGTTTCTGTTGTTCATCTTTTTAAAAATATTTTGTTAACTGAAAGTTTATAGCAGAAGAATTATATATTTAGAAAAGCTTGTTTGACGTGAATTCTTTTTTGTGAGCATAAATCTTCTCTATAAAACAAAAGCCAAACATCATGTCAGTTTCACAGATTTTCGTATTATAATTATCTTCTTTTGCTTTTCATGGAGTTAGTGTATACATAAAAATGGGGAAGCAGAGTCTGGCACCTATCAGTGGTAGAAGAAATGCACTTAAAGGGCACAAAAATGAGGATTCATAAGGAGCTCAAGTAACACATTTGGTACAAGTGGCCTTTCCTCAAATTTGTTGCTTCTTGCTGAATAGCAGCCATTGGCTGCCACACATGACTGACTTCATGAAGAGTTCTACAAGGGTTTGATTCATTGTTGTGACTTTATTAATACAAAATCATGAACCTGAATTAACCAACCAATTTAGATAAGACCGTCCGTTTTCTAATAAGATGTGACTGTAATTTGAATAGTGGTTTTATAATAAGTGTATTATGGGATGAAGGACAAGCAGATATTAGCTTTGTCTCATTAGCTTACAGAAAAAAAAGGTACTTTGCCAGCACATAATGTGGAATATTTTTTTCTTTAAGTCTTAGTGCAGTTCTGTATACAAGTAGACCCCCCTGTTTGTATCTTCACTACCATTCAATAATGTCAAAGCTAGAAAGAAAATGGGATTCAATGCACCTTTTGGAATACTCTTGTGGTCCCTCTTTATTGGCAATAAATCCATTTTGTTCTTGCTTGATTCTTCTTGGTGCTACTGGATACCGTGACTGCTGTGAAGATGAAAATGCAGGCAATCTAGTTTATCAACATTATGTCAGTGTCATCTGGTTCTGCTTTATTTAGTTGCCCTGTCTGGTCTATTACAAGAAGAGAATGTCAGCTGAGTTCTGAGAAAACATGTCCTTTTCTTTTTGGATGTCTGGCAATGAGAAAATGAACAAAGCACATGTAAAGCTGACTTGTCAACTCTCCCTAAAGCTTTGTTATGTTTTTATATGGATGTTAGATGATACTGGAGAGTAGATTAAGCTTTACTACTCACTATCATGCTTTTATTGAACCTCTAAAACTGAATTTTATAGAACCATTGTCCAGTAAGTAACAAGGATAAAGCTTTTCTTTGGTCATAAAAACCCAGGCATTAATCCATATGAACGAAGATTAAGACAGAAATAAGTGCAGGTTGGTATGGCAGTGATGTTCTAAAAAAAGAAGAATGTTGTGTATTTTGTATCAGTTTCTGGTTGAGCTGTTGCTTCCTCTCATATCTGAGTGATCTTCAATTCAGGAAAGCAAAACATAATTAACAAGGAGTATAGTACTACTAATTAGAAGGTTGTATTAAAACACCAGACTGAGTGGTGCAGTTAGCATGCTGGAGGGAAGGGATGCCATTCAGACAGACCTTGACAGGCTTGAGAAGTGAGCCTGTGTGAACTTCATGAAGTCCAATACAGCCAATTTAAAGGTCCTGCACCTGGGCTGGAGCAATCCCAAGCACAAATACAGGCTGGGAGAATGGATCAAGAAGGTGCCCTACTGAGAAGAACTTGGAGTGTTTGTGGATAAGAGCTTCAACATGAGCCAGCAATGTGTGTTCACAGCCCAGAAAGCCAAACACATTCTGGACGGCATCAAAAGAATCAAATTAAAAACCTTTTCCTAATATCCAACCTAAATCTCCCCTAGCAGCGTTTAATGCCATTTCCTCAGGTCCTGTCACTTCTCACAACAGACAAGAGATCAAGAGATTAAGGGACGTAATTTTCCCCCTCTACTCTGCTCTGGTGAGACCTCACCTGAAGTCTCTTGGAATCCTGGAGCCAATCTCTTGGAATCATTGAGAGAGATGGAAGTCAAGGTTGCAAAGGTTTGTCTGGCTCTGGGGGTCCTAACACAGGAAGGATGTGGACCTGCTCAGTAAGTGCAGAGGAGGGCTATGAAGATGATCAGAGAGTTGGAGCACCTCCCATATGAGAACAGGGTGAGAGAGCTGGGGTTGCTCACTCTAGGGAAGAGAAGAGAAGTCTCCAGGAGAACTTAGGGCAGCCTTCCGTACTGAAAAGGGACCTACAGAAAAGCTGGAAAGGTGCTTTTTCTAAGGGCCTGTGAAGGAATTGGCTGTAAACTGAAAGAGGGGAGGTTTAGGTTACACCTAAGAAAGCACTACTTTACTGTGAGGGTGGTGAGTCACTGGAACAGAGAACTTGCCAGAGAAGTTATGGGTGCCTCATCACTGAAAGTGTTCAAGGCAAGGCTGGATGGGGCTTTATACAACTTGGTGTAGTGGAAGGTGTCCTGCCCATGGCAGGGAGTTCGGAAATAGATGATCCCATCCAAAGGTCCCATCCAAACCAAGCCATTGAAAAAAACTCATGAAGGCTAAACATGGAAGATGCTAAATTTGCTTTCACTCGTCATAACTGAGTTCCTTGATATGGATATTATGATGTGAAAACAGGTTTTCCACTTCAATGTTCTGCAACATGTAGGTACAGAAACATAAAAGAGCAAACAAATATAAAGGTCTTCAATATTCCTTTCTCTCTGCTCTGTTGCTATCACCTTCAGTCTAAATGCTAGAAACTCAGGCACTTTTTCAGTAGTCAGCTGGCTCTGCCATTACTTAGTCAAAGGCAGAAAATAATCCAGTATCTTATTGAGAACAGTCTGTCCAGTTCTGGGGCCAGGCTAAAGGTGAGCTGTAATATGCGGGATAAGGCCCTCCATGGATATCGGACCAAGCAGGCAGCATGGGCACACTGAGCTTCAAAAACCACAGTGCTTTAATCCTCCAGGAAAGCAAAGAATCTGAAACTGATTACTTTTATGAAAAGATACAGTTATTTTATTGACTTTTTCAGAGAGGGAGGACAATGAGTTTTTCGTACAACTTAATGAAGTATCACCAGAGAAGAAATTACATAATATGAAATCTTTAGACAAGATTGAAAGAGCACATTTTGTATTTCTAGAATGGTAAGGATTTGTTGCAGCTTCACATTTCCTAACAAACCCTGAAGCAAAAACGATGTCTCTCCATAAATCCTACTGTATCATCTGGACAGGGAGCTGCATTATGTTCGCATTCATATGGTTTTAAAGCTGTAAAATAGTATCCACAAAATTTTCTGAAGCATTTCATTTTTTGGTAAATCTGTAAAGAGTTGTAAGGAGTGGGAAGCCTTTTGTATTTGCAGGAGCAGAAAGTCTAAGGCAGCAAATACAATCTAAGCAAAAGGAAAATGTACTGCAGGTGCTGATCGCTGACTTGAAGAAGATCAGAAGGTTCTTTGCGCATGAAAAAAAATACACATCACCAGCAGGGCCACAAGTTTGAAAATAATTATGCAGCATGTTAGTCATGTTCAGTTTATTTTCTTTGTGTCTCTGTATGTTGTTTTTTTAGTAGCACTTTTTTGGATTTATGACTGAAATCAAAATGCAGTGTTTAATTCCAAGGAGTATGCAAGACTTAAAGTAAAAGGAAATTGTTTTTCAGCAAAGGCTCAGATAAGTTAAACATGTAAGAGTTTCATATAATGGTTCTATATGGAAGATATTTTTGGCAAGGATTGTTACACCTATTACACCTTTTAAAATGGAAGATCATGTCATGTATATGTGAATTCTGCTGAATACCATTAATCCCGAACAGCAGTCATTGAAGCCTTTGGAGAGGGGAAGGTAAAAAAGCTTCTGTTTTCAAGGGAAGGTTATAGTCGAGGTTAATTCAGGGTGTCATGAAAGTGTGGCTGTGACAAGATTTAGTGACAATGCAAGGCCAAATTAATGCAAGATCAGTGGCCTGACTATTGATTCTTATCATGGGATCCTGCTGAAATGAAGTCATTATTTAATTACACTTTTACTTACACTATAAATGGTTCCCAGAATAGACTGCACTTGGTTTTGATGTCTGCAGCTCCATCTTCACTTTTCTTTTGTGGCCATAAATAAGTAGGGAATGAGTATAAGCACTCCACAAAATTTTCATTTATTGTACTTCACATGCTGTCATTTTCCCTATGTTTTAATTCTTCCATTCAGAATAGTCTATGATATCAAATAATCCAGAAGCTTCTGAAGATTGTGAAACCAAAATTTCTCTAGATTGGATTTAAAAAATCAGTGTTTGAATGGTTTTCCTTTTCTTCTTGAGTGGTCTAAAATACTTTCGTTTACTATCTCTAGAAGTAGATTAAACTTACTGTTCATACTAAAACAGCTTAACTGGGACCTAGAAGAAGCTAATAAGTACTTGATTGGGACTTAAGATACAACAGTATGGCAGCTGGTGTGGGATCAGTAGCTCTGACTGAGGAAGCTGTGACTGGTCGGAGAGATGATCCCATGGAGGATCGTCCTCCCGAGGTCCGGTGTCTTCCCTCAGCCGCTAGCTAGAGTGCCCGTGCAGAGAAGCTGTCAGCTCTTAGTGATTTTCAGCTGGTGGTTCCAGCTCAGCTCTGCAGGGCTGCCTCCAGGCCAGACCAGGGAGAGAGAGGTGAGAGGCCCATATAGCAGTTCCGCACAAGGCAGCTTTATTGGTCCGTACCTGGCGAAGGGGAGGCCAGTGACAGGCTTCTCTCTGCCCTCGCAAGGGCAGAGGGCTAGCTTTATAGGGATACAGGGGGTGGGTGTCAGAGGGTAAAGGCCAATGGCTTACAAAGGATCTGCATAGGGTCTCCCAGAGGATTCTGGGTTTGTCTTCTTCTCGCCGTAGCTGAAAGTGGTTGCCTTTCCAGGGAGTCCTGCTGGGAGATTGAACTCTCTCCTTATCTCCGCAGGCGTCCCTCCAGGGCAGGGGCTGGGCATACCCTACATAACAGCAAGGGCTTTGCTACAGAAATCTATATGAGAAAGCTCAAGCACCTATAAAACAAGAGCAACATTCACTGAACAGTCAAAATTGCATTGTTTCCCTATTTTATATTATCATTTATCAAATATTTATATTTGATTCTCTTGATTCTACATCAGATCTGTTTGGCAAATTTGTGACTAATAAAAACTTATTATTCATTCAGATTTAATTTTTCTTGTGGACCAAGCCCCATGTTTTCATCAAATTTAAAGACCCAACAACTGAGAAAAATAATTGCAGTCCTTCTATGTTAATGGTTGGACTCAATGATCTTAGACATTTTTTCCAACCTTATGATGCCATGAAAATGTGACTGATTGTCATTGTAATGCTACTGTTTGAAAAGCAGCATGTAAAAATGGGCAGAATTCACATTTTAAATGCAGGCTTATATTTGTCATTTTTAGAACATGGAAGTATCTACTTCTGTGCTTGTATAATACAGTGAAAACAAAGTCTTGCTCAGAGCAAGGATCTTAAATAATTTTATTGAGGAAAAAATCCCAGCTCAGTGGAATAAAGTTTCATAAAAAGTTGGTGAGGGATTTAGACTTGTAGAATATTGTGTTGAAAGTGACCCCCAAGGACTATCAAGTCTAACTCCTGGTCTCATGTAGTAACACCCCAGGAGTCACACCATGTGCCTTGAGAACATTAACCAAATGCTTCTCGAACTCTTGTCAGGCTGGTGCTGTGACCACTTTCCTAGGATGCCTGTTCCAGTGCCCAACCACCCTCAGGATGAAAAACCTTTTCCTAATATCCAACCCAAACCTCCCCTAGCAGAGTTTAATGCCATTCTCTCAGGTCCTGTCACTGGTCACCACAGAGAAAATATCAGTGTCTGCCCCTCCTCTTCCCCTCATAAGGAAGCTGCAAACTGCAGTGAGACTCCCCTCAGTCTCCTCCAGGCTGAACAAATCAAGTGACCTCAGCCACTCCTCGTGTAGCTTCCCCTCTAGACCCTTCAGTATCTGTGTAGCTGTCCTTTGGACACTCTCTAATAGCTTTATGTCTTTCTTATATTGTGGTGCCCAAAACTGCACACAGGATTTGAGGAGAGGTTGCACCAACTAGGAGTACAGCTGAACAATCCCCTCCCTTGACCAGCTGGTGATTCCAATTAATGAGATAAAGGAAGCAAAATTAACTTTTTTGGGTTTGATCAAAGCAGTGAATAAAATCAATCTGCACAGTTTAATCTGATCTTCATTGTATCCCACCATATTTACAAAAGCTTCATCCTCACGGCCCCTTTTTTTTTTTTGTACACAGTATTTTTACATTTTTTTTTACATAAAAGAAAATGAAACCATATCATTCACAGAGCATAAAAGATAAACATGTAAGGAAACAAACTCAAACTCTGAAAGACTGTACTGTACTCTTAGTAAGATAGCCAACTCTTACTTAGCTCACAATATGGACTTTTCTCCTCACAATATGGACATTATTCTCATTTTAAAACTTCTCCTATGAGAGAGAGAAATAGAAAAATCAACTTATTAGATGTGTAAGTAATGTAATAGCTTCCTTCAATAACCATCTCTAGTTATCACTTAGTATTTAGGCATTCAAAAAATAAACAAATAAAATGCAGTGCATAAGGGGTTTGCTTGCTCGTTCAGTAGCATGTGATTAGCCATTAAATAATATAGCAAGATCATTATGTTAAAACCCATAATACTGAAGAAATTTCTTTTCTCTCTTGTGCACCTATGTCCATAAGTAATAGTGTTAAATTTTTCACATTTTCAACTACTACAGAGGGAATATATATATTTAAATTGGAGTGATAATATGTAAAGCATTTTGTTGATGTTTTTCCTCTGAATGAAGAAATCCAGCTATAGTGAAATTCTTTCTGGTTCTGCTTGCCTTTCAGTGCCTTTGGCAACTGTAGGGTGAGAGGGAAGGGTGGGAGGAGAGACTGATTTCTGTGCTTCAGGATTTCAGTCTTAGAAAGTGTGTTTTCCTTTGTCGTTTTTTTTTTTTCATTTCTTTAACTTTTTCTCATCATAATAGGTGCCCAGCAGTTATTTTTGTTCCATGTCTAGCAGCAGCAATGTCACTGATCTCACCGTTTTGTAAGTGTGTCCACACAGCTGGTCAGCAGTCTTGTAGGTAGAATGAGATACAGGGGTAGGAACAAGATACATGGGTTGTAAAGGGCTGATTATAGTAAGAACCCACGTCCTGGAGTCATCTTATACAAGGGAGTATTTCTGCAACATTATTTTGAACATTTTCGTTACAGTGTTATTTGCCAAAGCTTTTTACAGTAGAGCTGATTTCACAGTGGTATTCCTGTTGTCTTCTTCACTCAAGGTGAATAATACTGCTGCACTGAGGACATCTCTCCTGTCTTGTGAAATACCTTTGTGTTTTGGACACGACAGACTTTCCTTACTTTTAAAAGGTTTGGAAAGAGGTTGTGGTAGAGTAGCTGACAGTTCATCCATACCGGAGATGGTAATGATGAGACATCATTCTGCAGGCATTATAAATGGATATCTGGCACCAAGAGTGCCTTTATGGTTTGAGAGTGTTTATCCTTGTGGTTCTGGAAACCAGACCACTAGGTGGATTATATTGCTGTACATAAATTGTATTCCAGCATGTTTTACAACTCAGGTGGCTTAATCAAATAGAGACAAATGGCAATGAAATGGCTGAAATACAAATTTACTGCCAGGTAGCCATTATATAGCATTATATATATTTTCCTTTTACTGGATTTTCTGACTTAGCCAGCAGTAAATGCAGTCATTTTTCACTTAGAGACATGGGTCAAGTTGTCATTCAGTCCAATCTGTGTGGTCTTTTGAGGTTCAACATGAATGGGGGTTTTTTCATCCAGCAAGGACTGACATCTTATTTTACAAGCTGTAGAACTACTTTCAATTTCTTAAAGGAGAACTCAGCATGCTGAGGGAGAAATGCAAAAATCCTTTCCTTGGTCTGGCTGCAGGTATGTTCAGGACCAGTTTAGTCAACAGCATAAACAAGACTGTTCTATTTCTTTTTTCTTTTAGAAAGACTGTGACAGTCTATTGGGAAGAATGACACCAGCAGGGATAAGGGCAGTCCCAGTTCCAAGCCTTCCCCCATATACACTGTGTCTCAGACTGAGGTTTCAGGAGTTCTCCATGCAGAGCATAGCTGCAGTGGCTGCATCAGGCCTTCAGTTGAGTGGTGGTATTGTGGTCATTGACTGCATCACCAGAAGATCTGTGGAAGCATGAGAGATCCAGAGTCCACCTAAAAAAAGATCAAACCACACAGGGTGTTTTTATGTGCAGATATCACATCCTGACACACAGTCACAATGTGACCACAATAGGTGGAAGCACTGCACTTTTGGGCTGATGCATGGAGTGGATGGAGGAAATGATTACTCCTTCCCATGCCTTCCAAACCCATTTAATATAAAATCTTTAAGCTGAGGATGTATCAGATAATAAAGTGATAAGAGAAGATGATGCACTTGATCTTAGCCAACAGCTGGGAAGTGTGCATCTGGGATAGGGGCTTCAGTGCATACTGCAGAGCATTCTGCCCACTGAGGATGATATAGGATCAGCACTTTCAAGGGCTGTTGACAGATCTAAAAGATGACACATAAAAGAATGATTTCTTCACTTGAGAAAGTAAGAACTGTAAGTCAATACAGTTACAGTAGTTCATAGAGATAGCTGAAATTGCTGGGTTTTAAATTACTCTGGCAAAATTTCTGAGCAAAAGAAAGTAATCTTAGGCTATATTGTTTACCTCCTTAATATCTTCTTTTAATTTTCACATTTATAGATCTGACACCTCTTAGATACTAGTCAGCCCTACACAAAATGCTTTTTCCTGCTCAGTTTTGGGTAAAGAAAAAATAATCTGAATAACATCTTACCTGCTGAGAATTTATGAGGAACAAGATATTAAAAATGTTTTCATATGGTTGTAGACACTATTTCTGGTTTGTACATCAATCTAAAATTCATGGTAGATTAAATCAAGATTTAATAGCAAATTTCACATATAGTCTATCTCTAATAATAAAAAAAGTAAATCTAACTGTCAGAGATATTTTAATAGAGTATGTTTGATCTGCTTCCTGCAGGCGTGAGCAAATAACCGGCTTAGGCTTGACAGATTGTCTTTTATTTGGTACTTGCTTCTTTCAAACCAATGCTACAATGTCCGTACTTTCCATTGGAATTATTTCCCAAAAATTACAGTACCTGAAGTATAATTTTATAATACTAGGTATCATAAAGGCAATTTGCTGCTGCAGTTCACCCTTCTGCTATAGGGGAACAAGACAACATGTCTAATTTTAGTTTATCCATACACCATTTCAGGTTTTCTTCTGTTCATGTGGATCTGAATGTGAAGAAGGAAGAAACTTGAATCTTTTACCCAGGACTAGTTTGGTTTAATATGTAAAACATTCTCTGGGAAATTATACACTTGACTTCATATCATGTAGTCATCCAGAGCTAGTACTTTGGACCATGTTTTTCTTTCGTGTACAACTCAGAGACAAAATGCTGAGAAGAATCCTTGTTCTCATGTAGAAACATTAATTCCCCTAACTATTCTTGTTTCAATCACCTTCCTGTGTTTGTCCTGCAGTATCTTGGAAGAAGGACACACAGACACTAGTGAGGATCCCTCTGCTTTTACATTTTGTGTCTATAGGTGAGGAGATATGAGGAAGGGATTAAAAGGGAAATAAAAGAAAATAAAATGATGAGATGAAGATTTACTCTCAGCTATGCAGTTCTAAAAACTGCAAGTGCACTATTCAGCAGAATTGTGGGCATACATCCCATAAACAGGTCATTCCAGACCATAGTCATCATCCCAAGGTACATTTGAGCATCTGTTAAATATTTTATACATGGTACATATATTTACAAGTAGCTCTCTGAAAACCTAACGAGTATTTGAAAGACCATAAAGGAGGAAATGTTAACATGGAGCTATAGGGTGATCTCACATGACTTGGGCCCACATAATGTGGTGGGCATTTATGGATCTTATAAATAGATGGTGAGCTATTTTTAAAGTATCACTCTGCTTCTGTGCTACACTGAATATATTACCGAGACATTGTTGTTGATTATTGGAACCAGCAATGTATCTGACTAGATCCTTGCTGGGATACCTGAAGATCTGACATTCTTCTTCCCTTTAGAACTCAAGGAAATAGTTAAATATATTCCCTTCCAATCTATGTACTTGCATATGATTCACAAAACAGAATTTGTTTTACTGTCCTGTCTGTTGTGGTCCATCCTGTGCTTAATTCACATCATAAAATTAAAAAGGAGAATAAGCAAAATATTATATTCTATTATGTCCCAGAAAATTAACATCTTGCTTTGTAGTGGGCTGCAGGATATTCAGAAAACAGTCACTCTTTAAAGCAGGCTTTACATTCCTTGGTGCATTGATGACTTTATTTTGTGCCTATCTTGTCTCTGACACAGTGTGACCAGCTTATTGCTAATAATAAGAGTGAATATTTTGTTTCAAAACTCAGCACTCTTTATTTGGCCTTTTGATTTTCATGGAGAAGGACCAAGAACATGAGCAACTAGAAAAGTCTTGTTTGATTCTATGGATATACCTTAGCCTTTTTTCCCAATAGCCCAGGGTTAGTAATGAAATTTTACCATTTGAATTTACCTGAAAAATGTTCAATTTTCAGGAATATGATGGGGCTTAACAAGTAGGCAAAGCCATCAGACTTGGACTTACCTGCTTCATTTATCCTACAATTCTATTTCTTTCTCTAGTAAGAACTCCCTCCTATTAGTACTAATCTACCCAGTTCCTACCCTTTTGTCACTTCGATTATGCGGCCCAGACAATTAATCAGTTACACGGGAAAACAGCTGTAAGGAATCTACATGTCCTTACTTGCTGTATCTCGGAGATTGCCACTGTCAGCTAATTCAGATAGTGATCACATTACTATTTAGTGACCACCTTACTATAAACTTTAAAGGGTCTTTTGCATCATGACTCCAGGTTTCTTAGAGCAGGAAGGAGCAGGAACAAGTTGGGTCAATCTGCTGTCACTTGTCACCTCGAATTATTGCATAACTTACCATCAACCAAGACTGCCAATATTATGTATGCATTTATTTCTTTCTCATGAGTGTGTTGTTGCTGACACTGCACGAAAAAGACATCCCACAGCCCTTTCCACCACTCTGATTCATGCGCTTTTTAAGTTAGTGAAACAATTCACACATCAGTAGATAGTGAAGGAGAAGTACTTGTGAGTACTTGTGAGTGATCAGAGCAGTTTTTCTGAGCTCTCCCTCTCTCTCTCTCTCTGAGAGAACTGTTTTTCTTCTCAGGTGCTTTTTTGCTTGGCACGGTGAATCATAGGCAATCAGCAAGAATGCCCTTAGGTATATAGTCTGCATTTCAAACTTCGTGGGTGTTGCAAGTAGGACTGACTTTGACCATTCTTCTCATCACTTTCTTATCCAGATACTGCTGCACAAAACGTCTAAGTGCTCGATTTGATCATTATCTCCTGCTGTGACAATTCTCTTTCTCTCAGAGTTTTTCCTTTTGCTTATCTGGGGGTTTGATTTCCAGATTATCAAGGACCTCCCTTTCTATTTATGATTTGTACCTGGGCAATACTTAACCTACTTCTCTACAGCAGTTTTTTTCCCTCACAGGGAGCACGAGGCTGGAAGAAATGAGCACACTTCCTTTAAGTGAGAGGCAGTTTTGTTTTTCCTCTGGGAAGAAAGCAGAGTAGCTACTTTTTATTAAGAGAGTATCTTAAAGTTTATGTTCCAGAAGAGATGGTGAGGTTTGAAAGCCTAACAGCTGTGAGATTCCTTCCTTGTGTCTGTGTGATAGAAAACTTTTCATCTTCTGCGAGTGGATAGAAGAAATTATTTCAGAGATTTTTCACCTTAGTGTTGTCCTTGAAATGCTAGGAAAGTAACAGATGGAATCTGTACCTCAAATTCTGTTTAATGTGGGATTACTCTAAAAATAGATAAGAAAGATAAATATTCTTCCACAAAATTTGCAGGGCAGATTTTTCAGCTCAATAATATCTCATGGAATTTAAATCCTTGTGTCCTGGAGTATTTTCTCAGCTTGCAGGATTTTAAGTCAAATAAATTTTCATTTCCACCTAGTTTGCTTGAATTTAATTACGTTTTTGACAGGTAAAATGGGATTTAAGAACATTTTAATATTTATATCTGAGTGCTCAAACATTTTATTTTGTAAAAAAAAAATTCTTTAAAGCGTCATTCAGATGTGAATCAAGAGATTAAAAAATAAGCTTTACACAAAATATCTTGTGACTGCTGCTTTTCAAGTGGTTTTCTAAATTTAGATTTTCTGTGTTCAGATCATCTGATAAGTAATTTTCCTAGTTTCCTAAAAATAGGAGAAGCTATTCTTTCCCTCTGTAAAGAGAGCTTCGGTCTCACCCAAGTAAACATCTGAACATTTTGTCCTTGTCTTTTTTTGCTCTTGACTTCTGCTCACTCACCTCTCCAACAGTTATTTATTATTTGATGTGCAACCTCCTGCTGTAATCTCTTAGAGACTTCCAGTCCTTATTTTTATATGGCCACTTTCACAATTACATGTCATGATAACTTAGGCAAATTATAGAGAAGAGCAATGCTCATAGGCACTGCTCAAAAATTCTGATGTTTAACATTTAGGGGTTTATATACTTAAATTCCTTTATAAATGTCTTGTAATAGTTTGTGGTTTTTCATCTGCTAAATAGAGGGGCAATGTTAGTACACATTCCAGAACTATGCACATACTGGAACACAACTGACATGACAAAATAAGTAAGAAAAATGCCTCAAATTTTAATAGGCGTTAGAAAGAAAGGTACTTGCCATGTTTTGCATGATTTCAAAGTCATGATTACTGGAAAAGAACATCTCAGTTGGACAAGAACGATGGCTAAATTTTCCTCTTCTTTCTTAGTGCTGCACAGTTTTTACCAGATAATAAATGTGTAATTTTTTTTGTTACATTATAAATCTTCTCTAGGGTTCAACTATATTGCCCTAAATTTTTTCTAATAATTTTATTAACATCTTGAACTATACGTTATACATTTGCTAGAAAAATATTTTCTGGGATATGAATATATTAAAATTGAAATGGCCATATTTTGTCTCATCATATTCATGAGATAATACTATCCCAGGACGGTGGGAATCTTGAAGCTCCTTAACCGGCTGTAGTTTTTTATTTTTAGTTTTATATAATTCAAGCACAAAGTCAAAGGCACTAGTACAAAGCTGTAGTACTTAAACCAGGTCTTCTAGCTTTCAGTCATCTGGGGTGACTGAAATTGCTAAAAAGATAGCTATTTTTGTCTTTAGGAGGTTAGTATTAGACTAGACTTTTGGTTGATATAAGCAAATATTCTCAAATTGACCTTCTACAACATAAATTCCCAATTGAGTGTGGCTGATGCAGTACTTCCATTTTTATATCAGATTGTGCTGTAAAAGCAGTGAACTGAGGTCTTCACTTCTATGAGCCAGTCTGAAGCAATGAGAAGTACTTCAATAGAGCATTCAAAATCTTATGAATATTTCTATGTAGTTCTAATTGGATACATACAGACATAATTGCAGCTGAAATCTGCTGAAAAGAACTTTCTTGATACCTTGATTATTAAATCAGCAATAACACAGTGTTCATGAAAACAGCCAAAATATGGACAAAAAGAAAATTTAATTACTTGGATCCAACAGTGAGCTGATCTTCTTTGAAGAAAAGAAAGAGCAAAAGGAAGAAAACCATCATTACAAGCTAAGCTTTACCTGCTTTTCCCAGTAATAAAAACAAACAACAAAAAAAAATCAATAGGGAGTAATTGTAACATGTGGAGGAGATAATGTAAAAGCTCTATGGCAAAAAATAGTCACTGACTGGGCTGAAGTTTCGTCATTGTCCTGAAGTTAATTAAAGATGAAAGAAAAAGCTCTTAGGATGTGTGATCCAAAGGTTTCTAATAATCTTGTGTGCCCTATGAAGTGTGCTTCATGATACATCTCAGTCTGATCCTGGTTACATCACTGTTATGATGGATGATCAGAATTAAGGGTTTTGTGCTTAGGAGAAATTTCCTCAGTTCTAGTACACTGAATGCAATTCTAAATTAAAGGGTTTTCTTCTTCCTTCTTTTCTGAAATCACAAGCATGAACCACTAATCCTTATGTCCCCTTTGATTTTAAATAGAATATTTGATAGAAATGCTAGAATTAAACTGTGGAGGATTTTGGGGCAGGAATCCCTAGAATTGTACCATGAAGTTCTCCACAGATCAGCTTTCTGATAAAAGCATGTAGGGTGACTTCTTGAAGTTAATCAAAACATTCTAATGTATGCAAGTTAAAACTCTGACCTGGCCACATACATAAGCATTTTATTACACAAGGATAGTGAAGGGCCTTGAGGGGAAGCCATATGAGTAGTGGCTGAGGTCACTTGGTCTGTTCAGCCTGGAGAAGAAGAAGCTGAGGGGAGACATCATTGCAGTCTACAACTTCCTCATGAGGGGAAGAGGAGGGGCAGGCACTGATTTCTTCTCTATGGTGACCAGTGACAGGATTTGAGGGAATGGCCTGAAGTTGTGTCAGGGGAGGTTTAGGTTGGATATTAGAAAAAGGTTCTTCACCCACAGGGTGGTTGGGCACTGGAACAGGCTCCCCAGGAAAGTGGTCACAGCACCAGCCTGACAAGAAGCCTTTGTACAATGTTCTCAGGCACATGGTGTAACTCTTGGGGTGTCCTGTGCAGGGCCAGGAGTTGGACTCGATCCCGATGGGTCCTTTCCAACTCAACATATTCTATGATTCTGTGACTCTAGTCCTGTATAAACTCTTGAGATAAGTAGGCTATGAATAAAATTATACTTGGGAAACTTACGCATTCTTCTATCATTAAGTAGATGGACTGCACAGAGATCAAAAAAATAATTTAAGGGTGCCAGTACCTCAGTTTTGCAGACAGTGCACCATGCCTTTGCTGGACACACATCAGCTTGCTGAATGGAAAGCTGGATGATTTAGCCAATACTCAAGTGTTAAAGACAGGGATTCCTTTCAAAATTCTCTGCACCTATGGACCATTTACATGGGCTTGCAGGAATATACCTCACCCTCATCTTGAACACCAAATTGGAAGGAAGTAGAAATTTCCAGTTTTAATCCAGCAGTCTGATTTTTAAAGCATTTTTAAAGCTTATGAAAAATAAAATATAATCCTCCTTCAAACTATGGATTGTTCTAGTATAAAGGCATTTTTAAAGAGTGTCTACTTCCTTGCCCAATTGGCTAGAAATTGATTGGTTCCTCCCAGCAGTTTCTCCCACAAGGTCTTCATGCTAAGGAGTGACTCCGTGGTTTCAAATAGGAGGAGTTCTTTTGGGTGCTCAGGAAATGTAGGAAGTATGTGAGTTCCCTGATGTGGTGTCAGTAGTGATTAATTTTGCTCATATTTGACAAATTTTATTTTATGCCAAGAAATGACAGGATCTGGACCTAAGTGTGGTGTATGGACTTATTCTGTGAGTTTAGGTACATTCAATATAACTTTGGAAGAACACCCCTACTTGATTACCAGACAATGTATGCCAGCTACTTCAGTAAGCAATCTCCTATAAATAAACACAGAGAAACCATATCTGAACATGTTTGATTCTTCTAAAGGTGACCAGTTGTTTAATCAGTTTGTCTGATTTTTTGTATCAGAAAAATAAGATTTATGTTCATATACTTGACAAAGCCAAGGATTTTGATTATAAAAACAGGTCAAATACATAACAAAGCAGTCTGCAAATGCAGTGTTTCCTGGCTTTTACCCAAAGAAGTTCTCTCCTCAATTATTTATATTTGCAAGTTCACCATTTCAAAATCTGTCTTCTAGATGAAATAACATTCCTCCTAGACTTTCTGAAGGGGGAAAACAAGTGTTCAGTAATGAAGCTCTTAAGAGTATTGCTTTTTGGGGGTTTTGCATGTATGCAAAAACATGCATTTAGATAAAGCTGAAGCTGTCAGAAAATGTTACAAAGTGCAGTAATGTAACATGTCCTGAAGCTACTAGGCTCAGTCAAAGCTCAGAAAGGCACTTTTCTGATGTGTTGTATTCCACGAATGCTTACGCTAAAGTGAAGCTGTCCTAGTCAGTCAGGGAAACAGCATGCTATAATTAATGACTCCTCTGTAGCAACTTCCCCAGCTATGCCATTCAGTGGGATCTGACTGATTTATATGATTTACATATGAACCAGTTATTTCTAAACTTTGAAGTCTATGCAAATTTCTCTGCTGCGATTACCGTAGAGCAAATTGCAATGTGTTTTAAAAGACAAAAAAGAAAAAAAGCTGTACTTATCCACAAATGTTACTTACAGAAAAAAACATTGAAACTCCTGAGCTGAGGAACAGGTCTCCTTGGGAAATGCAGGTTTTAAGGTTTTGAATACCTCTGAATGAAATTAATGCCTTTTGGCTGGTCTGCAGAGAAGTACTTAGGTGTGAGAGACTCTGAATTTTATTTTTTTTAAGATGGAAATGAGAAATGGGCTTTGAAAATGCATTTCATAGCATTTTTCAGCAGCAAGAAGGTGGTTGAAAATCAACTTTCTGTGATAATCTCCAGATTTCATGAGTTCATAGCTTTCTGAAATACTCTCACTCTAAGCTGGATATTTTCTTTTATATTTGAGTTCTTACCAAGATTTCAGAATCTTAGAGCAAAATTTGATTGGTTTTTGCATGAAAGATAATTCAGCTGTTGTTGAGAGAAGAAAAAGACCTAACTGTATTCTTTGAAAATAAAGGTAGAGAGAAAACAACTGAAGCTGAGAACTGAAACCTGGCTGCTCACTGAGGTCTAGGTTCAGAAAGGCACTTAACTGCTGTAATACAACATTTAACTTTTAGCCTTCAGACTTCTAAAGTAGCTGTGCTATTGGTAATATTTCCCTGAGCCACAGTTTGGATACCTAAAGGTACATCAGTACTGCTAAGAGACAGGTGAATATGGAGCAGGATTGAGAACAGGACTCATCCCTTGCTTGGGTCACAGCTTAATTGTTAGCCCTCTTAACAGATGTGTTTTGGACCTCTCCACCTGTCTCTCCATTCAATACACTTTTGGCAGGATAGACACTGCCTCCAGAGAGCTGCATGAAGGTATCTGTCTTGTTGTGGTCCCCTCCCTTCTTTCAGTGCTAAGCAGAGTATAGTCTAAGCACTATGAAACCACCGGTCTCACTTCAAAACACACAACATTATATTTAGCTTCCTTTTACTCCCATTGCCTGCGCAACTGACTCCTATTATCCTGAACACTTTGAGCTGGAAAAAACCACACAAAATAATAATCATGTATTTTAGTCACTCAGGCACTAAATGGAACCCAGAGGAGATGTAGTGCCAACACAGTGAGGTACTATGGGATGCGGCCAACTTGGAGCAGAAGGTGCGAGCAGTAAGCAAAGTGAATGTAAGCCAGCAGGCACAGCAATTCATCTATGCTTCTATTTTATGTCACCAGTGTAGCATATTCTGAAACCAAGTTCTGCAACATCCAGCTTGATCAGCAAGGATCTGCTTGTGTTAGTCTTTGTCAGAAGATGATGTAGATAAGTCAGATGCGGATATAAACAACATGACAAAGGCTTCTGTAGAAACCTCCATCTGCTTTTTGCTTGGGCTCACCTCTTGGCTTCTTCTCTTAAAAAAGCATATTACTTCACTCCTAACATAAGCAGAGCACCTTTCTTTCTTGTAAAATGCTGTTAATGATGCCACTGTTTTGTATGGGAAATATTAAGATATTCAGACAAGATATGAGACACCTGGGTCCTGCTCATTCTTTTTGAGTGGTTGGAAGTTACCCTGACTACTTCACAGTGGACTGTGATGGGAAGTACTCTGTTAAAGCAATTCTGTAATGTGACAAGAATTCAAGGTTCACAGTGCCTGTGTAAATAGATACTCTAACTGGCCTTTAGGGTTCTGTCCTAGCATATCTGAGACATGATCTGGATCTCTGGCAGAGTAAGGCATGATAGCTAGTTTCCTCCCAGATGTCACTTGTTATGAAATAAGGCTCACATAAATATTGATGTTTTTTTCTTAATATAAAGACAATATAAGAAAGGTAATATATCATATAAAGACAGGGACTGTCTTCTGTCTTTTAGATATGCTTTTCAAGAATTACATTGATGGGAAGTTTCTGTGTAAGATCAAGATCTTACAGGTATATGTCAGCAAAAGTACCAAAGTGGATTTGGGAAGGTGTGGATGGGAGAATATGTGGATTCCAACAGAATTTAGAGGCCAACTAGGTGCTGATGACTTGGCATTGTTGAGACTACTAGAACTGGGAAGAAGCATAACTTTAAGCATGTGTGCCAGTTTGGCCAAATTTAGAAATATATCCTCTGAGAGAAGGCAGGTCACCACCCCTCCCCCACCAGGTTCGGGGGAAAATAAATTTTCCTCAAAGAAAAGTGAAAGAGATAAAACTATTTATTTAACAAACACATGGGAAAAGGAAAATAATACTAAATAATAAAATCTCTCGCTGTGGAGAAAAAACCTGGGAAAGTGTCAGAGTCCTCCCTTTGGTTTCCTCGGAGCTGGGGCTTGGCCCAGGGCCAGGCCCTCTGTGCCCGGTGGAAAGTCCTCCTGATGTGTTCTGATATTGAAGCAGTCCAGCAGAAAAGGGAGAAAATCCGAAATTCCAGGGAAGGGAAAAAAAAGGTTCAACTCTCAGTCTCTCTCCGGAGAAAAAGCAGCTGAACCACTGGCCAAAAGCTGACTGGGCAGCAGCAAGCCGGGTGCTTCCTCACTCCCCTGCTGCAGCTGGGAAAAGAAAAAGTCGCCATCTCTGTGTGACCTTGAACAAGCTGCAAACTGCTTTGAAAAAGTTTTGCTCGGTTTTTCCTTCCCCCTCTCAGGCTCAGTTTAAAGGCATAGAAAGGCACAAGAATTAATTTCTGGGCATAGGGCAGCGATATGGGATACACATCATAAAGTCACCCCAAGACAACATGAAAGGAACCTAGCTGGTAAAACTCTCGGTACTCACAGCTATAGCTTTAAGCAGCAATTTCAATATAAATTTGAAGATCCTGTTGTTGACTGTAAATATACAGTAAATATTACTTCCTTCTTTGGTGTTAGTCTTTTTGTAAAAATTGACCTGTTCTAGGTTTGGAGGTATACAGCAGCTGGATAAGTGACTCTGAAAATTGGTTCTGAGCAATGAAAATAGTAAAATATGCCTTCTTTTGAATCTGGATTTTCTGCTGTTCAATAAGGTGAAAGTTTCCCCTTGTGCTTTTTCTAACCATAGCATCATTTTCAACGTGGATCCTTTGATATCTGTGAGGAACTGACCTCTTATTTCACCCTTTTCCTCAATAAAGGCCTCAATAATAGAGCCTCTCTCCTTTCCCTCAGCTGTCTATTTAAAAAGAAAAAATGTGTAAGATCTTAATGTACTGAGAACTGAAGTCGTCAATCAAATTTGACTGAAAGTGGCTGATGGTTCGAAAGCTATTGGAAAAGGATGGATGCATATACCTTCACACATACCATCAGTGTTGTGCTAGTAAAGTGCATTTCCCTAGGAAATGAAGGCAAAAATCCCTTCTAAGCATATTCAGAAGCATGTGCTATATCTCGTAACAGAACTATTTTCATGTAAAAATGTCCTGTGTAAAGAGTATGTTCTCTAAAAATCAATGATTTAACATCAAAAAGGGAGAAACAAATTCCAGAGAAAAAGAAATGAAACACAATTTTAGTACAGTCTTGATAATACAAATGACATCAATCAGTTCAGCCTGTACCACTATAGTGCAGTTAGATCCATGCTTTCAGCACAAGTTACCATGATTATGGAAAAACAGTTTAATCCCTTCAAATTCATATCAGTAGTGTTGCATTTATTCATAAACCAACAGGTTGAGTGAAAGGAGTGCCATTGCTTTGCAATCTCCTGTCCAGGAATTTTGAAATCACTGAGGAACCTGCAGCCCTTTGTCATTGCTCTAGATTGTCACTCCAGCATGAGAAAGTCGTGCTCCACTGCACTGTGACAGATGCTAATGTGAGCAGTACCTAGTGTGCACTTTTAATCCAAGTTAGAAACTTTGGCATGAAAATGTGTATTTTACTAGTAGATATGACTTTTAAAGTCTGAGATTAGATTATTAAATACAGAAGAGAAGTCCACCATGTGCAGACGTGCCATACTGATATGTAAATTGAAATGCACTAGACTGTTGTCTATAATATTTTTTGTCACTTGAGATGTTGAAAGCATACAAAAAAAATTAAAAACCCCAAACAAACCCTGTCTGATCTTTTTATGAATTTGTCTGAGAAGACGGAAGGATATTTTTGTCTGCAAACAGAATGATATCCCTTTGTCATGGTGCAGTTCTGAATAAATGTATAGAAACCGTCAAGATTATCCTGGATTTACTGTGCTTTGATAAAGAGGAGATTTTAATCCAGTGCCAGTGTGACTGACAGTTCTATCTTACATAGGAAGAGTGAGGAGTCTCCTCAGGATCTCCATGGTAGGATCAGTCAGTTACTACCCAGCTGATCCCCCAAATGTTTTTCCTTCGCTTTCCAGCAGATTTTGTGTGGGAGGGCTGGGGAGGCAAGCACTGCTATCAGTAAGGGAGTGTTGATTTTTGCATTCCTGAAAGTCACTGCTGTGCTAAATGAAGGTAATTGGCAGGAATCGATTAGTCTTATAGGAGGGTGTTACTAAGGGTTGAGCTCTTTTCACAAATTGCCCCTTCTGCACTTATTGCTTTAGAGGCATAATCTCAGCCATCCCGAAATTCACAGGAGATTGATTTCCTCCTTTTTCTTTTTCTTTCCCTGCCTTAAACTCTGCAGGTCAGTCCCACCCCAGGGTGCATCCGGGCGTTAATGAAGATGTTGTACTGCCCTTACTGCAGAGGACTTCCCACTGTGAAACCTTGCAACAACTATTGCCTCAATGTAATGAAGGGCTGCCTAGCAAATCAGGCTGATTTGGATACTGAGTGGAATCTGTTCATAGGTAAGAAGAGTTTAAATATTAGTGAAAGGAAACTCTGGTAATAGCAAATCTCTGCAGAGTTCTGTGAGGTTAGAAGACACTGTTGGTCAATATTCAGAATGAACAACTGCAGATGCAGCTCACTTTCTAATTGAACTTAATGGCTTGCAGTAAGAAATGACTGCTCACCCTGCCCTAACCCAGTCACGTTTCACATTTCATATTTCCAAAGGAATGATGTGGTGTTACAGCTCCTGAGCTGAATTATTACATGCTATGTGAAATGTTGAGAAAGATTTGGTTGAGGATTTGATAACAAGCTTAACATGGCAGAAATAGTATGTATTACAACTGAAAACTAGGCTCTTGCAAGCTGAGAAGATAATAACATTGTATAACATCCAGTCAACATAAATCACAACAGCTGCTGTTCTTAATTCTGCTAGTATATAGGCAAAAACGTTCAAAAGTTACATACATGAGAAATCATTAATTCCTCATTCTTTCTTAAAATATGCTAATTTCTCCCAGTGTACTGAATAGAAAGTACCAAACATGCAACCCAATGTTAGAATGGAGCATAGAATACATATTTAACAAAAACTGCTCCTATGGTTTTATTCACATAATTCTTCACTCAAATAAACTAAGAATAAAACAAAAAAGAAATCTCCCTTAAAGTCATTCAGCTATCCTGTAGTAAAACAAAGCAAAACAAAAAAACCAGCCAACAAAAAAAAAAAAAGCCCAAAACCCACAACCAAAAAAACCCAAAAACCTCCCAGAAGAGTTACATATAAGAAAAAATATTAGTTTTAGGTTGCTTTTGGTGATAGGATAGGATGAGAGTTAGACAAGGCTGATAACAATATGGAAGGAATGGAAACAGCTAGTTACCCTAGACGCTAATGAGCGTCATAGTCTAGACTGGATTTCAGAAAAATAAATGCAGCTGGAAAAAATGGGATAAAACTTTCTTTATTGCAGCCAAAGAAAAATTTGTTTTCTATTTTTGGAAAGATAAAACATAAGCAATCTCATTCTGCTTAATTTCATACCCCACTGACCAATTTGACTTTGAAAATTTGACTCTGACTCATTCATGGATTTTTGCTTTACTCAGCAGTGCAAGATGGATAGGGAGAAGAAAACAGGATGAAAAATGAATCAGAGTATGAAAAGTGAAAACAAGCAATGAGTGTGCTATAAAAATAGCATGTAAACAACAATATTAAACAAATTATGCAGATACATTTGCCTTCCCAGACTCTTGTACTGGTTAAAGGAGTTGGCATTAGAAATAGCGCTGTATGGAGGGATACCTCTGGGATTACTGGAGTGAAAAGGAGAATCTGGTCATCATCAGAAAGCTAAGTAGGAGCTGATGGGAAAACAATGCTAACCTGTAAAGACATTGCATAAGCTACTTTCTCTGTGCTTATTCTCAAAACATTTGAACTAAAATAAACAGAGTTTTTATTATGGCAAGCACCTGTTTAAATCAAAAGCTGGAAGTTAAGGTTTGAGGTGTTAAGAGAAGATTTCCTTTTCTGTTGCTTTAAATTCAGTGAGAGTGCTGGGCATGGTGAGATGTGTTGGAAAGTGTGGAAATTCTTACAGATTCAGACTTTCAGAGTCTTTGCTGCAAAGCCCTTGTCTTCATCAATGTCTCTCTGGTTTTGATTGTTCTTGCTCTCAGAAAATAAAAACTGCATGAAAGCTTGTATGTTATGTTAAAATATAGTGCTAATTTATTAAATACCATGTCAGGCAGGCTACTATGCAATTATCTCTACAGGTCAGTGATGACAAGGCAGTATACAGTACAAAAACATCAAATCATATTTCCTCTTTCTTCTAACTATACAGCTTCCTCTCTGTAACTTTATGGGGAAGAAAATAGAGGAGATACAGAGATTTTCATGTGTTTGGAAAAGGTATTCTGTTTTATCCCATTTTTCAGGCCTCTGACAGCTTTGCTGAAGATGAGGGTCCTTCCTGTATGAAAGATTGAAATGAGGCAAGTTGTCTCTGTCTCTGACAGCTGTCAGAGGCTTTCTAATAACACATGCAATTCCCTTAGTGATAAACACAACAAAACTTCTATGCACTGAATTAAAACGAACAGCAGCATTTTACAGCACCACTGAGCTATGGAAGATTGGAAATTATGCATGAGCAGTTTTATCCCTGTTCCAATACTAGGAACCATGCACTAGCAAAAAAAAAAGATAAATTCCTGCCTAGGCAGGAATCCCAAATGTTAGTGCATATTCATACACAAGATAGTTTTGCTTAGTTCATAATCTGTGCATTGCAAGGTTGTTTTGACAGAAGTTGGTACTAGGAGAAAACTCTCAGATATGTTTCTCAGTAACTGGGTAAATCCTGTAGTTTGGACTGCATGTCCTGACACTGTTCTGTAGTTACAGCAATGGGCCAGCAACAGCCAAGATCTGCACATGAAGAGGAGCAGAAGAAAGTAAATGGGCTGTTTGACAACAGGATGTGTTGCATGTTTCACCTAGTTTATAAATATAGAAGTCAGGACTGAAATCACATATATATGGCACTAATAAATCTTGCCTCTATTTTCAAAGCCAGGGAGAGTGGGACAACTTCCCCTAAACATCTGGTGCTTTCCAAGATTTTATAGACTGTGAAAACTGGTAAGAGGTGAAACAGCTGCAGCAGCATGATACATGGCTTATTACATATTTCCTGTTTTTGTCTTTTTTGTGTAACATTTCATTATAGGCTTTTTGTATTTTGTTGCCTATGTTATTGTGCCATAAAAGCCAAATGTAGCACATCTCATTCTAGCAGATCATCTGCAACTCAGAATTTTGCCTGAGAAAGGAAGACAGTCTTTAATATCATATTGTAATTATAAAACTGTAATGAAAAAAATGCTCCTTCCAGGTATCTATATAAAATATTTAAGAGGTATTTAAAAGTAAACCCGCCACACTGACTTTGAAAATGTGTATTTTGCAAAGCTTGCTTCTGATGTTTTGCCTGTTAGTTACCCATCATAATCTCCTTTGCACCCATCTCAAGCAAAGTTAGCAAATGCAAGATAAAAAGCATGAGCAGAGGAACTGTACTGCTGAGGAAGGAGATTGCCTCAGGGAGGAGCGGACTGATTCTGTGGAGTGGGGAAAAGGGGATTTTCTCTGTCTCCTGGCCCAACAGATATAGTCAAAATTACATTTTTTTCCGTGGAGTTATACCAATTAACAGCAATAAGAATCAGGGATCCCACAGTTCATTCTGTCACAGAAACACAGAAGAGGTGGATAAAATTATTCCCACTTAGAAAAATTTAAAACCCCTCTATCTTAGAGAATGACACTCAATTTTAGCAATACTGTTTCTCCTCTTTTTCTAACTAACCTGTATTTAAGTCCCTGTTCCTATTTTGAGATTCTTTGACTTTCCCTAACCTTAGCTTTCCCTATCATTGGTCATTTATTTCCCTTCAACTGCTCTTTTTCTCAAGCAAGAATGTCAGTTGAAAAGTGACCCCACCTCAGTGGACACCACACTTTCTCTTGGTATCCTCATTCAGCTTCAGAATCAACGGCCATAAAAAGATTCTTTCCATGGAAGCAGTGCATCTCGTTCTGACAGCTGCCTTAATCACAGGTTCAGGATGGCAAAGTGGCCATAATCCATTTGGTTTTTGGAGGATTTCTTTCACAATTAGCATTAGAGTTAAGTTTCTTCTGTCTTGAGACAAAAACGTAGATGATACTAAATCTGAAAGTCTAGCAAGATTATGAGCCAAATATGACAATCCTTACATAAGTAATTCAGCACAACAGAAGAGTAAAAATCCAGGTAGTTGTTTTAATCATAGCAATTACTGTATCTGAGCTACGTTTTTTTGTGGAAATCTAAAGTAACTGATAAATTCTTTGTTGCTGTAATTAGTGACAAAGTGTAATGCCTGTGTAGTAGTGTATCAAATGCAATCTGTGGAGGTTTGACACTGCATGGCTATCTATAGTAGCAGAAATTACAAGTCTTTTTTTTTCCCTACAAATTATTCAATGATAAATCAGGCTACCTCGACCTTACCCCCATGTTTTAGTAGGCAGGAGATTGTGGAAAACACTTCAGGAGTTGTGCAGTAACAGAGATTGCATTCCTGTTTGTGAAAAGGAGCCAAGAGTTCATGTCCACAGCCATCCTTCTGCTTAGAGTGGAGAGCAAGTGGCTTTGCTATGAGTGTATTTGGTATTTGACAAGCTCTGTAGTGTAGTAAGGCAGATCAGGGGGCAGTGTGTTCACACTGCAGGATTCAAGGCCTGCACACCTGAGAGCCAGACACCTCTTACTGCCACCATCCTGCCAGGCTTCACCAGAGAAAATCATACCTGCAAGGCTTCAGCAAAAGCTTCTCCTTCCAGTGTTAAAATTACTTCATTTATTGTCATTACAATGGCTCTGCATTACTAATTAACTTTCTTCTTGTTGTGCTTTAAGAATCCCTTTTTTCTTCCCATCAGTATGACTCAGACACTTACCTTAGGAGTTCTCCTGAGGCAGAGTATACCATGCAGTCTCACTTAGAGCAACTAGATCATTTTCAGAAAAACTACCCAACAAAACCTTAATTACTTACTCCTAGTGAAAGTTTTAGTGATGAAAATATGCAATCAGTTTTTATTTAGTGCTTATGAAAGTCCTCAGGTGTCTGTGCTTTCTCTGTCCCATGTGCAAGCACAAGAATAGACATTTTCCTTTTAATGCTTCAAGAGACCACCCTAATGTGACTTTTTAATGGCTTATTACAAGAATAACTGTGTCTTCAAGATTCACTTTGGTTCACAGAAAAATCAGTCTATAATTGTAATAGTAATCTTGTACTATTTTCTTGTGATTTTTAGGAGGTCTCAGAGCAACCTTCTCCAGGCTGAACAGCTCCGACTTACTCAGCCTGCCCTCGCAGGGAAGGTGCTCTAGTCTTCTTATGACCTTTATAGCCCTCTGGATTTGCTCCAACCATTCCATGTCCTTATGCTGGGGACACCAGAGCTGGATGCAGCACTCCAGGTGGGATCTCAGAAGAGCAGAGGGAAGGAGCAGAATCACTTCCCTTGCCCTGCTGGCCATGCTGCTTTTAATGCAGCCCAGGGCTGCCTTTCTGGGCTGTGAGCACACACTGCTGGCTCATGCTGAGTCTTTCATCAGCCAACACACCCTTCTCTGCAGGGCTGCTCTCAATCACGTCTCCACTCAACCTGTAGGTGTGTCTGGGACTGCCATGATCCAGGTGCAGAACTTGGCACTTGGCCTTGCTGAATTTCATGAAGTTCACTCAGATCCACCTCTCAAGCTTGTCAAGGCCCCTCTGAACCCCTGAACGGCACACCCCTTCCCTCCAGCATGCTGACCACACCACACTGGTGAGAGCTTGGCATTGCCACACAAACAAGCTGGTGTCATCAGCAGACTTGCTGGGGGGGCACTCAATCCCACTGTCCCTGTCACCAACAATGAAATCAAACAGTGTCAGCCCCCGTAGTGACCCCTGAGGGACACCACTCATCACTGGGCTCCACGTGGACAATGAGGTATTGACCACAACTCTGAGTGCGGCCATCCAGCCAGTTCTTCTTCCACCGAGTGGTCCATCCATCAGATCCATGTCTCCCCAATTCGGAGACAAGGATGTCATGCAGGACAGTGTCAAACCCTTTCATGGGTCCAGGTAGACGACGTCAGTTGCTCTGCTCTATCCACCAATGCTGTAGCCTCGTCATAGAAGGTTGCCAATTCAGGCATGATTTCCCCTTCATAAAGCAATACTGAATGTCACCAGTTACCTCTTTGTTTTCCATGTGTTTTAGCAAAGTTTCCTGGAGAATCTGCTCCATCTTTCCCTTTATTTATCTTTGCCTAATACAGAGCAAAGGCTGGCAGTCTGTCATAACACTCAGTAGGCAAAAGCCTTGCTCTGGTTTAATCATGGCAAATAAGATCTAAATCAGGGGGTTTAGCAAACTTAGTTACCTGATACTTGAATATCTTCACTCTACCACCCTCCTCCTTAATCATCATATGAAGGTATCCTGTGTTATTTTTTATGTATTAGCCTTTCACAAAGACTCTGTGAGAAAAAGTATGTTCTATTATTTCCTCCGTGGAAAAGCACTCCAAAAGATTCCTGAAGCCCTGGGGTGCCATTACTCCAAATTCAGAGTTTCTGGTAGAAAGTTTGATGAGCATTGAATGGACATTGTACACAAACACTAAAATTCCATAATTTGCATCTTGTGCTGATATGAAAATTGATAGCGTTCATAGTCAAGGCAGCCTAAAACTCAAACCCTGAATAGAAAGCCTTGTAATACAGTAATTGTATGCTTAGAAAGGATTTAAAATGTTAGGCTAAAATCATCTTTTCTTGCTTCCTTCCTGAGCTAAAGTTATCATGGCTCCTCAAGTGAATCCATCTTTGCCAACCATCAGAATGAAATAGGGAAAATTTTCTTAACCTAATGCTTTTCATCTCTTCTACTTATTTCATAAAACTTTAGTGCCTCCAGAGTTTGAAGAAGTAATCGTTTCTTTAAGTCTCTTGTCTGTGGACTATAGTAGCTATTATTGTACACCAATATCTATTCCCTTAGATGAAGTGTCAGTTTGGTGGATGGCTCTAAGGGTGTGGAGTCACATTGTGATTATATATGAAAAAATGGAATCCCTAGTTCAGAATTATTTTTCCCTACTTTAGCTTATTTTTACAAAAGGAAAGGAAAATTAGTAGAGTACTCTGAGGTGTGAGACAACTGCAAATTTGGTTGCTCAGAGATTGAGAACAAGATTTGCAGATGTAAATCTAATGTTGTTTATGAAAAAATCTTTAGTGTGCCTCAGGCCCATTAGTCTCCATAATGCATAGGTAGCAGTGTGAAGGAATTTGCAGTGCTGTTAAAAACACAGACTTAACATCTGTTAACAATTATGTCAGTTCAGGTTAAAGAGATGTAATTGTACAAATGAAAAGTGAACTCAACTTGACAATGTCTAATTAAAAGATTACAGTATTATAACTTTTTTAATTCTCTGATAAGGAGTAACGTCCATGATCCTATATTTTCCTCTTGTTTTCCAGAAATAGTAGACTCACTGCCTACAATTTAAATACAATACCAAGATCCAATGTCTTAGAGTATATAGGAGCCCCCCTGAAATAAAGGGAACATCACCATTCAGTAAGGTAATGTGTAGAAGAGGGGAACTGTATTTGTTATTTCCCACTGCTTTTCTTACCTCAGAAGTATAAAGGATATAATTCCTCAGATGGAAATGAATTCAGCCTGAGAGAAGCTCTCTGAAGTTGAGGGACTGCCAGCTGAATGCAAATAGCACCAGCGCTTGCCTGCTCCCCCTGGGGCAGTATAGATTCTTACAAGCGATTCACAGCATCCATTGCCCTGTATATTTGCTTTAGGATGTGTCACTGAAGAAGGAGATTCCCTCCTGCAGGACTATGGGGATTGTGCTCCTGTTACTGGATCAAAAGAGCTGGGACTCATCTGGCCTGATTTTGCCAGTGACACCATTGACAACTTGTTACTTGGGCGTGCATCCTGGAGGGGTGCTAATGGCTTCACTCAGAGTGACTCTTGAAGATTGCAGCTCCTAAAGAGGGACTGTGAATTTCTGAAAATGCAGGTGTTTAGTTGAATGACAGCAGGGGACCATGAGCTTTGACGTGTCTTGTGAAAATCACATATGGTGATTAAGTATGCCATTCTCTTTAAGGCTCAAATGATACTAGTGCATGTGAAACACATCACCCATCATCCTGTCATATGACAGCTACAAATACAGCCATTGTACAAATTCAGCCATTCTACAATTCTGCCTTTGGCATGCGAACACAGCTCTCTTGAACTGTATTATTTCTCCATTTGCAGGAAAAAACGTCTCAAAACTTGAAGGGATATGAGAGTTACTTACTCAGCATTTTCAGCAGGCCCAATGTTGACTGCAGCACTTAGATGCTACAGCTTCTTTTGAAAATAGCAAGACTGATCAGTGTTGTCAAAAAGTTTAAAAGATTTTATAATGAAACCATTGGACCCAAATGATGACTTTTTAGTTCCATTTTCATCCCTCATCTCCAACTCCTTCATATTCTTTAACATCAAAGGGAAATGCCTGTCTATTACACATGAGCACAGTTTGGAAGTTGCAGAGAATAGCAAATTTTTCTCTGTTTATATTCAGGGGAAGTGCTGGGGAAGCTGTTTTGCCACTGCTCTTAAAATGCTATGAATTAACCCAGGGATGTTACATAAGATATCTCTAGAAACAGGAAATACGTTCATTATTTATTGCTCAAATACTGTGGGTTTCTGGGACCATTATTTTGTACTTTTCCAAGGCCATAGCTATACCTTCTCAAAGGACTTCTTTCTTCCAGAGTAAACAGTGCTGCTATTTCTGTCCTAGGTTACCATGTATATTAACACCTCAAAAGAGTTTTCTCTTCAGTAGAGGATTTGATGTCTCAATTAATTGCATTTATGTAGGGCTGGGTCCCTGTTTACCTGTCAGGATATCCCTCAGGCACTTCACTGTGCTGATCTCCCAGTTTCACAGGCAAGGGACCAGCTGGAAAATATTGTGCCTCTTACCTGAACTGGTTTCCCTTCTGGTTTGGGGGATTTGGGGCAGGAGGTCTCTCTGGCATATGACTGTGAATGAAGCATACACCCAGACTAGGGAACTTGGCCATGCTTTTATAGTTCAGTTACCTGAAAGAGCTACTTCCATGCAGTTGTGCTGGTTTCTTTAAGGATTACAAATCCAAAAGAAGAACATGTGAGTTTCATTTTACAATCCCAAACAGGTGGGATTAAATATCATTGTAATTGGTTTGTACTTACTACTTTGGCTGTGCTTAATTGAGGCAATGCTGTATTACACTAGGAAAGGTGAAAAGGATATTATTTCTAAAAACATATCTTCGGTTAAATCATCATTTGACTCGTTCAGTATTGATAAACTTGATAATTTGAATTCTAAGTTTGGCAAACACCCCTATTTTTAAGGGAAAAAATAATTGTGCAATAATTAGAATGTTGCCCAGAGGAGTACTGACAGTTTTATTTCAACTTTAGTTGAAACAAAATTTGTCTCTCTGTCCATTTTTCTGCATTTTGCTTCTGCATGTATTCCACTGCATTTAAAACCGTATATCTGAGGAAAGTATTTGTTGCGCCATGACACCTTTTTATACATCTAAGATATTTTGTCTTGAAATCTGCATCCATTTTAAAAAACTGCATAAACAAGCAGTTTTCATACACTGAAAACAAACTTGGAACTATGTAATATCTTGAATGATGTGTTTTTTCTGATAAATTGATTTACTATTTCAGATTCTCTAAACTTCATGTTAGAAAAACATGTCAAATTATGTTCGGGCAAATGTAATGGAGAGATAAATTTAACTCAGAGCAAGTAACTATCAAAACACTTGGTTACATCTAAAAATACTTTGCTGAGTTTATTATACAATATCAATAAAAGGTGATCTTACCACAATGATGTCAAAGCAAAACTGAAATCGATTTGCTTTGTATTATAATTCTGAGCCATTGCTTGATGAGGGCTAATCTGTTTATGATAATGTCTCAGGTAGCATATTATCTATTTAGAACCACAGATTCTTTTTTGAAATACAGAAACAAAGTACTGTTGGCAACCAGCCTTAATTTCTCTTTACAAATAAACCCTGCTGCAAATGAACAATACACACACAAACACAAAAAGTGATTTTTGATTGTACCTAATCTGCCAGATTCCGTTAATGAGAAATTTGGGGGTTTTTTAGTATCGGTTCCTTATGCTTTTTTAGTTCTTGAATTTCAGAGGAAGTTTAAGTTTTAAATTTCTTGAAGATTAAAAATCAACCCAAAACTCAGTAAAAGAATTCAAATATGTAGACACTGTCAGTCTAAATCATTGAATTTTCTTTAACTTTTGATTGCTTATTCAGGTCTTTTTTGAGCTGTACAAATACTATTCTATGCTGCCAGAAGCTCCAAACATTAGCAATATGGCAAAACCTGCTCAAATGTATAATCTTGTATGAATATTACATAATGTAATATATATGTGTCACATATATATTACATATGTTCCTTAATGTAAACAAAATGTTCTTTTTTTTTCTAATGAAGCCACACAGATATACAAGGGCATACATTACACTTAGTCAATTTACTTGTTTTGGAAAGGCTTTTTAAAGATAAGCTAATAGAAGAAGGTGAAGAGTGTTTGGCTGAGCTATAAATTTCTCATAACTTGGCAAAGAGACTGTGATAAAAATCCCTAGCCAGTAGCCCATATCAGTGCCAGATTTAGTGGAGCAAAAACTTAAACCATTAGAGAGATTAGAATTTTAGTAAAACAAAAAAATTCAGGAAGTAATTTCTGATAAGGGTCCTATGGATTCCTTTCTTGTAATATGTCTTCTTGTAAAGAAAGCTTTTTCAGAAGCAGGAAATACTAGGAAAAACGTAGATCCTTTTTTCCCCCTCCATTGTCTCTGCCTTATCAACAGAAGATCATACCATTTCTATAGTCAAGAGAACTAGTTTGATGCAGAGTGCTATGACAGAGCTGGTATGGCCAAAATTCATTGAGCATTTTTGCAAGAGTGGAATCTAAAAGTGTTCTGACACATTTGGGAAATTTTGATGTGTTTAGAAGGTAATAGGAAAAACTCTGCTCTTATATTTCTTATTTCTCTGTGTTACTCAGTGTCACCTGCTCTGTAATATAACATTCAACATCCCATAATGTCATTTATATTGCAAGTTAACCTATGGGAGTTTAAACTCCCATAACATGTATTTTTCATTTAGCCACCAGAACTTTCCATGTCAGTAGGAACTCACCTTCATAATACCAGATTTCAATTTGCAGCAGCAAAGAGCCTTTTCATCTGTCTTGTCTTGTTAACTCATAAAATACATATAACTATGAAGGAGAAAATAGCAGATTGAAAAATAAAGAATGCATTTTTGGTTCTGCTGGATATTTGTTGCTGACCTCAAAAGAGAGTCCAATTTTTCAACTAAGCAATGCATCTCACTGTAATGCTATAAAATGAGATGAAGGTTAGTCTTTGCTCTCAATGTACAGGTTAGAACAGCATCTTGCACTTAATTCAACTGTAGAATAAGATGAAAAACATCACTAAAACAAATGGTGGACCATGCAGAATGGACAGTGCCAAAAAGACAAGAAGTTATCCTGAGCATGAGACAATAAAACATAGAGCACTCACAAGTTTCTAGCTTGGATTTCATAGATGAAATGATACGAAAGGTCTTCCAGTAGGTTTAGCTCTTTTAATAAATTATGTAGGATCAGACCCACTGGCCTTTAGTTATACTTCAGGTTCCTTATTTGTAAATATTGGTGAAAAGAAGCAAATAAACAGGATATAGGCTGTCTCTACTGTAGGAACAGGAGTGACAGTTCTGGCCACACATAGCTATAGTTTGTGATTTGTGTTTCATTTGTACACTCAAAAGAAGGAGTTGATGTATTTCTTATGCCAAACTAAAAACTAATCCATGAATGCTGTGTTGCTTGGTTTAGCAAGCCGCAAACCTTCCTGCGGGGCTGCTTCGGGGAGAGCGGCTGTTCCGCTTCCCATAGTCCTTCCAGACAGCCCCGCGCTCCTGCTCCGGCCAGCCATCGGCTCCTCAACACGGTGGTGATAAAGAGGCGAGAAGGGTCCCTGCATGGGGACCTCAGAGGAACTTTATTCACACGATGACGAGCCGGTTCCCAGAGGCAGAGAGACACCATGGTCAGGGAGCCTGGGGTTTTATATGGGGATGAGGGGGGCGGAGAAAGCACATGGACTATTGGGCTCAGGGCTAGGGGCGGTACATGGGCGGGGTTGGGGTACTGGAACCAATAGGGAGAACCTGAGGGTATGGCCAGGACAAGGGGCAGGGAAGGGGGGACAATGTGGGAAGAAAAGGAGTGGGGAAATACAGCACTGCACATGAATATTTTTGCAGTTGAAATTTTGCTGGTATCTGCAGTGCTGACAACATACAATATCATTTAAATCAGGTTCTGCTCTTTGTACTGCATTTACTATTTGGTTGGCTTGTCATAACAATTAGAAAATGAAATATTTGTGTTTCCTTTCTACTTTTTCCTGGGAGATTTTCTGTCAGGAAAATATTTCCGTGGGAGTAATGAGAGATGGCTGCTCCAAGTTACACTGATGGCTAAAACCACATTTCAGTAATATGGAAATCTTGTATTCCAGATATTAATGACTGATATTCTCATTTTAGCATGTTGACTGCACCCAGATAAATCACTTCTAAAGTATTAGGCAGTTTTGAGGCATCTCATAATATTTAGTTTGATTGTCTTCTCCATATACGATTAATTCCAGTATCTTTCAATCTTTCATTGATATAAGTGCATATTTGGTGGTTTGGTTTTTTCAAATGCAGCTACTAGAAAAATACATATAGAGCCTAGTTGTCTGACTGATGTGTGTTTTGAAGAGTGTAAATATAAATTAATATTTTAAAAATTAAAAAGCAGAATTATGGTAATATGCAAATCATTTTACGAAGCCTATGAAATTTCCATTGTGATCAAACTTTTCTATAAAAGCACAATAAAAGTATTACAAATTACTCAGGTTGAAATCAGGAAGGACAGCGTGGCAGAACTTTAACTGATGCAAATAATTTGCTAATGGAAATATGTCAGTGAAAAATACATGAAGACTTAATTCCACTTGTATTGAATGTATCTCTAAAGAAATAATTCTGAGATTACTTCATTTTGTCAAGATACTTCTTGCTGAGAGATGAGGAAAGCAAGTATTTTTCTTTATGTAAAAGCACCTCCAAGCTCCTCATCAAGTCTGTCAATTCCAAGATGTGGAAGATTTCTCTCCCCTTACAAAAAGAAATTTGATAGTTAGAATATATAGTTATATAGGCCATGAAGTCTAAAGCAAAATTACTGAATAAAGTCCAAAGCATAGGGTAAGGGCCATGCCTGAGATGACCACCTAAAAAACAGAGACTAGACAAGAATAAGAGAGTAAAGGTAGCTATTTATTTGAAGGGCCTTCAAAGGTACACCCTGGGCAGTCAAAAGGCTACACCCAAGATGGACCTCGGGTCCCGAGTTCTTCACACTTTTATAAGTTTCGTCCATTTGCATATCAGGATCAATTCTCCAATTACAACCCCAGTTAATGATGTAACTACCCCAAGCTTGCCCTCCTCTTCAAAGGCCTTAGTTTACACAGTTTGGGGCCTGGTGTCCTTGACATGGAAACCTAGAGAGGGTTGTTATGTCTAACCAGCATGAAAGAACAGCATCTAACAAGCCACAAGAAATTTAAGAATTACACACTAGGCAGTACAGGATTTGAAAAATAGAAAAAGTTAAAACCTAAGGCATCAGGATAGTCTTGTATAATGTTTCTAGTTGGATTCACATTTGTTTGGCAATATTAAACTCAAGCATAAGTCCAGACAGAGTTGACGTGGTGATACTTCTCTTCCAATCTGCCTTGTTGCTTGTCCAAGCAGAACAGGCTACAGGGCCCAGCCAATAGACAGTGACTCTTTACACAGAGAGAAACCATCAAATCAATGTCACTTGCACCCTTTGGAGAATAAACATCTCAGAGGGAAACAACAGGTTACAAATAGCTTTTCCCAAAGTATTTGACAATGAATTGGAATTTTCTTAATCTTCATTTCATTTTCTTGGTTTTTTTGGTCCAAATGGGGATATAATCCAAGTTGTGTGGTCTTGTGACTTTGTAGGGTTCTGTAAGTGACAAGAATGTAGTCCTTTCCAGCTGATGCCAGTATAAGCAGTTTCAGTGGTGTTTGTGGGGTTTTTTTCCAGTTTTGTTTGCCTCTTAGTTTTTTAGTGATCTAATAAATATGCAAAGCATGTTGTACACAGGATTCTTGTAGTATAACTTAATCAGCATTGTAAGAAATGTGTTTCTACTTGCCACAATTCATTGCTTATTTTTCTAAAAGCATTCTATTTTGTTGTCACTTTCACCTCTGTGGGCTTCTGAAACAAATTTTTAAACTGAAAAACATTGCATTTGTTATGCATGAAAATAATAAGCATTTATGAGGAAGGCTAATACATCTTTCAGCTTTGAAGTTGGTCACAAAACTTGTGTGTTATCAGAAGTCTTTTTTGTTCAAATTTTTTAATGCTTCTCCATAAAACTACACCCAACTTTGAGAGATCTGAGAATACCATACAAAATAAATAGTTCCATCTAAAATGAGTCTTCATTTATCTCGTGGGTTATTTTGGTATTCCAGCTCAGTTTATTTGCTGACATCTTTTTCTTGGAAACTGACTCTCAATATATCCTACGCATATGTGCTGAGCTGTTATAAAAGAGACAAAAGACACTCAGGTCTCTGACTTACTGTGTTTCAGGAGAGGATTTTTTGAGTCGAAGAGGGTAGATTTTCTGAAAGATTTCCCTCCAGTTCAGAGTATTTCTCTGGATAGACTGAAAGACCTTCAGGCATAAAAGTATTATTCCAAGCATTGAAGATCCCTAATACAAATATGAAAAAACTAATTAGCTTTTTCTGTAGACCAAATTGCTTTTCAATCCTTGTAAAAATATAAAGTATAAAATAAAAAGTAAAAATGGTATTGAATTAGTAGTTACTGGATGTGCAGTCTCTGCTTTTCATTACTTTATACTGAAATTCTATTGAAATTAATAGAATAAATAACTATTATATTGCCATAGAACACCTAGCAGAACAGTTAGGATTCAAGGCAAATAGGTTAGTTATGAAATATCAGTATTTTCAATGGAAAGTGGGTAGCTATTGAAATTCCTTCATTTGAGTCTGAATTTCATAGCTATTCAATGCTTTGGTTATCTGTCAGATTCCTCTAATTTAAACAGATACAGATAAGATAGGAAAAGTCTTTTGTTTGATTTCTGTTGGATGACTGAATATTCTCTGAAGCATTTAAACAAGCTCACCAAATTCAATTATAGGTGACCTCATTCAAGAAAAAATAGGAGAATTTAGATAATGTATATGAGGGGTAAGAGAAAAGGTGCAGAGTTGTACTATTCCACCTTATATACGTAGATGTATTTAATTTATACTTCTTATTTAGTGAATGAAAGGGTATGAGAGCTGAGTGAGCTCCCAGAAGTGTGTTGCAAAACATTTTAATTAACAAAATTTAGAAATGTTGAAATGTTCTTATGTTAAAAAGCTGTATTTAAGCAGAGGCAGCAAGCTGATGCTCGAAGAATAGCAGCTGTAGTTTGTTTATTTGGGGAAAATGGAGCAAATGCCTTCATAGGTTTTAGAGAAGAGCCAAGAATATGAATGGGCACCATCCCAGCCAAAACATAACATCTTTCTGCAAAACTATTGTTTGAAAGAAAGAATGAATCAGCACTGTAAGTACTATGTGTCACCTTTTAGTGAGTTAAAGAATTGCAGATGGATTTTTAAAAAAGGCCTATAGGAATCACAGCTTTTTCTTTAATTGACCATAGGCCAGTAGAACCACAGGTTTTATCCTGTTTTTCTAATGTGTAAACTAGAACATTTTCACAGCATTCATGGAGTCATCTGGATGATCAGACAGAGCACTTGGATTAAGACCAAATATTTTCTAACTATTGCAGCAAATTGTGGGGTGAATTGCTGTCATTTGGGAGTGTCATCATGACCCACACATCCTTTCCCACTATTTGAACATAAAATGGAAGATTGTTTGCCTAGTGAGAATGGCACCCTGTTTCATCAACACATGTCAGTTCCCAGAACAGCTTGCTGGAATAGAGGCGTTTGCATGGGTTGAAAATTCAGGCCAAGTCAAAAAAAAGCTTTACTGCTAAAAGAACAGTGATCACAGATATCAATAGGATGCTTTGCCACATGTTTTTACTGCAATTAAGGTGCAACTTGAGTTTTATTTAGTTTAGATACTGAAATCTGGTTTACATACTAATTACAATATAAAAGGGCAGCATAGATTTGAGCCTAAGCTTGCTGCCTGTATTTCCCTGAGCTCCCAAGTGGGTCCTGTAACCTTAGTTCACTGATGGCCCAGCGACATCTGTTATTTGAAAAGCTGGAGTAGATACTTCCAAGCAAAATACCATCTTCCCTCTTGCTACAGAGACTGACTTTTGTAAGAAAAGAAACACACAGCAAGAAGAGATGTTGAATAACAATCTTAATCCATTTGATTTCAAATATGTACAATTCCTGCAGGTACAAACCTGAAAAGAGATTAATTATCACTGTTTAGGGCTTATGTTCTGATAAACTGCTACTAAGGGATCTCAAATTTCCCAGAATGATTCAGACTCTGTCTCTACATCACTGACTTTCAATCTGAAAAGGCTTATTCAATTCCCATTTTTTAAGGCCATAATTTTTAGATTTCAGTGTGCACTCAGAGAAGTTCATGACTATCTGAACTTTCTACTCACTGTGGATAAGTTTGTTTTTAGGAAGCTCTCACCTGAGACAGCTGAATTACTTTCTTTCTCTGCAGAAGCTCACTGTATACATGGTATCTGCAGCAGTGATCCAAAAAAGCATGAGAAGCAAACAACACAGATCTCATGGGCTCTGAGCAGCTGCTGACCAATGAAGATTGCACCCAAGCACTGGAGTAGATGTGCATTTTCACATGCTTTTTATGCAAAATTCTGAATGTTGCCTGAAGTGTAGCTTCATTATTAGCTGACCTAATAATGCTGCTTCAGAAAACAGTGATGACAGTCAGTCTTCCCTGAACTTTCCTGTGTTCCAGTCCCAGCACTGGGGGCCACACAGCTGATCTCTATGAAAACAATTTTTGCTTTCTTTTCTACTTTTTCTATGAGTGTGCTTAGCTGAGTTTGTTCTCTGGTTTGTCTGTGACCCTGTAGATTCTGGCACCATGGCAAGAGAGGGGATGTGTGGTGAGCTAGGAGACATCAAAAAATAACAAAACAACATCCTAAGATGCTCTGTGTTCTCAATTCTTTGCATTAATTATCCTCATTTATAACCAAAACTCCCCTAGATTTTTACTTTGAAACTTTTAATCCTTTTTCATCAGAACAGCCAGACCCTCCTCAGGGATTCACTAGGATGAGGTGTAGTCATAACTCAGTCACCTTTTGACACTCAGGAATCAACACAACACCTGAAAACTGACAACTGAGCTCCCTCAGAGGAGACAAGAAGAGCCTGCAAGCCTCCACCTGTGGGTCCTGCTGGGTGAAGGACCAAGGATCTGCCACTGCTGTTACTACTGTCCCATATGGGAGGGACTATTGGGGCTAGTGCTGTGTTTTCTCCTAAATATATGGTCTGGCACGGGGTGGGAAGGTGTGACAGTAAACACTTCTAGTCCTGTGAGGGGAGCGTGTGAGCAAGCTGCATTTGAGAATCGCTATCTGGTCATGCTTTCAAGCCAGCTGTGCCAGTCCACACACGGCAGCCAGCTGTGTACTTGTACCACTGTGCCATCACTGGTGCCCTGATCTTGAGATCCTCCACACACACAAACAGCACTGCCAACACAGAGCAGGGACAGGCAGCATGGTGGGAATGAGCTGGTGGGAGGAGGGTGTCAGGGAGAGAAAAAGAGCTCCCTGGGCCAGTGATGTCAATTGAAATATCAGCCAGGCTGTGATTTAAGAGATTAGTTTGATGCTAAAAAGAGAGGAAGCTATGGGCAGCTGCCTTGAACAGGTCGGTCACATTTCTGTCCTGGCCATGGGTTTCTGCCGTGCCTGTTCCAGCAGCAGTGAGGCAGCCAGCCTGGGGAGAGCTGACTGGGACCAGGACCTACAGGTAGCTAACCCAGCCACAAAACTAGGATAGGCTTTCGACTGGGATAGGCCTCAGCTACCTGATGTAACTCATATGCCACTATATCAACTTATGGCAGAAAGAAATAATTCAGGACAAGAAGTGAAATGCTAATTTCATTTTCATCAGTAGATCTTTAGGTGCATTTTGAAGTAGCATTCCTAAGGTGAAGAGTCCTGAGAAGACTGAGTCAGTCTAAGAGCTGGAAGCTGCTGAAATCAGAGAACTCGTTCCCAGCCATGTGTTCCTTCTGCTTCCCTTCTGCTGACCTGCTTCCCAAGCTTTCTTCAGCCTACTAACCTGGTAGAAAACGAACCATGAGGGGAAAGGTTGTTTGAAATTCTCAGCCAGATTAGTGAGCAGCCTCCACTCAAGGAGTGAACAACTCAAGTAGAATGCAAATCCGAACTTTACATATGGCTGCCTGTTTGCACTGACTCCTTTGCACTCACTTTGATGCTGATAGGATGTTTTTCTGAACAGGACCATTGCCCAAGCATAAAATAATCATGCCACCCCCTTTTTCTTTTCTTTCTATTTCTTTTTTTTTGTTTGTTTTTTCTAATTCAGTGTTGTTTTCAGTGTGCTCACTGAATCATCTTGGCTTATTGCTGCCTTGGATCACCAATGCATGGTAGAGCCAAAGTAAAAGCTGTAGGTGCTCACAACAGGGAAGGCAGATGAGGTGTGGGTTAAGAGAGTAGGATGTCCTTCTACCCTTTTAAAACTACCAGGTAGTAAAAGCTCTTTACCTGTTCCTCCATTTTAAGGGTTTGCTTTTAGTACTTCATTAGATTATATGCAGCACAATGGTGAAAAAACATGCTTCCCCTTAAAGAAAATAAACTGTCAAATACTTTAAATGTTTGCTATAGATACCACTTCATTCTTCTAGTTCTAATTATTGTTAGATAACTAGTTCATAAGTTTCCTTTTAAAAAAGGAGAAAATCAGCTATGTATAAATTTCTGCCTTTGTATTTCTGTCATTTGTACTGTTTCATGCTCTAGTATGAAGAAATTGTGATTTAGTTTTATTTTAATTTTCTAATAAAAATCTTATAAAAGATGCAAATATGATGTATACAACCTCCTACATTTTATGGATAAAAATGTTTTAGAGACTTTAATCAAAATGTCTTAAAGGCCTAACTATGCTTATGAACTGGAAATAATTAAGAAATACGTAAGAAAAAGAGCAATTAAAATAATGGAAAAGGATACAAAATAAAGTTTTCTTATGGTATTTAGAACAATGGGCTGCTAAGCAGGGATATGTAGGAAAGCTGACAGAAGAAGGCTTCTGCATGAATAACAGTAACAAAATGAAAAGAAAAAAATATCAGAGAATTGGAAGGTATTAGACAGAGGGAACGCTGAAATATGATGCACAATCAAAGGCTGTGTGGTTCCTTGCAGTAAATGTGTCAGCTTTAATCTGGATACTGAAATTAATGCCATTTTTAATATATTTTTATGTCACTGTATCCATGAAAAAATAGCAAGGTAGTTGTGAATACAGGTCAACAGTGCAGAAAGCTCTGAGAAATGCAGCTTCAGCCCATCTCTGAACTGCAGACAATCCTTTTTCTTTGTGTGTTTGAGGTGTTTTAGTGAGGAGTTCAGAACCCTAATAGCAGGTTTGGATAATCGTTGCTGACAACAAAACTGAGTGAAGGCATTGCTAAAGGAGCTGAAAATGAAAACTATAATTAAATGCAGAAGAAAAAAAGGTTATAACTTAGAAAGAAGAAATCCTCTCCATCTTCCATATCATTACTGTTTTGGGTAATGAAATGTTATTTCCTCATAGTTATGCCTTGAACCACTGGGTTGCTCTTTGTATAGGTATTAGGGAGAACCAGAACACAATGACAAGAGTCTGTGCACATGAGGAAATACCATTTTTGATGAAATTTACCCAAGAAGGATAAAGCACAGTTTCTTGTTGAAGTAGACAATGTGCACTCCTGAGTAGTTACATTAACAGTCTCTTCAGACATTGCTAAGTAGGAAATGGAGATTTCCCATGTTCTGTAGGAATAACCTAGACTATATTGATGTCTTTTATTTTGCCCTATCATTAACATGTTTTCTCTTTACGTTTTAAAACCACAATTTCAGCCCGATTTTTAATAGGAAAAAAGATTAACATTTCAAGGTTTCATTAAGCTATACACTGTCTTTAAAAGCTTTTTGTATAACTGGTATGTTGCTACAGCCTTTTAAATCACAGTAATATCACATTACATTAACTACAGAGAGCTTCCCAAATAGATATTTTAGTTTACAGGGTGCTCCATGTTACCTCCTAAATAAACATGAGGTTCTCTCTTACCAGAATGTTCAACTGTAGCACAATTCTGAGATAAGAGTGAGCACAAGGAGGACTGTAATTACAGCAATTATGGAAAAGTAATTTACTAGTTGTGTAAACTGAACAGCTTTGAAAGAGAGTGGATCGACCATAAAAAGAAGTTCAATACTGAAAATAAATATTTTGGGATCTCTGAAATCGTGGATAAGCAAACTGTAAACATTTTGCCTAAAGTGATATATTTTCATTTTAAAAGCCCTTATAAATATAACTTTGTGTTTTTATAAAAAGACTTAAAGATGTCAGAATTATGCATAGATATGCAGATCTGTCATTTCCCATCTGGTATATACTCAGAGCTTACTAAAGAAACAAATAAATACAGCTGAATTGACATGTCTTTGGCGAAAAAGAACGCAACCCAAACTTTTACATTTTGAAACAGGTAAAACGATCATTAATTTAAAAGGAAATTGATAGGTTCATGCCAAAGGATGCAATAATGAATAGAGTTATCTAGAGAGAAATTTGATCAAAAAATGTCTCCCAAGATGTAGATGCAGTCTTAAACTACATGTAGATGGTTCAGAAGCCAAATTGACATGTAAACAGTTATGTTCTAGCCCAAAAATATTCAAACTTAGTTTTTCAATGCTTGGTCAAGAGAACAGGGCTTTTCCAGCTGTTCTGAAGACTCCACAAAATGGGGTTAAGGAAAGCAAGACCATGTATCCCATATGAAATTTCTAAACAGTTTTGCCTCTTCACCAAATGTCTTACACAAATTTTAAAGAGTATATTAATAGAAGGATGAAAACAATCTGGTACCTGAAGTTTTTATCAGATCAGGCCCATTTTTGCAGTGGCAAAAGCTAGGGCCATGCTCTGGGTAGCTATGCTCTGCAGCACACCTCTGTACTCTGCCTCCTGCCAAGGTGCCAGAATACATCTTTGTGCCTTCATCCTTCCTATGAAAGTCAGACGTTAGGGAGGAGACCTTTACATCTTCGGTCCATCCCAGATGGAGATGGTGCATAGACTGGATGCATCCCCAGGGCCTCAGGGACTCTCCAGTATCTCATGTTTAAGCAATATACTTGCAGTGAAAATGGTAGCATTTAGATCTCACTTGCCTGTCAAGCCAGAGCAGCTCAAAACCTAATGTAATTGACTGGCAAACAATAGGAATATTCCTTTGATCTGATTCCTGAGAATGGATGTTCTGACTATCAGTTATTACCTGCATTTTGCGATTTTACATTCACATTTGTCTCTGAATAATAGCATCCATTACAAGCCCTGGCCATATTCTGCAATCAAATTAAACCACGTGGCAATTGTGTGTTCCATTACTTTGTACTGAGTCACAGCATTTAATTGCATTATCACAATACTAAGTCATTACAAGCAAGTCAGAAGCAAATAACAAGGCCTGAATAAGTATTTGTAGTCATTCAAGCTTTGAGGACTGTTACATAAGAAACTGTCACTTATGCTTTGCAGGGAGAAAGTTAAGGCTTCTGTCTATGAGTTAAATGCTTGAAAACTAAAGGTCTGGGCCAAAACCATTATAGAAAATAAACTGCTTCTGTAACAACCCTGCTGCTGTAAATGCTTCTTTTTATATGAAGCATTTGACTTAAATGGATTGCAGTTATTCTTGATAGTATGAATGAAGGTACCCTAAAACATTTTAAAAAGCTCTTGTATTCCACCTTTAAAGCTTTGGTGTATTAACTTGGCAGAAAATGGCTTATAAGAAAACCTTACTTATATGAATGACAAAGCTGAAGAGGTCTGTACACTAGGGAAAGAATACATCACTTTGTCAGTGGGAAAGAACACAGGTACCAGCAGGAGCTCATAAAATGAAGAAAGAGGATGCAAAAGGATAAAATACCATAACCCTAGGTCTTTTATTTTGTAACATGTCCAGAATTTTTCACTTCTGTTTATAACACAGGCGTTTTAATATAGTGAAGCTGTGAAAAAAGAAAAAGAAGTAAAAAGGTTCCCTATTTGTACCTTGCCAACAATTCTTATTCAATACATCTAATTTTTTAATTGCTTCTTTCTGTAGCAATAGATGTGGAAGTACTAAGCAGGGCTCTGCAGAAATCTCACAGATATTTGTATGCAGTACTGAGAGATCCTACTTAATGAGATCCGCAATATAATGTTGCTGAATTTAGGTATTTACTTTTAACTGGAATTAAATTCTATACCATAGAAGGTAAAAATGAGGTTATAAAATGTATAGGATGACTCAAAGCATTTGTGATTATCTCAGAATGGAAATTCTTGTATTGTCTTTAATGTATATGTGTCTTATTTAGATTATTTGCTCTGGACTAACTTCATTCAAATAAAAAACTATTCTAGTACAATAATAGTTTTCTAATTAAACTTAAATAAAAATATACACCAGGAAGATAAGCCCAGCTCTATAGTACAAATAATCTTATGCTTTTAATAAAAATGCATAAACGTAAACAAATCTTTTGTATCCCAAAATTTTATTATTATGTTCGGAATACTCTCCCTAAGTACTATTTACTTTGGGAGTAAGTAAATATTTGAATTTTTTCCAGATGTCTGGGGCTCAACAGGCCAAAGGTATCCATAATAAAATAGAACTTGAATTTCTCTTGAAAAACCTGAAAAACAATCCCATTATTGGCAGCCTCTTCTAATGTTTAGCGAGATTTTTATTAATAAGTTTCTGTGATAGAAGCAAGTGAACAGGATTGGTATGTGTTGCTTTTGTAGACAATGTTTTTGCATAAAATTCTGATGTATTTTAAGTCAACTGAAAAATAAGACACAAGTTCTTGCAGTGGAGAATTAGAAAATATTTTAATTTTCTATTTCTTCTTTAAGCAGGAGATTTATTCTGTAAAATCTTATTAAAACAATCACTAAAATAAAAATAATTTTCATGTTTAATTTGTTGTAGAAAGCACAAAGGGTAATATGCCTTTGTATCATTTTACATTCAGCTTTTTCCAAAACATTTATTTTCTTAACAATGCTGAAGTGTATGTACCAAAGATTGCAGGAAGCTGTTGCAAGGTTAGTTTGAGGGTGACTAAACAAACATTCATTTGTAGGATAAATTATAAGGAATAAATTGAGTCAGGTTATTAGGAGGCATATATGAAGGTGAAAAAATTCTGATGAGGTTTAGGAAGGTATAAAGTTGATGAGATGGAAAAATGCAGAATGCTCTGGTAAATGCCAGCAGGCAGGTATGAGGACAGACTATGAATGTTGCTGTAAAGTGAAAGAAATGCAGTCTTATTTGGATAATAGGAGAAAAACAGAAATCAAAAGCAAGCATTTTAGCTTAGCATTAAATAACTTGTCACCATGATGAACAAATCTTTAAAAGAGTAGCTGTGAATCTGAAGGTCACAGTTCATCTGGGATAAAGGAACTCACTGCTTTGTTTGGAATTAACTCTGATTATTTCTGTCTTCTGTAGGCTGGACAGGTTACTTTTGTCTTCTTCTCCCAGAGAGATTTCTTTAAGAGCCAAAAGCCTGCTACTTTCTTTTCACATAGGAGAGACTACCAAATGGCAACCTCCCAGCAGCCTGGGAGGGAGGTCAGAGCTCTGCTTGGCTCTGAGGGTGAGGAGGGGACAGTGCTCCAAGCCTGGGCTGCCTCCCATCCCAGTGTTCGCAAGTGAGTCACACGCCTGCAGATGGAAAGGATTTCCAGTCCGGCAATATAGACCATACAGGGTAGGACACATGAAAAACTCAAAATGTGGATGAGATTTAGGCTTTTACAGAATTTGTAAAGTGAAAAAGTCCATCTGTATACTGAAAACACGAGCAGATTAAATAACGTGAGGGGGATGATACCCAAGTGATGCAGTAAAGAGGCAAATTAGAGGCAGGATAGTATCTCTAAACTATTTATTCAGTGAAAGTATTGGGAGAAAGATTGTGCTTTCTAATGCATTTATGAATTATCTTCCCTGTCATCAGATTATCTGCTTGTGGAATAAAATTTTTACAAAAATATGAATAATAAGAACATCAGCATTTACAAGATGATTAAAGCACTCCAGAGGCATATAAACAATCAGCCAAAGGCCGGCCTTTCTACAGAGTCAAAGTAGAAAATTTGAGTACAGGAAACTCACGGTGGTTGAAAAGAGATTTCTTATACATTTCAGACTTGGTCAAGTTCATAAGAGTCACAAGCAGTTTCCTCAAGGGCTTATTCTCTCTAATGGAATTTTACTGAAGATTGATTACACTACCTTAATAATTAGAAGGTCTTAATAAGCGGTTTACCTTTGATAAATAGAATTGTTAGAAACTACCGTACTCTTGTAGTAAGCTAATAAGGTTGAAGTGTCAAGTTTTAGAGTGCATTTTAATCTTAGTGTTACATGGTAATTAAAGGTAATTAATAATCCAGAAATAATCACCAGCGAAAACTCCAATCCCTTTTCCTTGTTTAAGAAATTCTTTAAGGAAGGTAGATGAGGAAAAGACAGTTTCCCTCATTTTTAATCAGCCTGTAGGGGTGAAAAAAATGAGCAATAAGACCATGACCAAGGGCTCCACCCAGAAAGCTCTCTGCAGGAGCAGGGTCTGCAGGGAGACCCAGAAACAGTAGGGCCACGGGCTGAATTCACGCACTCCCACATTCCAGAGCTGTGGTGCCATGAACCACCTCCACTTCTACAATGTAGCTGAGCTGCTGCCTCCTGGACTGGATGAAACACCAAACCTGATGTGCAGACTGTGCCACAGACTCTCAGCTGCTTCCTAAGGTGATGTATCTGCCTTTCTAGGAAGGACTCCAGGCCACCTTTTTTGCCCAGGATTGATCATGTAAGATCGCTGCAAAAGAAAACAGAGAAATGCTGCTCAGTGCTCCAGGATAACCCACATATCTACAGAGTTTGGGTTTTAGGGGGTATGTGAACTCTTTAGCAAGAACTATCCCAGTTATTGCACAGGCAGCCCTCAAGACACTCCCACAGAACGTGATGTGGAAAGGAGATGAATTTGGCCTTGGTCCTGCTCTTGGTTTTGCTTCTGTACACTTCCATAGGTGCACACAGAGAGGCATTACTGCAACAGTTCCAGCTTCATCAAAAGTATAAATGGAGGCTGGATTTGGGGAAGGGGGATAAAATTGGGAGCCCAGAACTTGATGGGTGCCCACTCCTTAATCAACCCTATACCTCTTTGACTACTAGTAACATATTTTCAGGCATGCTCCCTCTCAAAGATCATAATCTAGGTATCAAATAATTTTGACAGGTAGAAGAAAATATTCATCCTCCTGTAGCAGTGTGAAATAAAAGTAGTCCCCTTCCTCACAGCCACACCAGGTCTCTTGTGCAGTTCATAAAGCAGGTAGTCACTTTTGCAGTAATACAATATGTCTTAAATATTGAGTGGGAAAAGAATTCATTGCAGGATAATTAAATATGCTAATTCTCCTCGGTGTCCCAAAGGGATTGATTATGACTCTTAAGTGGGCAAATTTCATTTGCTTTATTTAAAAGCGGATGCAGTATAATCAATGCTAAATTTCCTGATTAACCATAAAAGCCCTGTTTGAATAAGTGATCCCTGGCATTTTAATAGGTTTCAAAATAACTACAATGTGTAAGCAGGGTTTATTAATACCATAGGACTGGAAGCATAGTGTGATATGGGTAGAAATGGTTCCTGTTTTGTAAAAATGCTAATATCCTGTGTAGATGACCTTGCGCCTCCTTTCACATATATTTTAGCTCAAGGCAGCAAGTGAAATTTAAAGCCTAACTGCAAATAACAGTGTGGCAGAATAAGTAATTTTGACTTGCGAGGAATCAAAGTAGGATTTTATGTCATTATGAACATGGATATATAATTACACGTCTTAAAAGCTAAACTGTGCAACAAAGATAAGGTAGTGAACATAAAAAGAAGTAGACAGCATTATAGTTTCACTAAATATGTGCACTAAATATGTGCATAGTATAACCCAGGCAAAGAGTTCCCTAAATCTTTGGGATTTGTGGGCAAGCAAGGCAACTCACTTTGCAGGTGGAGGGTCACATAAAAGCAGTTTCAATAACAACATTTTATTTTAAAAGCTTGCTAAATTTTTTTCTTTAATGTTGCTGTGATATACTCTGGGTGGCATGACTGAAATATAACAGCACATGTTGCTGTAAAAGTTGTTTTGCCACTTGTTTGGGATGACCTACATAACTCACAAGTGACGTCGTGGCAATAAAACCTTTATGGCTCTCTGCACGATTACTGATTCCAGCCGCATGTTGATACTTGCACTGGTGTGCACTGTAAAGCACAGGCCTTGCATAACCTTAGTAAGACAAATGTCAATGGAACTTAACAATGGCGGCAAACTTTACCAACATAAAATCTGCAAACTTTAGTTTCACAGTATAAAGTCAGCTGGAAGAATAGCTGAGTACAAATAGCTAAGATCAGTCTGGCCCTTGCATGGAGTCGAATGTTTAGGTAGACTGTCTTAAGAAGCATTTTATCTGCTCGTGCTTCTCCTACAAGCCTTTATGCCACTGCAGATAGATTACATATTTTAAAATAAAATATTTCAAATGCTAGCAGTCCTGTTTCCACTCTCACAGCAAAACTGATCCTGGGAAGATGAGGCATTAGAAGTGCTGACCTAAAGCTTGGCTTATGGAAATACTGAGGAGCAAGGATCTTTGATTCTCAATCCTCGCCACGGAAGTGACTGCAGGAAGGAAATTTGCCTTCCCTAGAAAGTGAATCTCTGATGGGGCAGAACACATGCAGCCCCATCTTGTCCATCATAGCACTCCGCAGCCTCATTTACCACTAGATGTATTTGAGAATTGGATGGAATTTCTTTTATTTTTTTATAATCAAGGTATGTTAGTTCATTAGAACTGAAATGTTTTCTGGGAAGATGCAATTTTGCTTTAAACTGTACCAGTTTACGAACCAAGTGTTCTGTTAGGAGCGCTTACATCAGATATGAGGGACTGAACTGAAGTCCATCATTTGTAGAGGCACTTAATAACATGGTGGTTTTGTTCTTTTTCTTTATTGGTGAATGGTGACATGAAGTTTCAGGAGAAACCCAGTATGGAGTGATGAAATGTTTGAAGTCATTAAATTTTGCACATGATGAAGAATTGATTTTCTATGCATTTCTAGTTATCTCTCCTAAATTGTCCCAGGAGAAACTGGTTAGTAAGGGTAGAGTTTTCACAATGAGGGATTTCCTTGCCAGTAGCATGATGATAATGATGATGAATGTCCTTATAAGTGGATGCATCTTTAATTAAAAGTAAATACATGATGAAAATAGCCATTTCTGGAGCACTTAAAATGGCTTGTTTCAATATTTGTGTGTTTATGCCATAAAGCATCTTAGCTAGTGCTGTCACTTGTTACTCAGTACATACTTAATGAGACAGGCAATCAGAGGAATGTAGCAGCAGCAATATGCTTCATCAAGGTTATCAAGAAAAGTTAAGGAAAAGAAACCTGACTAGATTAATTGTGCATCTGTTAACACACTGCAGTTCCAAAGACTCTATGCCTTTTATCTTGTACAAATATTGGTAGGAGAGCACGTATCATTACTAAAGGGAAAACAGACACAGCTGATTTGGAAACCTGGAGAGCAGCAGTGACCTAGACAACAGCTGGGGTCGTGTTTTGGCCTTTCAGCATTTTTGATTTAAGCATGTGGTTACACTAGGGATCTTTGCTGTCCTACTGGCTCAGTCTTAGTTATTTAGACCATAAGATTTCAAGGCCAGCATGTAATCTAAGTAGAATGTGCCCAACCATGCCACGAACTCATTTATTTCTTCTTCTGCTAACATGGTTACGTATTACTAGTCAAAATCATGTTTTTCAAGAAAATTAGAACAGTAAGGAACTGATAAAGTCGGTCTTCTAGCTTTATGATTTTGTGCACGCCAGTATTGCATCTTTGGTCTGTGGCATATCTCATTTTCAGTGGGATGTCACACAAATAGGTTTAATGGAAAATAATGCCTTATCAGAAGTAAAGAATTACTGTGTTTCCTAATTGCAGTTGAATAAGAAATAATAGTAAGATGATTTAGTGCATGCCTTAATCTCAGGCACAGAGTTTTTCTTTTCAGAAAAGTTACGCAAATACTTTTCATAAAATGGATGCTGGCATGCCTCCTCTTTCCCATTTACTACTTAATATCATTCCTTTTAAGCTTAGGTGCTGTGGTGGGTTAACCTCTACCAGCAGCCAGACCCCGACTCAGACTCTTTCTCACTCCCCCTCCTTGTCAGGACTTGAAGAGATGTCATGCAAATATTCATGGGTCCAGATAAAGATGGGGAAATTGCTTACCAGTTACCATCATGGGCAAAACTTGAATGTGAAAAATTAATTTAATTTACTGACAATTAAAATAGATTTGAATAGAAAGAATCAAAGAGAAACATTGAAACAGCACATTTCTTTCCCCCTTTCCTACATTCAGCTTCACTCCAGACTCCAAACTCCTCTATTCCCCCCCAAGCAGCACAGGAGTGGGGAGGGGCTATGGTCCAAGTAAAAGTTTTGATCTCTGCCCATACCTCCCTCACATGTGTTTTACCTGCTCCAATGTGGGATCTTCATGAGCTGCAGTCCTTCAAGAAAAGGCCTGCTCCAGTGTGGGTTCCCCAAAAGCTGCAGGGGACTTTGCTCCAATGCCTGGAGCACATTCTTCCCATTCCCATTCTCCCCATTCCCATTCTCCTTCTCTGGCCTTGGCCTCTGCAGAGCTTTCTCTCCCTCTGTTTTTCCCTTTGCCTGTCTGGCATTTTTAGCCTTCCTTAAATCTGCTTTGCCCAAGGTTCAACCATCATAGCTGAGGGATCCAGCTGTGCCCTGCAGTGGGCTGGTTGAAGACAGCTGTGTCTGACATGGGGCAACCCCCAGACACTTCCCACAGAAACCACCCCTGTCACCACCTCAACACCTACCACCAATGTAGGTATACAGCTGACGAGTCTATTTTAGGATGTAGTTTTCCTTAATGTTCTGTATAATCAATGGAGACAGATGGGCATCTCTGAGGGGTAATTCAAGTCTCAGGGAATCACTCACCAGAGGCGTGCACGTCTCTCCTCTTTTTCTATAATACTGCAATCATTTCTTTTAAATTGAACAAAGTAGATCTCCCGAGCAGAGTACACAGCACCTTCTGAGATCTACTTTTCCCTTGTACATATTCAATGAAACAAAAAAATGAAGAATTATAGACACTGAACTAGTTGACACAAATACACCACCAAGCTACCTTAATCAAACATAATTATATCTTCTTATTTGCTTTAAATTCGCCTAAAGGTGCAATAAAATAAAAGCATGTATGCAATGGAGGGCATTTGTAATACTAGCAGGGATGGCAAGTGGGCTGTAAAAAACCATATAATAGTTTTCAAAGCACTGAACCAGGTTAGCATAGATTAACACATTTGTTTGAAAACCCGTGTCAGGAGCCATCATAAGTGCTTGGTACATCACCCTTTTTTACATTGCTTATTTTTTCAGCTGTACAAAGTAAGCATTGCACAAAAATGAAAACGCTTTGTTGCATGTTTCAGTTTCCCACAAAAGGAAACTGTTAAACAGGATAAGGAGGTCTTTCAGTCTGCCATACTGAAAATATAATGGTGACATGTCCCTAGTTTACAGTCCAGGTGCTTTTTAATGAGCACAATATGGAATGCTTTTGTGGTTGAACAGAAGAGAGTTTGTATTCACCTTTTTTCTTCTTATTTGAAAAAGAAACAACTAAATATAAAAAAAATAAAGGATATTGAGAAAGTTGCAAAATTAGAAGTATCAAGCTACTTGTCCTCAGAATGTAAGGTATTCATACCGTCTGAATTTTCCCACCATTTTTCATCATAAACCTTTTTCCAAATCAGAGTCTCATGCTGTTCAGAGTGTGGGAGCCAATATGACCAGTGACAGCCTGTGGCAGCCCTTCTTCCTTTGCTTTAGCAGCTGGGAAAGGTCCAATACTTAGTAAGTAATTTAAAGGAAAGAAACTCTTTGAGTAGGTGTGCTAAGTATGTTAATGTTGCAATAATTGCACTAATTCACAGATTTTGGTGCATCAGAGCCGTTCTGATAGGATTTAACCAGCCAAGGTCAAATGCAGTAACTGTGTGTTCATGTAATAGCAGTAATTTGCATTCAGTAAAGTTGTGTCCAGGCTAATAATCCCAACAAAAAGCATGGTCTGATGCTGAATGAATATTAATGTCTAGTATCCAGACTCAAACTGACCTCAGGGTCCCAGATAAAGAGGCACCAAATGGCAGAAAGCAGTAACAGCAAATAAAAAATTAAGGGCATGTCCTAGGTTGGTTCCCTTTTAGGTGTTTCTTTCTATCCTAGTAACTTTATCTGTCTTTTCCCTATGCAAGGTGCCAGAACAGTGAATCAAGTTTCTAATTTAAAGAAGATTCAGCACCCATGGTTTTGTGGTGAATACAGATTTTGATCCCAGTTTCACCAAGGTCTTTTTTCCCATTCAGCTCTGGAAGCTCACTGAAAATTTTCATTTATCTGCTGGTGACAATTTCCCCATCATCCTGTCCAGAAATTATGTATAACAGCATTTTTTAGAGGTTTCCACATTGCGTCCTCAGATCCCAGGTACTTATTTTGATCTCTCCACAGTTTCACAGCAGAAATAAAGAGCATACACAAATTCAGCTCACTTTACTAGGACTTAAGGTATTTTATATTATCAAAAGGCACCAGGATCCATTCACAGAAGAAAACTGATGACCATTAAGTAAAAAAAATCCCATCACTTCTGCATCAGCAAGTCTCAGAGTCAGATGTCACTCAAGACTGAAACATTCCCCAGAAAATATTGCAATATTTACAAAGACAATGTATTTATATCACTACAGGCTTCTCCTGTCCTCACAGACTGTCCTGTTGGCTCCCCAAGGTCAGAGACAGCATGCAAGCTTACAGTCTGATCTGGTTTGACCATCCTTCTGTTCATCACATTTGAAAGAAATGTATCATGTCAGAACACATGCCTGGCAGTCAGGTGGTCCTGAATTATAACCCTTCATTTACTGCTGAGCCCATATGTTGCCCACAAAAGACTTTGTCTCTATTCCTCCAGCTGTGAAATACACAATGTCATATTGGAGATGAAATGGTTGGTCACAGACTTCCAGGTTCTTGAGTGATGGGCTGAAAAGCTTGTAAAGGCTGACTTATAATTTCACAAAAATATTAAACCACTTCCTGAGGGAGTATCTTGAGCAATATCCATTGTTCAGGCCTACTTTGGGAAAAATAATATGTGGGTATGGCATTAGAAGTGGTCATACCACATGTGCACAGGGGGCAGCAGTAGATTTAAAATATGACTTTAACTATAAAATTTCCTGCTTTTCAAGTTTTTTTGCCTTTGCAGCTTTAATACTTTACAATATATTCCTACAAAAGCAGAAAATTAACACAGAACCATGCCTTTAGAGAGTTGCAGAGAGACTTTAGAATCAACACATGTAAATTCAGGGAGAACAACCTTTTTTTTCAAGCATGGTACCGTAGGTCAGTACATCACACTTAGGCCAATGGTGTACTTTCATTTATCCTTTTCAGCCTTTTGTGTAGCAGCTACAAATGTATCTTGTATCCTGCAGATGCTTGATACTACCTCCTGAATAAGAAAGGAAATGAAAAATTAAATGATGGTATAAGCAAAACTTACACCAGGCTGTTTTCTCTGATGGTATAGACCTAAGCAGTAAACAAATATCTTTCTAGCAAGCTCACAAAGCTGGCCTTTATGTTTAAAACAAAGCAAATGTTTTGTTAGATCAGCCTCTTTGTTAGATCAGAGTCTTCACTCCTTTGGAAAGTCGTAAACACTGCTTTCCAGTGCTGCCCATGTTGCATACCTCCTTTGTATCACTACTAGTGCTCCATTTGCTGTCCCGTTCAGAATGGTTGCTTTCTCTCTCTGAGGTTTTTTTTCCTCTCTTCACTTTGCTTACAGATGTTCTACAACAGTCTCTACTTGCACCTTTCATACCTGTAAAATGTGTAAAATTAATTTCAAATGCAATTCTGGAAAGGACTATTGGGTTTTGGAACCACTCTTCTACAATCTCTGGCAAACATTTCCTGTCACAGTCACAGAAATTAAGAGCATTGTCCAAGCTAAGTTCTTGGATTTTCTCTGTATGGAAAAACTGAATTTGGTGGAAAATGCCTTCTATCCTTTCTCTGTCTGTAAAACACTCATGGGTTTCCAAGTGACGTACTTGGAATAGGTTTCTAATATTTAGCTGCTTAAATGCAAACATTGGGATAGATCTGTACCTTAATCAAGGTGGGTCCGAAGAATATTGTCTTCAGTTGCAAACATCTGTATAATGACATCACAGATGAAAATGGGTGTTTGTTAACATGCATTAATCCGCTTCCAGCTGGAAACAAAGTTTTACTGCTGGGGGAGGGAGCCCTGACGCTTCTAGGTTTTCTGAAAGCAAACCATGTTTCTTAACTTAGAAAAGGGGCTAGTATGCCAAGCACTACTTTCCTCAAAGCAACTTGGATCTGTGACCATGCACATTATTTTGAAGTGCTGTTAGTCATAAATGTTTTTGTATTGCTGGGAAAAGCAGGAGTACTGGCAACAACAAAAGTGTATTTTGACAAACTGTTGAAATCAGAATCAAATTTCTGGTAACATCTGATGTTTCACAACTGTCAACTAGTACTTGCTCAGGACCTCCTAGCAACATGGAGAACCTTGTTTAAAAGTACAGGTAAAAATTTTAAAAAGTGCTGCAATATTTATAGAGTTCCTAGTAATGTAAGACCACCTCAGAACATTAGAAACTGTAATACTTATTTTTCCAGTAGGAATAAATTAACTCTAGCACCAAGAATTGGACTAAAGGGAACAGAGCTCTTAGGTTACTATAATTGCAACACTGTAGCTTTGGCAACACTTATCTTTCCATCCCTGATCCCCTTTCTTTAGTTCTAGTACATATTTATCCTTTCACATGTTAATTAATCCTTTTCAAAGGCATATTGTGAATTCTTCCCAGTAGGGCTTTTATTTAATGTAGAAAGACCCATTTTAATTTTTAAAAAGTGGGTTCAGAGGTCCAGTATTGCAAGTTGTAAATGGTTTGTCAAACTGAACCTGAACTTATAATTTTCTTTACTATTCTCAAGATAGAGGAGTTTTAACTGTATTTATTTTACTGTTAGAGTCCTACAATTTACAGATCAAATGCATTTGAAAAAAAGAGATATGCCTCAAGAAATTTTGTTGTTCCATTTAGAATGGTGATTTTCATTTATTGGATCCCTAGATTAGTATTAATTTATGTTGTGATTTGATCCCAGCCAGCAGCTAAGCATACGTGTAGCAGCTCATTCCCTTTCCCATAGTGAGACAGGAGAGAGAATCCGAAGAGCAAAAGGGAGAAGATTCTGGGGTCAAGTTAAAGATGGTGAAGGAAAGAGGAAAAAGTCCATCCCAGCTGTTGCAATGCCAATCAGTCACCACTCCCACAGGCAGCCTGGTGCCAGCCAGTCCCCAAGCAGTGGCCACCATGGCAGAAAAACAGACCCAGTTTTATTGCCAAGCACAATGTCATATGGAATGGAATATCCCATTGGCCAGTTCAGATCAGCTTTCCTGGCTGTGTTGCCTCCTGACCTCTTGCCCACCCCCAGCCTCCTCACTGAGGGGCAGACTGAGCAATGGAGAAAGCCTCACACTGTACAGGCACTGTTCAGCTATAGCCAAAACTGTGGTTTGTGATCAGCACTGTTTTAGTCCCAAATCTGGAATGCAGCATCATAAAGGCTGCTACCAAGAAAGTTAACTCCATCCCAGCCAGACCCAGTACATCTAGCTATTCAAATAAGTTAGAACTATATTTATTAGTATTTCTTGTGGTACTTGGGCACTTTCACTCCTACTTTGCTTCTTTTCTTCCTTTAAAAAGCTCTCTTTTTCTAAGACTTATTGGTAGCAGACTATTTTACTAATTTGCTTAAATAGTCAGAACAGCGTACCTGCAGTCCCATCTGCAGCCTCAGCAAGGGAAAGGAAATCTGTACACAGCAATATAAATATTGCATTGCATATGCATTGATGGTATATCATTTCATGTCCATGCATTGCTTGCAGATGTAAAACACACATCTTTAAGAAATTTGGAAAATCATGCAATAATTCAAAGAAACGAGACAGCAAAACAACTGGCGGTAGCTTTTCTTCTAGCACAGGCATTCCTTAAATTTTTTTACAGGTTTGTATTAATTGAGGAAAAAAAGGTATACTGGAGCCCTCATGTTAAAATGCAAATTTTTCATATCTTTGATGCTGCTCTGGTATGGCTGGTAGAAATAAAAGGAGAACCCAGAGGCACAAGAGCAAAAGAGCAAATGCTCAGAAAAAGTACAGGACCAGGAAAGCACAAAGCACTTGAGGGTTTTTTAAGTACCTGAGTAATCCAAACCTGAGGTAGTACAAGATTTTGCAGATGAATAACTGAAGACAAAGTTCCACCACAAAGATTGTTTCTATTACTCGTTGTGATCACTTGCCTCTTTTTCATTTCTAAATTGTGGCAATATTCTTAGCAATAATAAAGAATTCAAGAGGACAAATAGCACTGAATTGTACAAAAGTTAAACCAGTTCATATACAATAAGCTGTATAACCATTTGCCAGATGAAGCATTTGAATGGATTTTAGTTCGTTCGAGAAGGCCTTAGGGAGCTGAGAAAACAAGTTAAGGCACTCATTCTCTGGGAACTCAGGGTATCTATCATAATTTGCTTGCTTCAGGGTTGGTGAAGTCATCTAAATCCATCCTTCATAATGCTTTCAACAGTGCTGTGGCAGTTGCCAATTGTCCTTCTCCTTGCAATTAAAGCAAACTTCCATCACATCCATTTGCAGTGAATCATGGCATCATAGAGTCATAGACGTGTAGAATGTCCTGAGTTGGAAGGGACCCACAAGGATCATCAAAGTCCAACTGCTGACCCAGCACAGGCCAGCCCTGAGAACACACCATGTGCCTGAAAGCGTAGTCCAAACACATTTTGGACAGGATTGTTTCTGTGACCACTTCCCTGGGGAGCCTGTTCCTGTGCCAAATCACACTTGGATGAAAAACCTTTTTCTGATATCCAACCTAAACCTCCCACTGACTCAGCTTCAGGCCATTCCCTCTGGTCCTGGCACTGGTCACAAAAGAGGAGAGATCAGTGCCGGCCCCTCTGCTCCCCTCGTCAGGAAGATGTAGACTGCAATGAGGTCTCCCCTTGGTCTCCCAGAAAATCTCTTGATGGGAATGAGGATATTGCCACTCAGCCCAGGAAGTGCATTTGCTTGGCTACAACAGTGAGGGTTAGCTGTGTTGGCTGTGACATAGTTACACACTTCCCCAAGGTTTTACTTATGTCAGATTGGCAGGTTGTCTTTCCACATTCTGAATTACCTACTCGTTTTTGCATGAGTCTTAACATTTTGGAAGCTATGCAGAGTGAACAGAACAAATGCCCTGCACATGTCAAAGAGAATTAGAAAAGTGTCTCGTGTTAAGTATTTTGATGAAATATTTAACATATGTCTGCATTTTTCTTCTTGGTGGAAAACTTTTGTGTAAGTGGAAAAAAACAATGGAAGGAAAGGACATGGAAAATTTTCAGTGCATGCAAAAGTACCTCTGAATGATAAGCAATAAGAAAATAGCACCTTTTCATTCATAACTCCACAAACACTGTCTGGACTAATGGTGTCTAAAATTGCATTGAATACATTGTAACTTCTAATTCATTTTTAAATCACTGTTAATATAAAAACTTCTTGGACCATGGCAATTACCCTAAAATGAACACTTTTTCTCTAGTGTTTTCCCAGAGAGGTTTTGCCATCAAACAGCTTGGAAATACTATAAATTCTCACGTTCTCCCTGTTTTCAGTGGAATTTTAAGCTTTTCGTAACATAACTGTTTGAATCACAAGGCAAATATAAAGAGGTAAAGAGGTATTTAGAACAGTCCCGGCCTTGTTAAAATACGCGAAGTGGCCAGATTTTCAACAATACTCTGCATGCAATTTTTAATAGTCTTTTTAGGATTTGCTGAGTGCTGGATGTGTGAATTGAAATGGTAGGAATTATAGAGGTGATGAGTTCATGTGGATGGAAGGGCTGGGCAAATTTTGATGTTTGCTTAGCTACCAAGGCATGCATCCAGTACCTATATCAGCAGCCTGATTTTCAGAAAAGACTGATATTCATGGCCTCTGTCAGGTCCATCTGACAGCTTTGAGACAGTTTGCCACTTCTCTGCATCACAGCTGTGGCAGTGGGTCAGGGGGGTCCTTCTCTTTTCAGCACCTGTAAGTGGTATGCATTTATCAATTCAGGCTTTTCCATTTTCCTTCCCTTCCCTCCAAATCAAGCAATCATTTTTAACTCTGGATAATAGGATTTTATCTGGGATATAGTGTTTAATCAATGTACGGAGTCTGTGTCTCACATCAGACAACAAAGAAGGTATCCACTTGTTCTTAATCCAAACTCCAGCCTGATGAATGAGCATTTTATAGTGTATTTTATTCTTCTCAATACAAAGTATCAGTGCAGTGTGATCATCATCTAACAGAAGAATGGGAGGAAGAAAAGGATATGGCTGTTGGAAAGAAGTTATTTTAGAATAGGTGTTTTTAAAGTGTGGCATGCTTTTACTATAAAAACACTATATAAAGTTTCTCCTCTCTATCTAATAAAAATTAGATAACCAGGGATGAATCAGAATCTGCATAAGTTGTTCTTTTAAAATGAAATAATAAAAAAGAAATATATTCTTTTACTGCTAGAAGCTGCTCCTGTAAATGGAGCTTCCTCACATTGGTACATGCACACTATTGCTAAACTGTCTTGAAAACCAAAGACGAGGACTCTGCATACAAGCCTAATTATACCAAGAGCAGTGTCAATGACACCAGAGTAATCTTGAACAGAACACTCACAAAAAAATGGAGGTGTTCTTCTGGGACCTTCGATGGTATTAATAAGGGCTTCATCAAATCAAGAGATCTTATTAAAGAGATGTGCTGTATATATCTTAATGACAGACTATTTAAGAGCTTATCAGGATCCCAAATGAGAATAGTAATTGCCTTAATGGGATGCTGATTCTTTCCAGACGTAGGACACTAGCTATTGGAAGTAATGTCTTTGTCTCTTAGTTTTTTTACTTTCTGTAATAAAATAAGAAATGTGATTCCTGTTACTATAAAAATAAAAATAATCAATCCTTTAAATTTTAGTCATTATAGTGCTCCATTAAAATATCTGACCTAAACTAGTATTTACCTTTTTTATTAAGTCTTGAGTTGAGTTTAAATAGAATTTATTGGATGGGATATACTGCTGAATTGGTAGGGACCAAGGCTATTGCTTCTGTGCTGTTTAAATTTTCTTGATTCTCTTAGAAGGACTGTCTGCTGCACTCAAGAAAATTCCAGTTTTATCCCAGGAGTATAATTTTTTCCAATCCTGTATAATGTATCTAGTGAAAATTAGATTATTTGAGGAAATGTCAACTAAATTTGTGCTAGGGAGATACTATATACTACTTTGCAGAAAAGGATCTGCAAAGAAGAGGAAGATAATGCTTTTTGAAGTCCAGTTCACCAGTGCAATCTTTTCCTTTGATTTATCAGTTGTTGAAGTTATTACAGTTTTCCCAGCATTCAATGAGCTTTAAAAGAAATCCTGTGCAATACCATGACTGTGCTTGGGACAAAGGAGGAAAATATTACAATTACTGCTGTAACAGTAAAAACACACTAACTCTGTTAAGGCCATGTTTATACAAAGTATATCTTCACATCTAACCTTTAATTCTGAAAATGATTTTCCCATTCTTCTTCATTATTTCTGAAGGCCTGAAAATGGGGGCAAAGGCCAGTAGTAGATGAGAACTTGCACTGTTAAATTGTGTTTTGCTCTAAATGATCTTCATCAGCTGGTGACAGATGAGAAGACCAAAAAAAGTTTCCTTTACATAATCCTTCATAACAGCACAGTATTTGGGATGGCAAAAAAAAAAAAAAGCTGGTCTCAAAATACTTGTGCTAAATGCTATGAAGCTACTAATTCAAAAATACATGAGGTGAAGATGCAGCATCATTTTAACTGACCTCAAAAATGCCCTCATTTAGTTTAAACTAAATATTAGAAGTCAAGCAATTCATGAATTTTTTCCATGTCCATGAAGCTATTGACCTGTGACATGGTCTTTATTAGAACATCGTTTACATTTCATCCTCAAAATTTCATGTAGTCATTACTCATTAAAATATGAAAGAAAAAATGATGATCAGAAGAGGGAAGAGCATGTTTCTACTCTAGGTATCGATGAGATGAGGTGAACTGAGATCCTTTTCTCCTAATCCCAGTGCTGACAGCTTCTGTGAGGAGTCACTGAATTTCTAAGTGCGTGAAACAAAGCACAATTCCTTTTAAAATATCTTTGGCAGAGGAATGTTCAAAGCTGCAAAGAAAAGTGCCATTTTCTCAAGGTGGTATTACCTCTGCACTAGTGTCCTTGTGGGGCATTCTTGGGCTTACTTACTCAGTCCCAGGAAGTAAAAACTAAGATGATAAAGCTGTGTGAGGTACCCGGCTCCTACAGCTTCCTCTTTTACATGCTAGAGCTCTGCTTCCCTCTTCCCTCATCATTTTTCTCAGGATGTTTTATGGATCATGTACTTTTTTATCAGCTTCTTACTTGATTTCACCAGCTTTACTGTTTTTCAGTGTGGTGTGATGTTTTTTTTCTTCTGGTGTCCCTGTGCATTTATTTTGAAGCAATGCAGAAAATTGCTGTGAACGATTTTCCTTCACTTTCTTCTCAGTTAAGGCATGTGTATATCGATAATGATGGAAAAAATGGCTGTTGTCTGACTTGTGGGGTTGGTTGCTTGCTTTGTTCATGTATTTGTTTCTCGGATGCATCAGGCATCTGTGTATTGATGTTGTCACAGCTTTGCTCAAACCTTGTACAGTCAGTAGTGCAGGCAAGATTACAGAGGGGGTTTTTGCATTCAGATAACCTATTGAGCTAAGGCCCTATTACTTATCTGCAGGCTAACTATATTTCAGGAGTGCTGACTTGCTTAATGTGAAGACTATTCTGGCAATTTTTTGCTCCCTTGTTTACTGCACACTCACTGACTGACAGAATGGCTATTTACACCTATTTAACTGGTACTCCTAACCTCACCCTATAAATCTCCTGCACCCATTCACAATCATTACATATCATATCTATTTACAATCTATTGATAACACCAGAATTTTCATATATACACAGGATTAGATCAGTCTCTTCCATGGCCAAAAGACAGAAGTTATATTCTGGAAGCTACTATTTTTTTTTGTCAGTTTTGAACCATTTATTAAATGGGCAGAAGCAATTGGATGAATAGATAATTGTCAGTGAAATATCCCCAGCTTCTCTCCCACATCTGACAACAAGAATACAAGAGTCCATCGTTCTGACACTGAGCAATGATTAATCAAGGCAAAACAAGACTCTACCATGAACAAGACATCCCAAAAATCTAGCTGGAATATGTTACTAGTATTAGGACAGGTTTATGTTCAGTGCTTGATCAGGCAGAATTGCACAATTCCTAGTCAAAATTATTATCTTCCACAGATCAGGGCTTTTTGCATTATTTTTGCCAATAGCTTTGGGGGGGAGGGGATATTTTTTTTGTGAAGGCCACTTCAATTTCACACGACTCATATGATATCAACAATCATCATTTTTCTCAACAAAATAGCTACCATTAAGAGATTCTGAAAGATGGAAAAGAAAACTTGGTTATATTAACCTGTAAGGTGTTTGATTCTACATCTTTATTCTGACCGTCTTAAGAACTGCTAGGGCTTTCCTGAAGTACATTTTTGCTTATTTGCAGTGGAGGATACAATTACAGGGCAATTTAGTTCTTAGGCAGCAGAAAGATGTTGTGTAAGCAGAAGGCAACGACAGCTGAAGGTTTTTATGCGGTTCTGTAATTCACTAATTAAAAAAGATCATTCTAGCAAACAGAACTGCCTCTTGAGATAATGCTTAATGAACATTTCAGTGACTGGATACCTTTAAACTCCGGTCAAGATTGCTACAGCTCGTAAGATTGCCTTCAACAAGACTGAATGATACAGCACACAAATTAGTTATTGCTTTCATCAAAGAATTTTGAACTGCTTAGCATATTTATATCTCTTGTATTTACATTTGCTGAAAAAAAAGTGAATTTATAGCCACTGTAAGCCCGTGCAGATCTCCTTAACAGTGTGTATTGACTTTTACACAACATCAGTTTCGCCTCATTAATGATAGAGTCTTTTGCCATGATGCCTCCATATAGACACTGTCTGTCATTCTTTTGGGAATCTGCTGTTTTGGAAAATATACCCAGGACTCCTTTCAGTGTGACATGTACAATGCTGGTGACTGAATCTTAGTAAAACCAGCTTTCTACGAGAGCAACCAGCAACTTTGGGAAAACTCCTTGCAGAAAAAGCCTGGTAGGGTTTGATGAGGTTAAAAAAAGACTTCTCATGAGCACTCATGAAGATGACTGAACTTTCTTGATTATTTTTGTAGATTCCTCTGTCTCTTGGAGGGGAATTAAGAGCAATATGCAGCCTAAATTAAAAACAGAACAATACAATGCCAGCGGCCATTAATGTGCCAAAGCAGCTGCTCTCATCTTCTGGGATACAGTCTGGGACTCAGCAGCTAATTGCTGATATTGCACCACTACCAGAAAGAACAGGGGATTTCTGTTTGTTCAGATTATAGAATTCCTATTTAAGACACAATGATCTTTAGCATTGAGGAGCTGAGGATTTTGATGTATCATGGACTGGTAGTTGTTGCCACAGTGGAGCCTCACCACATGCTCTGTCTTAGCAACAGGCCCTGTAGGATGATGCATATAGCAAGCCTCCAGTGAAACAGTTGTGGTGTGATTTACACTTCATCAAGGGGGTTGCAAAAAAACAAAACAAGCTTATTAGGCACAATATATGTAGAAATTTGTCAGATCAGAAGTGACTGAAGATAGCTGTTATGGAAATAATATGATACTAATGTAGTTGTTCTTTCTTTTACTGTCAGGATAATTGGAATACTTTAAAGTAAAAGCAATCTCATGGGTATGAAAGCAATGCTCCAATTTTAACTCTATTATGCTTCATCTATTTTTCTTTTTTTTTTTTTTTCTTTTTCCAGAGCTCCTTATGTCTGTGACTAGAAGGATTGATAGAAACTTGGTGTTCAGTCAGGAAAGTAGCACATTTGAGATAATTTCCTTTCTAATTAATTTTGCATTAATTTTCATCATAGAGGTTGCCTTACTCCTGCAGTTTTTAAATAATGGTTCTTCCCATTCATGGAAGAAGTGTAATAAAGGACTATCATCCCCATATTTTGCAAACCTAACAGTGAGTCTCACCAAAGCACACATGTTAGGATTCTTGGTGTTTTTCACTCGACCATATGAAATTTAAGTTGCACAAACAACTTCGATGCAGGGAGTATCATTATATCTGATTTTCAGGTGTCTGGCTCCCAAGACACCTCTACCTATACAGAGAATATAGGAAAAGATACATGGAAAAATGGAAAAGTACTCCTCATCAGCCAATGTGCTAGATGTCTGGACTGCCTGAGAGTCCTCTGTGGATAGTGCTTCAACGTTGCATCAGGTTTGAGATTCCTCCTCCCTTCAATTTAAATGGACCATTAATTTCAATTGGATACAAGCATCTCAGTATCATTTTTGGATTTAGGCCTAAGTGGAAGAGTGGTTTTTTGTACTGCATGTTTTGCTAGATGTAAAGTGACGGCAGTACAAAAACTCTTTGCCTCTGTGGTTTGGCTTTGATGGTAATATGGAACTAACATTTGGGTTTGAAGCCCCCATTTGTTCTGGCAGGGCTTTTTTGTTTTTCTTTCCTGTCATATAACATTAAATCACACTCACTTAGCTTATTCTGCTTTTCTCTTTTCCTTATCCATATATTCTCCACATTAATATTTAATAAAAAGATGCCAATTCCAGGCTTTAAAAAAACAAATTTATGGTAAAACTTCACATTTTCTTGAGTTTCACACAGGGTTTTAATTCATAATTGTTTTACCATGAATAATTTCAACAGAACTGGAGATTAAATAGAAAAATTATTAATTAAACTGGTATCAAGTATAAATGTATAATGTGCCTTTATAAAATAGAAAGGATTAAATAGTAATGAAATACAATAAATGTTAATTATTCTTGCATCTGCCATATGAAATTACTCTATTTTAATAAAGCCAGGATGGAAACAGCAGGAAACTATGTGAAGAAAGGAGCAGCACTAGGAACTTGTACAAAAGTGTTTGCACTGTTGGTGCTGCTTTTTGTTTCTCAGTTTGCAGATTGCATGTTATCTGGGACAGTGATTTCTTAGTTGGGTGAGGTATTCTTTTCAGCCAAAGATGGAGCTGACACTTAAATTGGAGGCTGAAGTGAAAAGGGACAGGAACCACCCTTATGACTGCACTTTAGGAGTTTGCAGAGCCTGATTTTCTGCCCTTCTTTTCGGACTGACACTTGGCAAATGGACAAAGTATGCTGGCATCTAGTGTGCATGACTTTCTTGCTTTATATAGCTGACTACTCAAATCAGTGGGCATTCAGATCTGGCTTTTGCATGACAGGGTGAGTGATAAAAAAGCCTGGATGAAGCTTGCATTTTGCTGTCTGGGCTCAGGTTCTGTGTTCCCTGTGCTGCCTCAGAGCATCTCTCCCAGAGCTTCCACAGGCCAGAGGCTTTCCAAGGCTGAGGCTTGCCAACAGTGAAGCAGACTCTCCACTCTTGCCAGAAGCCTCCTTTGTTTTTCCTTCTGTGCACAATTTCTCGTTCCCTGCTTCGTTGCTTTATCTTGCTGCCCCAAAAAGGAAGTTTGGTTTTTTACCTTTTGTTCCCTTTTATAGAAAAAGAGAAGGGGGAGAAAAAAATACTCTTCTACCTTTAACTGGCCTCCTGAGGATGTCTTTTGTGTAGACAGGGTGATCATTAAGGTTAATGGCTCATCATTGTGCCTAATGTGGTGAGTGATACAGAACTTTTTGGAAAATGACAAAATTCCACATTTGCAGATTGAAATAAAAAAACACAAACTTTTCACAATAATATTAAACAATTGACTAGATCTCATAACTTGTACATTGGCAGAATCCCAAATCATCAAAGCAAAGAAATTGGAAAGCATTTATCCAAGATAAAAGGATGCAAGTGCTTTCCGCACTTCAATTCTCCAGGGTATTTTGGGTCACTGGCTGTTTCCAGTGTTTCCTGCTGACTTTTCTAGGTGTCGCATTTGTAAAATGCCACAAAATATACTTTGGGCGCTGAGCATAAAGCAGTGTAGTTAACAGAGTATGGCTAGATTGATTCCCTTTTGTGGCAGGGTGCTGAATATAATTATGTACAGTGAACTTGCACTCAGTATATATAAATTAGGAGACTGAAAATTATCTTTGAGATTCAGTTTACACTTACAGGGTCTTGAGGGACTATACTGAGAAGCACTTGCCAGTCTCACAACATCTGCAGCAAGGATGCACTGAGAAGGGCAAATTACCATATCTTCTGAGAGTGTGAATGTATCTGAGTAGCTGAAGAAGTATAGTGTAAAGAAATGCCTAATAAAACTCAAACTAAATTTGTGTAACCCATTAATCTTTGTTATTTGACTTAAGTAGGTCAGGATGAGCCCTCAATAATAAATAATTATATGATAATTATATAATTATATAATAAATACATAAATAATTATATAATAAATAATAATAATAAATAAATAATTAATAAAAGTTTAGTGTGTTTGACTTGAAATTATGTGCCAGTGACCCAAGTCAAATAAATGAAAAAAGGTCTTAGTGAGCAATGTCTGAAGATAACTAGTTTGGATTCTGCTTAAAATTTGGCAGCTTTCAAAGTTCAGATCCTTTGCTGTTTGGAACAAAATAGAAGTGCTGCCATTTGAGCTGAAAAAAAATCTCATAAGAGAGAACTGCAGGCACTGCAAGACAGTCAGATTGATTGCTTGGACTCATCAGAGGCATAGTGTGTGGGATCCTTGCCCTGGCTGCTGCTCCAGGGAAATAAGCCAGGAGAAGGAATTGGTCTAACACTTCTTGCCAGGGGCTGTCAGTGAGGCAGCTCCTGGTGGGTCTGTGCTGGTCCCTGCATGGGTCAGCCCCACCTGGTGCTACCATTCACTGGGACTGCCATGCAGAGTACAGGAGACACGAACAAACTGGAGCAAAGGCACACTAAGATGGTTGAATGTCTGGAGCATATCATATGAGGAGAGGCTGAGAGAACTGGGACTGTTCAACCTGTAGGAGAGAAAGCTCAGGGGAGAACTCCTCAATGTATATAAATCCCTAAAGTGGGGGAAGTAAAGAAATTGGAGCCAGTCTCTTCCCTCTGGTGCCCAGTCATTTAAGGATAAGAAGAAAATCATTTACTATGACAATGGTAAAACACTGGTACAGCTTGTCCAGAGAGGTGGTCTCTGTCCATGGAGATATATTCAAAACCCAGCAGGGCAAGGTGCTGGTCAGCCTCCTGCAGCTGACCCTTCTCTGAGCCAGGTGTTGGACAAGGAGATGTCCAGAGGTGCCTGCCCACCTGAGCAATCCTCTGGGATCCACCTGAGTGATTCCACTGGGAAGCACAAGTGACTTCAAACACAGGTCCTCTGCAGGAGGGTGACCAGCCTCCCCCTCTGCAGTGTTACAGGCAGACTTCAGTAGGATGGCAAAACAAACATTAGCAGCAAGGAAAAAAAGGTGGTGGGTGCACAGGCACATATCCCCCAGGTGCTGCAAGTGCAGTAGTTTGAGCTAAAAAGCAAGACCTGTGGACAGAGTTCAAGAAAGCACCGATCTTGTTTCCTAGAGAAAGGCTTCAGAGAACCAGTCTGTAAATATTTCATGCTAGGAAGAAAGTGTTGAGTTCCTTCTCTCAACTACAGATCTCTGCCCCAGAAGAAAAACATTACATGTGTAGGTGTTCTGCACATACATACAGTTTTCAAGTTGTAAAAAGTAAACACATTTTTGTTAGAGCAAGAAGGTAATGGTGAAATCTTTAAGAAATTACTTCTTAGAGAGATAAATGGCACAGCAGGATTCAGCAAAATCCTAAAAGGATAATTCAGCAATAAACATTCTGGGTCATGAGAGTTATTTAATTTTTAAATTGCTATCACAACTTTTTTGAACAAAAAAAAATCTTTCCTATTTTCAAGCACATTAAATAAATCTTTCCTGTGTCTCAGTTATATGTGCTGGAAGTGCTTGGGAGATTTTTCAAAGATTTACCTTATAGATTTACCTGTTCCCTGATAGAAATCTCAGTGATGGGTTGCTGAAACTCTTGCCCACACAAGCTGTCATGTTGCTACCAGCAGAGCTATCTGTGTGTCAAAGGCATTGTGCTGAGGTAAGGGTTTGCAGAACAGGGCCTCCTGAGACCCGTGAAAAGTGATCCTTTCAAAATGATCTACAGAAAATCTCTTGACAGGTACGGGGCATGCAGGTTGTGGTCAGTTCATCACACACTGTCTCTGCAGCTCTTTGGTCCACATGGGGAGGACTCCTTACACTCTTTCCCTGCTCCAGCATGGAGTCCCTCCCACAGGAGACAATACTCCACACCCCCCCGCCCCCCCAACTCATTCATTTGCTCCCAAAATGAGACTTCTTTCTTCCCCTCTTCTGCATCTACTTTCTTGATGATTTATCCCTTGCTTCTTGCTGCAAAGGAGATGCTGCCCCCCTGCTCTTTGTATCCCAGAGCAGAAGCACACGTAACAGCACATTAAAAAGCAGCATTAATAGACGTGTGGTAGTGTCATGAAATAATCTGAACATCATTTGCCTAAAATTGTGAGTAAAATCCTGAAACTACTGAATGAAAGGAACTTTTCCTGGTGACTTCAGCTGAGCCAAGACTGTAGACCAGGTGCTCCCTTATCTGTTGGTTAGATGCATTCCTTGCAGAGAGCCACAACCATTTAAATCCATTTTTAAAAAAATGAGGGATTGACTATTTTTCCAAAGAAGAATATGAAATACATAGCTATGACATAATAGAAAATGTGGATGGAATTGCTAGACTTTTAATTTCTCAACAGGGTTAAAATAGTCCAGCTTCTGGCACTCTAATTTCTTTATGCATTTGATTATGCAGGTCTACATACATAATGCTATTAGTCAATAGGTCTCAAGGTGCAACAAAACAACATCAGGACCTCTTTTACACAGGATGCTTTTGCATAAAACATTGCAACATTGCAAAAGGAAAGTAAAAAGATGCATTCTTTTTGTACAGTATGTCGAAGCATTTTAGTTTTCTTGTAATTAACCATATTTCACTTTGGTCTGTGGATTCTGAATATCATTACTGAATACAGAAATCTTGGAGATTTGTGATTAATGTTGACTATTCAAAGCAAAAGCAGGCCTGCCCAGAAATAACCCAAATTTAACAAAAAATGGTTTCTCCCCCGTACTCCCCAGCTGAAGGGGAAGTATACTTTTAAAAGTGTACTACAATCTAGCTTTAGTGTACTAATGAAATAATAATGAAATTACATACACAGTTGATCACTGTTCTCAAACTTGTTTTTAAGAGCTGCTTTCTCCCGCTTCAATACACTGTGCTCAGTTGTGCTTTGGTTTTGAAGTTTTTTTCCCCTATCAGTTAGTGTATCCACTTGGAGAAGCTTAACCACCTCTGTACTCAGAAATTATGTTTCATATACTGCCTTTCCATTTACAATAGGTAGACCATTGCAGTGATCTGGCATTTGAATTTGGACAAATTATGCTAAATAACAAATATAGCAATTAATCAGAGACTTCCTTAGGAAGCAAAAATTGAGGATAATCAATCTTCAAACATTCTACCTTACGCTGCAGTTTTTCAGTTTTGTTTAGCAAATGCACTGCAAACCCCTGTTGTGCCTAGCAAATCTGTATTTCCAAAGCTATCCAGCAGAAATCAGACAAAATGTCAAAGATACATATTTATTTATGCATAATTCAACACCTGTTGAAGCTTCTGAACAAAGTGCCAGGAGTCTTTTCAAGTGTGAGTCACCTCTAGAGAGAGATGTGTTTCTAGGCTGTATTCCTAAATTCAGTAGATTCTACAAAGTTGACACAAATCACTCCATAAATTTAGTTGCAATAAACTTGGGACCATCTGAAATTACATTTACAAATCCCAACTAGTCTCTGAGTTTCAGAAAGTCACCTTAAAATTCAAAAAAACTGGGGACTGACCTGACTGTAGAGATACCTTTATTAAACTTTGGACTAGTTTTCTTAAATGAGACTCAAGCATCCAATATTGCCACAGCTGGCGCTTCTGTTCTGTTCTGTAGTTTTTATTTGGAAATTATGTAAACTGAAGCAACATATCTAAGAAAAAGATTTCATCATGATGTAAAACTTCTTCCAAAAAGCGACTTGTGAGACAGAAACTTATGAAAGTATCTCCAGTGAGAGGACTGGAGGAAATGACCTTAAAATGAGAGAGGGGATTAGATTAGATATTAGAAAAAAATTTTCACTGTTATGGTGGTCAGGCACTGGAATAGTTTGCCCAGGAAGGTGGTGGAGTCACCATCCCTGGAGGTGTTTGAGAGGTGTCTGGGTCTGGCGCTGGGTGGTATCACTTAGTGGTTTAGAGGGCATAGAGATAGTGCTGAGTTAATGGTTTGACTTGATGATCTTAAGGGTCTCTCCCAACCCTCGTGATTCTGTGATTCTATAAAATGTTTATGAAATAACTAATTTATATATACCCAGTTACTAAAACATGATTCATGCTTTCCATTCCTTTTTCCAGCTAGGTTTACATTCTAGGAGTTGCATCAGATTCCAGAAGAAAATTCAGATTACTAACGCAGTATTTAACAACGTTGCCATTCTTTCCTTTAATTAAAGTACCAAGACAATAATGATTCTTTTTTCAGGCAGCTGTGACCTCAGGTTTTGTTAGCACTGTGTGATTTTGCTGAAATTGGATTGAATCTTTGACAGTAAATAATGACCTTCAGTCAAGAGCATTCCGAAGTCTTTGCTAATGAGGATCTACAACTTATTCCTCATGTTAATTGTCCAACTTAATGTCTTTATTTTCCATGCCCCACAGTTCTGTTTCTTAATTTGTGAGCTACTGAGCTTTTTTTGTATAAAATATTTTGGGTTGGTTTCTATCACTAGCTTTTGCTCTGATATCCATGAGATGTAGTTTATCAAAAGATATTTGAAATAAAAGACACAAAGCAGCAGCACTTCCGGTTTTTTGCTTGGAAAACAATATATCCAAAAGCTGTATTGACTATTCCTTGCTTCATGCCATGCAGTTAAATGTTAGAATTCACAGTTACCTGTCTAACTGAGATTGGGAACCCACTGAATATATATTTATACTTTTGTTTAATGCAAGATAAGCCATTGCTACTAAAGATATTAGTATTTGGTAATGCACAAAGTCATGATTATTCATACTTTTAATGGCTTGTTCATCTATTTTCATTATTTCAATTACATGGACAATGTTTTTCCTGTGCAAGGAAATAGTATAAACATTCTAAAAATATTTCAAATTTTCTAAAATGCTTCCAATTTTACACTAAAATAAATATCAGGGTTTTGTACACCACAGATGATGTAATAAGGAATATAAGAAGCTGTGACAGAGAGGGCACAGGAGCAGAACTCAAAATACCCAGGTAGGTCAGGGAGCTAAACCTGGGCCTACCAGAGCCTGTCAGCTTGCTGTAATGTCCAAGACATTAGCTGTCTTTTCCATTGGTGTTGGAGACAAAAAAGAAAAAATTGCCCTCATCTAAGAAATCATTTAAATGAATTTGCTCAAGCGGTTTCTTCACGGGAATTTTCTGGGGGAAAACCATATTTTCTGATGAAGTAAAACAGTAAAACAGTAAAAAAACCCTGGGTACTCCCCATGGGGTATAACAAGAGAAGAGTAAAGGAGAAAAATCACCTTCCTTAACCTGCTAGCCACACTTTTTATGCAACAGTTTTTCTGGGCTGCAAGTGCATATTGCTGGCTCATGTCAAATTTTTCACCCACCAGTAAGGGCAAGTCCTTCTCCAGAGGGCTACTTCTTCACTTGAGTTTGCCCACGAGATCCTCACTCAGCCCTGCTGGTCTCCTGCCTTCCTTTTCTGATTTCCTCCATCTGGGAATTGAGAGCTCTAAGAGAAATGTCCTTAAAGATCTGACAGCTCTGTTCATCTCCTTTATTCTGTGGGCAAATTCCCAGGAGGGTCCATCCACTAATTACTTTAACAATTTAAATCTCAGTCTCCTAAACGCCAAGGTTCTGACTCTACTCTTCACCGGGGCCATATCCCTCAGGATTGGGATCCCTCAAGCCCAGGCTGCTACCTATCTTAACATTTCTAATTAGCTCATCCATGTTGGTAAACAACTGGTTGCCTCTCCAGCAAAGACTTTATGGGGCAAAGATGGTACAATCAATGGATTGAGCACTGAACCCAGAGAAGCATATTAAGACATCTGGGGATACTTTCCTATTTGTGTTTTCTACATCTGCCCTGGGCTGCATTACAATGCACACCAGAGAAGCCAGGTCTCTGAGCTCTATCACTGCACCCTCCACCACTGGGAGACGATGCGACCTATTTCATTTACCAGGTATAGAAAAATGGCACACAGAATGTATGACTGTATATTGAATGCTTTCTGCTGAGAGGTGGTTTTTAGTCAGCCTCCTGCATTATGTCTTTATCTCAATTTCTCTTCAGCTCTCCCTCAGCCTTTTCTCATTGGATTCATTTCTTTTTTTGACACTTCGCACCCTTTCTGTATCTGAAGTCCACTTGTATGTAGTCTCCTCAGTCAATAATGTTTTTATTAAAAGAAATTAATAGCATCAATATTCCTTTCAAAATACTACCTATAGTTGTTGGACTGCATGATTTGTCTCCTCCTACCTTCACCAACATTTTCTTTATCAAATCTCTTTAGAGAAGGTAGCCAAGAAGCCCATGTAGACATTTTTTTCCTATTTTTTTCTTTGCACAGTGTAGTGTTGAAGTTACTATTATTATTAATTTATTGCATAGTTTTCAATTTGTTTGCAATTACTGGCATTCAAATTAGTGCCATGATAATATTATTAAAAATAAAAGCATTTTAAGTTATTCATTGAAATTCTATTATTTTTCCTTTCTTTGTATTACTCATAGTCCTCCAATTTTCACTTCTGTTTCCATTCAAATGTGGTTTTGTTTTCTGTTATTCAGTTTGCAAATCAAATTACATTTGTGTAAGGACTGGATGGCCAGAAGCCCGATACTTGAACAGGTTCAAAACTGACAGGACCAGTTCACAGTCCTGTGCCACTGAACATACATACAAGAGGCTTGCTGACCTTAAAAAAAATGGATAAAATAAGGAATGTTTGAGGATATCTTGAAAATAATGATATGGCCCAAGAAAATCAATCTTCAAAATAAAAGAAGTACTACAATGTGGAACAGATATGTCAGCCCGTACATCAAGATTTGTGTAAGACAAGAGGTAGCTGGCATGGAAAAAATGGACAGTTTTATCACATAAGGAATTAGGGGGCTCTTGTGTTTCACTGACCATGCACATTTTGCTTGTATCTCAAAGAATGAATGGAAAATCAAGATATAGCTTCTCTAATTCGCTCATTCGGATAAATGTCTGTCAGAAATCTGATCTAAAGGGAGTTTTTCCTTCCACTTGCAAACAAGTTAAAAACTATGCAATAAATTAATAACTGCAAACTTTTTAAAAGAACCTTAAACTAAAATCTTCACCTGAAAGAGGACGGACACTTTCCCTTCATAAGTAGTCACATGGAGAAGACAAGATGCATTTGTACAAGTTGCACTGGAAGAGATTTTACCTTGGTATAAGAATTTAATTTTTATGCTACTGTTTATGTTGAAAACAGTCAGTCACTGTGATATTGTCAGATCAGAGTCAGCCCACAACAGTATCTGGATGGAATATCCATTGACCAATTTCAATTAAATCCAGCAGACAGGTAGTGGTGGGAAAAGAAGAGAGACAGAAACTGAGGGTGTGGAACACAGCACAAGGCAGGCTGGTATGTACAGAAATGCCAGAAAGTAACTGATAGACACACTGACCTCATTAGTTCTGCTACTCATGAAACAACAGTTGATAGCTGATATTTCATAGTAATGTATTGCTGTTTGAGTTAAAGAGCTACACAAGAATTGCCTTGTTTATTTTGAATTATATACAAAATTAATGAGTTGCAAATTGTGAAACAATCCAGCTTCAATAAATATCACTATGAGCAGCACTAGGTTTACCTACATAGATGTTCAAAGCAAAATTACTCAGTGACTACAATAAGATTTAGAGCAGTTATGCTCCCTAAAATATAAGAACTTAAGGAAAAGCTTACCATGTGTTTAAAATTATCTGTAGTTGCATTTGAGATCTGTGGTAATTGTGCATATATTTTCTGGATTGTAGCACTTTAGAAGTTTTCCATTTTATTTTTATAGTGTTAGTGTAAAATTCACCTCTAGCAATTTATAGTAAGGCTCTAAAAATTCAAATAATAAAGAGCTTCTTTCTATGGCTGTGAGTAGTAATTTAACTATACATTAAAATGTTCACTACAGAGAAGCCAAAAATAGCTATTGCTGATGAGTTTAGTAAACTGTATTTGTGCTTCATTGTAATGCTAAGTTCCAACTGGTGAATCCTGTTCTAGGACTATCACTGATGTTATTTTAAAAAATGGGGAATTTAAGATAGCATGTCTACTCATGCACAACATGGGACTTTATTTGCTTCTCTGAAATCAACAGAGAAATGTAATGTTCTGGTAATCTGCAGTTCCTAACAGCATGTTCTCCAAACAGCCTGGGCCTCTTCACAGTCTGGTATGATTCTCCTTCTCTTTTCTCTGGTAACTCTGCATGGAAGTCGAGATCACGGAACATTTCCATATGAACAAAATTACTTGCAAGTGCTTCTACTCCTCAGAAAGACAGCTATTGCCAGAGAGAAAAATCATCCATCCATCTATCTATCTATCTATCTATCTATCCAGATCTAGCAAGGCAATGGACGATTTACATCGATGCTTCCTGACTCAGTCTGCAAGCCATCCATGTCATAAAGCTTAGAGGCAGGCAGGCAGTTCCCTGAGCAGACTCCATCAGCATTTGCCATGCTCAATGGGCTGTTCCCTGCAGCACCACCTGAGCCGTGAAGACAGAGAAGCCCCTCAGTGAGAGAACGCGACCCAGGAAAGTAAACTGTGCTGTACAATCATTTGCTTTGCAAAAATGAGGTACAAAATTACTTTAAAATATTTATTTCTTTAAAAAAAATAGCATCAGCATTAGTCTACATTGTAGATATGTCCTTATATGTAAATTCCCCCTAAGGCATCCAAGAGTGTGCCTGAATGGTACAGACTAAGAATGTAAGAAAAGATATCTTCCATGCATGATCTGCCATGTTTACCAGCCTGGCTTCCATGCTGCCTGCTTCAGGTCTGCTCAGTTTGAAATCATTCAAGAAAGATTCTGATAACTGAAAAATAGGAATATGCAATATTTGGGAACTGCAAAACCATAGATTCTATATTTTCTACTTTTTCGCCTACAAAAATTACCACTTTTGTTTGTATTAATAAGAGCATGATTTTTAAATAATGTATTCTTTTCTGCCAGTGATTCATATGCTACTAGGCTGAAAATGGCACTCTATCTTCTGACTGAAAAGAGAGAAAGGATATTTCTGATAAAGCATGAAGTGTCTCTAAAATACTCAGTTTTCTTCTGTAAAATATCCAACTATGTGTGATGAACTGATGTGGCAAGAAACTTTTATACTTACTTGTTTGAGATTATGAGTTTACAATGTGTTCCTGAATTTCCCCTGAAGAACCCACAGATCAGGTCATGATAATTGAACAGATTCTATTATATTATATGCTATATCTTCTAGTGTATTGTTCCTGAGCAAAGAGACATGCAGATTAGATATGTACTTATAGGCACACCTTTATGTGCAAGGGAAAATACTTTTTAATTCTTGTGCAGGGGTTCTTTCTTCTGTAGTTAAATAACTTCCTATAAACTAAAGGTGAATTATTTTGTCATTACTAATGAATAAAATTGTAAAAACATCACTGTCCACCCATGGAACTGTCTGTCTTCTATGCTTTTTACCATCCCTGAAATTCAGTTCAGCATCTAGCTGGCAATTTTCCCCTGGAGTATATGATTAGAAAGGACATTATTCTGCCAAATTGTTATTTAAATTCTCTGTTTCACCTTTGTTGTGTGATGCCAAACAAGTTCAGAAATCTTTAACATCCAGTTTAAATCTTCATCATTGTTCTCCATGAGTTTGAGCATTTCTGTAGTTCACAAGAATTCTTCAGACATCCCAAGGGCCAGATTAACACACGTATTGATAGAAGTCTTCACCTGCCATAGTGTTTAATAGTGCCTCATCAAAATCAGAATGTGTAGTGGGATATTTAGGAGACTATAAAACTTTATGCCCTTTGGATAAAACACTCACCTAATCTATCTTTGACTATACCAGTAATGTCCCTTCCTCATCTCAACTACCTAACTCTTTCCTGTGAGGAATGTATTTTTGATGTTTTTCTTGGAATCATGCTAGGTACAAAATCTAGATTTTCAAAATGCTTTAATTGTACTTCAATTCTAACATCAGTGTTTGTCCTTTTTTTATTTTTATTTTCCCTCTTACTTTATTCTTCATTTCAGAGACTCCCACACATAAGAAATTGTGCTGGTACCTAAAAGGCTGCATGACTTCAGTGAAATTATTTTCATTAGAGTGTTTGTGCCTTCCAGCCCCTACAATAAATGCAAAGTACAGAGAGGTATTTTCATTTTCTGATGATCAAATACTTTTTAATATAAACAAAATCACAGAATGCTGAAAAAAAGTAAGCTTTATTCTCTGTGCTTGGCGAATCAAAGTAGATACAACCATTTAACTGTTCTGAAAACAGGGTTCTGGTCTTAAGTCATATTAAATTCCTGCTGCTTTAGTGGATTAAGATCTCTATTAAGCAGATATTTATGTCAGCCTAGTTCTATTGGTGTGTGTAACTACTGTATGCATCAGGGTCCTGAGCTGGCTGACTAAGTAAATGTGACTTTCAAAATCAGGTCCAAAGTGACTTATTCCCCAAAATAAGTGTTAAAATCAGAAGGATCTCTCTCCTACCTTAACACCCTCTGTAAAGTTTCTGCTATTGTGTTCCAGGATCTAAACAGTAGATTTTATTTGTTCATCACCTTTTGTACCTTCCTGCATTCTTGTTCCCTGAAGAATATGAAAACTCAGATGTATATCCACATTCCTCATAGTCTGAAATTGAGAGAAGATTTTCTCTTAGCTTTACTGGAACTTGGCCTTTGCTTTGAAGCGTCTAGATTTAGGAAAATCATTGAAACATGATTCTGGTTTTCTGCATTGGGGATCCCCTTTTTCACTACTTTAGGCTATTTTAGTGGCATTTCATTACAGAGTCAGAAGAACTTCTTATCTAAGAGGCTTTTTTTGTGTTTTTTGTTCCTTCCAGTGTGAAGGTAGTGGCTGAATGCTAGCTTGATGTGAATATTCCTGAAAGTCACATCCACCCTTGCCCAAACTGAGACAGTGTCCTGGTTTCAGCTGCAAAACACCTAATTTTCTTCCTAGCAGCTGGTATAGTGCTGTGTTTTGGATTTAGGATGGAAATAATGTTGATAACACAGGGATGTTTTATCTGTTGCTGAGCAGTGTTTATACAGCGTGTAGGACTCAACAGTTTCCCACCCCACCAGGGAGCAGACTAGGGGTGCACAGGAGGCTGGGAGGGGTCACAGCCAGGACAGCTGACCCTGACCAAAACTGGCCAAAGGGATGTCCCATATCATATGGCATCGTGGCCAGTACACAGACTTGGGGAAAGCTGGTCAGTGGCAGCTGCTCAGGAACTGGCTGGGCATCCGTCAGCAGGTGGTGAGTTCTCTTCACAGGAATCCTTCAGACAATGAGCTTGCATTGTGCATCACTTATTTTGTAGTATTAGTGTTAGCGTTCATATTATTTTCCCTCAGATTTCTGGCCTATTGAACTCTTTATCGCAATCTGCAGATTTTGCTTTTTTTTTAATTGTCCTAATTGTCTCCCCTGTCCTACTTGGGGGGCAGAAGTGAGTGAGTGGCTGTGTGGCGTTTAACCACCCACCCGGTTAAACCATGACACACAAGCAACTTTTTTTCAAGAAAAAACAACGTTCTTAAAACTTTAGACTGGTATTGATAATGAAGAAAAAAAAAGTCCTGAAGGAAAATGGGAATGCATTAACATAATCTATGGAAGGAATGCTGCAAAGTGGAGCTAGACAATACTCTCAAACGCAAACTAAACTGTTTGGACAGTCACAGCAGGTAAGAAGTCTGGTGCAGAATTTGCTTTAATGGTTCCTACCTTTGAGAAGTCATTATGTAAGACTTGCTTCATACTCTTTTTCTACTCCTTTTTCAGCTGAAATGTCATGCTGACATCTTTTCTGTTTATACTTTTTTTTTATTTATTTATACTTAGATGAGCAGCTCTCCTGGTTTTCTTGAATTTGTTTTCCCAGGCACATGGGTATCTGGACAGAATGCAAGGGACAAAGTTTAATTGGATCACAGCATTGCTATTTAATTAATTTGCAGTCTGTCAAGCAATGAATTTTCCAGTGCACTTCCTTTCTGACCGGCTTCCAGCTGGTGGAGCTCATCTGTCTGCTCACAGCCCACTGCCCTGTGTCCTTTCACAGCCAACCTGATCTGAAGCCACCTTACCTTATTTCCAATTTTAAGGTTAACAGACTGAGGAAAGAAGATTGTATCAGACAATGAGAACCCATCTCCTTTCTTGCCTTCTCTAAGGGATGTGTTATCGCAAATCCACTGCTGTCAGCTAACAAAGTGTCTCGTATTGAAGGCCTCTCAGACATGGGTGATGACCTTGAGTTCCCCTATGGCTCATTATAGCTTGTGGCTTCTGCTGTCTCCTACTGTATAGATTTATAGATTTATAATAGGGTATTTGGAAGGGTTGTGATATTGTGGTTTTGAAGGTAAATGGAGTTGATGTTATATTACAGGGTTATCTTAATCAGGACTGGGGTAGCACAGGACAACAGGAAAGGATTCAGTGGCCCGAGAAATGCCTTTCCAGCTGAACACACCTCTATCAGATAAATGCCTATCATGAGCAATAACACAGCCAGGACAACAGGGATCTCGATTTAAGTTACCACAGTTTAGCTGCTCTTCAGGGCTTGTTAGATAGTGATGTAATGGAAAAATCTATTCTTTATTATCAGGAAAATCTGTTGTGACCAATAACACTGTGACCAGTAATGTCCCTTATGATAATAAATACTTCGTTGTACAGAATAATGAGAAACTTGATAAATTTTATTTTCTGCTTAAACATCCTCATGCTTTTTTAAGCATTATTCATAAAATGTAGAGATTTTACATTGAAGGTCCTATCACTCAACATAAAAGATGCCTTAATTCAGTCAAATGTCTCTGTGTCAGCTCAGAGCTTCTGGTCATGCACAGCTGAATCATAAGAACACAGAATCATAAAATAATATCCATACATAAATTGGTACAAATAATAGTTGCAATAGTTGGATTGTTTTCTACTGGCTTTGAAAATTATGCTCAAAAAATAGAGCATTGCACTTAATGATTAGTGAATGCTAAATATCATTTCTAGTTTTCACCTTTGGAAAGCAGAAATTATTCACTTAGTCAGATACAAAACCGTGGTATCTCAGAAATCCCCTGGCTGATATGTTCCTAGCAAAAGCTGCTTTATTCCAGATGTTACAGAACATATGTGTATATGCACAGTGCAGCAGAGAAGATGTGTACAATATGCCACAAATTACCAGTGAAGGCTTAAAATGTTATTGCAGGATATCCTTTGACCTTTCTGATTTCATCATTAAATTTTTTAAGTGTCTCTTAGAAGGTTTTTTATACAAACTCAACACAGATAATTTATTTTAGGTTTATGCATGTACCTCAATATTTGACAAAAAGCCTTTTTTTTTTTTTTTTTAGAAATGCTACTAGAATACTAGAAATGCTAAGACTCAACTGTATTGTTATAGGCTTGACTCACAAGTTAGGGCTCTGTTTATTGTCTCTTCATGTTCATGGAAGCACCTAGATTAATGGGTTTGGACCTGGTGATTTGGCACAAGAATTCTGGGGGTATTTGATTACCTAAAAGCCTGCATATGTGTAAGTCTGCAGTCTAACACTTTTGGCTAGATTTCCATCCCGTTCACCATCTGTGTTTAGTCCAACTGTGCAGACACCTATGTACTAAGGAAACTTCCCACCTTCACGGGGCTCCCTGGCAGTCACACTGCCAAGGCCAGACCTTCATTGCTGGGACCGAAGCCCCTTCCCAGCAGGCGGCTCCAGTGACCCAACAGGAACCGTGCTTGGCTCCCCACTCACCCCACTCACACAGCCACACCAGGTTTCCCATGGCAGGATTGGAGGTCTCGTCCATAAAGTCATTTAGTCCTGGCACACTACCACAGAAACAGCCCAAGCTGGTGCCTCCAAGGAGGGACCTCGAACAAAGGACCCCCTGAGCTTTTATCCTCTCCCAGTCCAAGCATGCAAGACTCTCGTTCATCTTCCCGAGTCTTTGGCTCCTGCTGTGTCTCTCAGCGTCCATTCACATGGCTGGCACCACCCATCTTCATGCCTTTTGTTATCCCAAAGGTTGGCAGCTCCCAGCTTCTTGTCTCGGGCTCCCACCCAGAACTCAACCTGCATCTCAATCTGCATCTCAATGTGCAGCTTTCGAGCCCAGCTACCTGCCCCAGATGTATTCCTCAACATGTAAGCCTTTTCCTCTAGGGATCAACAAGTAATTAAAATAGTGCCTGAAAGCTGCATCTTCAAACAAGGCAGTAGGTGCTTCTGAAAGGGAATTTTTCATACACCAATCAGGCACCCTTTCCCCACACCCAGCCATAATAGATGTATTTCTAATGTGGAAAAGCCCAATTTCCTCCAGCATCTTCTCATTTTCTCTGTCCTTGCCAATCAACTCCCAATGACAGCAACTGCCTTGTTCCCAAATCACTGTAGGAAGCTTAGGTTTAACATCTCCTAGTTGCTCCTAAGAGTGAACCTTGTTTCCTAAACTAACAGCAAAAGCTTTATATTTTCTTCAAAAAAGAGGTTTTTTTTTATTTTCTTGCTTGTTCTTTCAGAAAACACTATGATCTAAGTACACACATTCATCCTAGAAGGTGCAGCATAGGTCAATTGGAACATTTATGACAATTATTTAAAAAACCATAACCCTATTCTGTATGTTTATAGATGAGAAAAAAGCAAGTCCATACATCTAAGTCTAGATATTTTATAGTTTTCTTACTACGTAAATTATTTCAATAGCTTTGAGCCTATTCCTTGAAAATTAGCAAATGAAATACAGACTGTATTTCTGGATCTGATTTTGATCCCCTATTTATGGGCAGGAAGTGAGTCTACTGAAGTCAGTGAAGTGTCACAAAAAGTGTAGATGAAATCGATTCTATTTTGGTCGCCAGTTTTCCACATTCACTTTACGATCAGTTAATGCTAAGTTGCATCAGTTTGTCTGCACAGGATTAAATTTGAGAAAATGAAACTTCATGAATAATGTCTAGAAAAGTTTAATATTTCTTTTAGTCTGAATGAAAAAGTAAAGCTTCATATAAAGCAGTTTAGCCCACCTGAGTAGAATTGCTGCTTAAGCTCCCAGAGTGAAACACATTATTCTGTGAACATGAACTGGAAAGGGTTTTCCCTAACCACAGCATATATTGACAGCTACTGTACACTATACTGGCCACTGTCCAAACATCTTAATACATACATTTAAGGCTTTTTTCCTTCTAATGGTATAGAAATTTCTCTAAATTAATTTTTGTGGACCAGAGTCTACATTATGGTACATATAGAATATGACTTTCTTAGAGCAGCTACTTTTACTGGCATACAGAAGAAATAGGCTTAATTTTGGCAGTTAAATCAGTCATATTTCAAATATGTTTACTGGCCGTTAGCACAAATTACCTTGGACTGGGTACAGTTACATAATAGATTTTTTTGCCAGGAGAATCCAAGAAACATCTTGATTACTGGGATATTTACAGAAGAAAAAAACAGCATCAAAATGATATTTCATATAGAAATGAAATCCATTTGATATAACTGTGGTGACCATTCTCTGATGACCAATAAAACAATATTTTTTGTGTGTATGGTGTTACTCAGGGCTGTTGAGTTCAGGGCCATGAGCTGGACTTCAGTGTTCCTTGTGGATCCCTTCCAACTCAGGATATTCTATGATTCTATAATTCTAATAGAGTAGTACCATGCAGACAAGTCACAATTCCAGTCTGAACCCAGTTGTTGCAGCAAGTTGAGTGACTACTCATGTAAGATGATTTGAAAATTGTCCAGTGAAGCTGAAGAGGTCAATAAGAAAGAGTATGAAATTTGATTCTTAGCAGATTGTTCTAGATTTAGATCTGCTGTACAAATATATTTTAAAGACTATTGTGTTATTAGTCTTCAAGTAACACTAAGTTTCTACAGGTTTTTAACAGAGCTTCTTAGTAATGACAGAATTTTGGAGTACTAAACCTAATGCAGATAAAAAAGGTGTGAATTTACCAACAGACTTCTCTAATCATGCCTAACAAAATGCCTTAATAAATGATACAAACCATGGAACTTCTCCAGCATCAGCCAGAGACAGTGGGAACGTTTCCATTCAACTTAGTGGGTGTTGGAATCAAGCTCATTTGCAATTTAGAAGCGATATTAGACAGTAGCAATGTTAAATGAGTCAAGGCAGTTAAACAAATTTAACTAAGCCAGTCAGACCTCTCGGATGATAAGAAAAAATTCAGCAACAAGCAAAGAAGCCATTGAAACAGATCTGATTGCTGACCTCAGTGTGCCTTTCTGTTTATGTGAAAATTTTATTTCATTCACATCTCAAAATGCTTGGAAATTCACATTTTACTTGGGAAACTAAGTGGACTAGCTAATTCTTCCTTACAGATACTTTCTGGGTTTCTCTCACTTTCAAATTCTAATGCAACTATATAGTATTAAATGCTTGGCCTGACCTGCTCTTCTCTTGTCTAGAATATTGCATGTCGTATGACATTAAGTTGTCTGTCTTCCTACATGATTAAGTAACGTAATTTGAGATACTTAGAGGTCATGACACATTACTGGGAAGATTAAAATACAGGATTATTAATTAATAACATATCTATAAAAAGTAGCTTAGGTTTACTCTTGTTTTTGACCAAAACTATAAATCACAACATTTTGGCATAGCTATACTAATTTAATTAGTAATCACTGTACTTCAATTATCCTTGTGAAGGGAGATACGTAACAAAAAATGTTTCCTTTCCATGAAGGACAGAATGGTATTAGAGCGTAACAACTTCATTCTTGTGACTAATCAATTCTATGAAAATTTATAGACCTAATGTAATAAAAGACCAAAGGTAAGAAAAAAGATCATAAACTAATGAAACTAATAATATTAACAAAGAAAGCAATCAATTACTAAAGAGGCATAAAGGTTAACTGCCCATGAAATGAACATACTAATTCAGTGTTATTATATGATGTACTCACAATTTGTTTCTAAATTTACTTCAGTGGCTCAGGAGAAAATTTACTTACTCTTACTTGTGTTACATTAAAAATACCCACCTTCAGTTCAGATCTATGGTAAGCAGATATGCTGGTGATTCTGACAGCACCTTCTGTCAGGATAGAAGTATGTCCATATTGCTACCTCAAGCTGAACTGCTTCTGATCCCTTTGATATCCAGGCAGCCAAACTTAATTTTCTTTTAATTAGGCACCTAACTTTGTGTGAGGTGGACACAGGGCCAAGCTCTCAAATCTTCCAACACTTCCACCTAAGAGCCATGTTCCCAGTGAGTTGATCACCTTCCTCACAGCAGTAAACAGACTGAGATACTTTTAAATATAAAAAAGCAGTGTCCTTAAGTAAACTCATCCTCCCGGGTGAAAACTGAAATTACTTACAAAACTGTTCACCCAAGTTAATTTTATATCTGTTTGGGACAAGAACAACGTTTGATTGCCCGAGTGTGGTTTTGTTCCTTTTCACTGGAGATGCTGTAATCTCAGCCTTGTGAAGATTGATTCAAAGACAGGCAATGACAATATATAGTAAATTTGAAAAACAGAAATTATAATCTATCCTTGCCAAATTAATGAGGTATTGAAAGATAAGAACAACTCTGCTGTGTCTGTCTGGTTTCACAGCATCACCCAGAACGGGAAGGACCTCAAGAGGTCTAGTCCAGCCTCCTGCTCTAAACATGGGCAGCTGTGAGATTACACCAGATTGATGGGGACTGTAAAGGGCTCTCATATGTGTGCAATATACCAAGCATATTTCTGTCTCTCAAATACACTTCAGCTGTGAATTCATTTTTTTTTAAAAAGAAATATGTGTTATAAAATTAGTATGCTCTGTATCCATAAAGAAAAATAAGTTGGTGTGCATTGTTATGTAGTTAGCATACATGTAACTGATGGGTAGTTAAATACATACATATGCTAAATCAAGGCAGCAGGTTTTAAGTTTGGTCCATTGTCAGATGCCCTTATCCTGGAGCCTGGCACTGCACAAGTTACTCTGCTAAGGATGATGTATGGCTGTCAGTCCTGCTTGAAGGAATAGAGTCTGTGCAGGGCAGGCGGGTACACATTTAATGGACCGTGGCAGATGAAAGGATGCAAAAAGGTAGGAACAGTTGCTGAGTTCAGTGTGAAAGGCAAGACTGTCATCCCTGACCAAGGAAATGTTTACCCACTTCACCTTCTCTGTTATCTGAGGGTCATTTAGCTGGGCACTTAAGAAAATTAAGGCTTCCTGCATCTGTTTTCCCCAAAGATCTATGGTGCTACATTTTTGATAGCTTGGATCCAATCTTTTTTATCTCAAAAATATCTCAAAAATGAGATAAATACTGCCAAGAATGGTGATTAGAGAGGACCCAAGTGACTAGTGTACCTTTGCCATATAATAAACTAAATTATTGCTTTGGCTTGCCTGTGTTTTTTTAGGTACTTGAGAAACAGAAAACCAATGAGTGCTTGTGTCTTGGGGCTGAGCAGAGTGAAAATAGTACAGATTAGTGACAATTCTGGGAGGCCCATAATTGCAAGTGGGCTCAGTTTTTGAGTATCACCCATTAACAGCAGCACATGTAGGTACTGTTGGTTTCATTTGCTATTTCATTACAAGCAGTGGCCAAGAGGTGCACCTCCCAATGGCCACAGGTCTGGTAGCACAATCATTTTGATTGTTTTTCTCTCACTCTACACCTCACATATTAGTACAAATTTCCAGCCTGCAATAGCTTTCCTGTTTCCATTCTTTGTCTGACTCCTCTCCCTCTGTAACAGAGGAAGCTGCTTCCAGCCTCCCTCAGGAGATGTCTACTCAGCATTTCTTTTTTTCCTTCTCTCTCCATTCTTATTGAGAAGAACTGGACCTGGAAACTAGCTCATGTCTTGGTTCATCCACCACTTTGCTTCCTGATGAGGGAGCATTTTCTCACTCAGGTCTGGCCATAAGAGACATTTGTTCATCTGAGGGGAGAGGCTCAGCACATTCTTGCGCTGTTCTTGCAGTTTAATGGCAGGGCACTTGCCCCGGAGGGAAGTTCTGCCTCACCAGCTCCCTGCTGTCAAAAATCACTCGATTTGTATCCTGTCATGGGATAGCTCCACTACTATAAGGTATTTTTCACCCTTCAGTGTCATTTTGTTTCCTGAGGCAATTGCCACAGAAGGTGCTTCTGCCTTCACTTCTCTCCCTCCCCAGCTCTCATGATTCATTTGGTCCAAACCCCATTCCTGAATTGCCCTACTTGACCAGGGAAAGAAAAAAAAAGGACAAAAAGATGAGTTTTGTGAAGATGAGTATGTAAAATAAGGATAATCTAGTTTTTGGCAGGAACCAGCATCTTTTCAGCCTGCATCATTTGTGCTGCTCTCTGAGCTGTACTAATGCCTGCGTAACTCCCTTCCTACTAAGCATAGAAGCACATCTTTGAAAGCTGATACAGTATGATTTGCAAGATATATTCACCCAGTTGCCTCCCTACTGGTCATTATTTGAAAATAGATATGCAAATCTGACAATTATGCCTTTTCCCAGCTACAATAGGAGGAGACCAGAAAGGGATCTTTGCTCTCTACACCTTTTACTTCTCATCTACCACAGAACTTTGCAGAAGATTCTCTCCTGCAAGTACACAGAGGACAGTGAGTGCTTCTTTTCCTCAAAATCTCTTGTAAATTTACTTTCTCATGACTGAACTATATAATTTTTACTGTACCAGTAGACCTGCTAGAGCCAAAGTCAACTCAATTAGTACTTTTCATCAGAGGTTGCATTTCCAATGCAAAAGCTCCTAGGTCTGGTCATTTTTCCCATTATCCTTGTTTCTGCAACAGAGACAGGTGGATTGTGCAGGCACAGATGTCTGGCATCTGGCTTTAAATGTGCTCATCTATTCACATCTGAGCAATGCATCCCAATGAATTGGCTTCAAAAAGAGCAACTCTAAACAGAAAGATTGACGTTTCCTCCCATTTCATGCTGCCACTGCGTACTGCAGAGATCGCTGATTTGTACCTAACACCCAGGAGTTGGCACAGGCAAGTTCTGGATGGTGGAGTTTGGAGCTACAGCCTACTGAGCAAGACCTGGGAGAGAAAAGCAGTGAGTCTCTTCAAGTTCCCCAATTCGGCAAAAACAGAACAGTAAGTTAATGGCAGGAGAATGGATCCTTTGAAAGGAAGCATCTCTTCAGCCCCCACCTAATTAATCTGTGATATAATCTGGCATTTGGCCTCTGAAAGATTGTGAGCTGTCAGTCTTCTTGGGTTAGCTGTGGAAATTGTGTACTTTTTCCAGTAACCTAGAGGGGAGGTTTTATGTACTAAGGAAAGCCTTTTCATTTGAAGTTGGGGGTTTCTATAAAAAGCCTGGAATTATTTTTTTCCAACAGGCTTTTGACCTGTTCAATCAAAAAGCCCTTGAATGACAAGTAAAAGCTTGCTCAAAATGAAGGTACTTCTACTGTCATTGAAGTATCTCAGAGGGAGAAGAATAAAACTTACCCACATCTTTTCTGTTTGTTTACTCCACACAGTGTTTAAACTGTCTAGTGTGGTTTTTCTCTAAGAAGGTATGGCATAGGCCTTTTGTAGACATTTCAGAAAGAAACGCACAGAGGGGTCTACTTAATTTCTATCTGATAAAAAGGTATAGTTGCTTTTATAGTGGAGAATGACTGCAAAATCAGAAGTGGTAGCTCTTTCATGATGGTCAGCAAGTATTAGTTTGCACTTCATAGCAGGATTCTTTTAGTCAAACAAGTGAGGAAAATGTCTAATGTAGTTTCCTTCTGAAGAAAAAACTAATAAAAGATGGTAGTTTTCAGGTATCACTAGCAACGTTAATTAACTTCACAGGTCAGCCACTGTAGATTTCCCACACACCTTGTAAGAAGGGACTCAGGCTAATTATGTGAAAAAGAGCACAGGCACAGGCACTGCAGCTGCACAGTGCTTATGGAAGAGAACCTTACCTTTGAGATGGTGTGCAGCATCTTTTAACAGCAACTGCAGAGCCGTCCAATGGTCTGACTTTGCTCTAGTCCAGGAACTCTTGGGGGTAATAAATATCCCAAGAGAAGAAGCTCTGACCTTTATTGAAACCCACTGTTTGAATGACAGATTCTAGTTTCTTCATCCTATGCCTCAGAGCTGAACAAAGGCTAGGACCACCTAGAGAAGGATTCATCGCCTTAAATTTCTTCAGCCATCCAAAACCTGGATATTTAATCTAAGGTGGCCACCTGGGGTACCGTCATAGTAAATGGAGCTAGATGGGTAAGACTGGTGAGATGGATCTTCCTCTGAAACTGTCTGCTCCCCTGCTCCTTCCTTCATTTTCTGCAGAGAGAGATTAAATGGTGTTTTTTGTACTAGACACAAATTTTAGACTTTTGATCTTTCCAGAAAGAGTAAGCAGTTAATATGCACAACACCAAATGGATAGTTGTTATCACCAGGATTCTTCTTTTAGTACTGCAATATAAGATTGCCCTAAAAAAATCTTCCTCAATATTGTTGGGGGTCTCCTCCCCTGCCATGGAGCCCTGAGAGATGGGCCCTGGGGGGGAGGCACGGGGTTTCCCTGCCCCTGGTCACCTTTGTTTCCCATTGGTTGGTTTGGGTTCCCCTGTGTGGCCAAGGACCCTGGGGTCCCGTGACTGTGGAGTTCCTGAGCTGAGCCCCGGCCATGTGGCTGGAGAAACAAACATCTCTGAAACATCTACCACGAATCTGTCCATATATACTTCTTTTCCACGGGACTCCTGGTTTGAAATATGCTTGTTACAGTAATCCCCACTGCAACAAACTGGTGGAGGAATGCAGGCAAGATACCGATCCCTGAAGAAGATTCGTGAGTAAAATAACCACTCTAGACCTCTCTCTTCTCATCTTGGTTTGGATATTCTCTCTGGACTATGGAAGAATCGTGGGAAATGGGGCTCTCTGAGCCACAGAGAAAAATGTATCTAGAAGTAAAAGGAATCCTTGAACAACAAAACAAAAAAGTAATGCAACTGGGAGATCTAGAACATTTCTTCATCTGGCTTTTCAAAAGGTTCTCCTATATTTCTCGAGACTTACTTTTTGGTATCGAACCTCCTGTATCTTGTGAGGGGTGTTTCTGGGATGAGATCTGGGATAAAGTATGGGATCAAAGAGAAGCTTTCCATGCATACCTTATAATCAGGGAAGCTCTTGAGGAGCATTTGTATGGTCCCATTACCCCTAAAGCAGAAGATCATACTTATCCCGTGGCCGAGGCCGTGTGGCCGCCATCCCGGGAGCACATGACTGCAGCCGTGCCGGCGGAGGTGCCTGTACTGGATGCGCCCGGCCCCCTCGGGAGCGCGCGCCTTATCGCGGACCCCATCCCTGTCTCAGGGTCCCCGGCCACGTGACCGCGAGTGAGGGAGCGATGCCGCAGGCGCCGCGGGTGCCGTGGGCCACGAGCAGCCAGGAACCAGGCATCGGCGTGGCAGGCCGCTCTGAGCACACGGCTCGGAGAGCCCTGCGGAGGGAGAAGCGGCGGTTTCCACAGCGACACGAGAAGCCGCGCAGCGCAGCGCCGAGCCGGAACAGGGCCGCTCTCAAAGCAGCATGGAGTTTGCGGAGCAGAACCGCTCACAGGGCACGGGGCCGGCGGTGATGGCGACGCGGGGCCGCGCAGAGCCCAGACATGCGCCAGAGCAGCACCGCTTGGAGGGCACGGAGCAGCCGCAACGCGGGGGCCCGGCCGAGACGTCGGAGTCAGCGAGGCGGCGGCCACGCGGGACCGGCACCCACGACAAACACACAAGCACGTGATTGGAGGAGTTGTAGCCACGAAAGTCACAGGAACTGTGAAATGGTACAATGTAAAAAGCAACTATGGATTTATAACACGAGATGATACAGGGGAAGATCTTTTCATCCATAGAACTTCCATTAAAAGGAATAACCCTAAAAATTACCTGCAAAGTGTAGGACATGGAGAAGTTGTACAATTTGATATAGTGCAAGGAAAGAAGGGTTTACAAGCAGCAAATGTTACTGGGCCTGGAGGTATTCCCGTCAAAGGCAGCCATTATGCACAAAATTATAAACAATATCCATCCCAGCAATTTCCCTACCCACAGCCTACTTCCCCCTTTTACCCTATAACCAATATGAACCCCTTCCTAAGTTTACCCTATCCCCAGTTTATTCCTAATCCGTTTTTCACCCCATGGCTTCCCTATACAATTCCATTTCCCTACAATTCCTCTCCGATGCCGAGGGGGGGCTGAAGAGGGGGAGGGAAGAAATTAAACCCTCTCCTGCCTCAGTTTCCCCACAAAGCATGCCCGGAGAGTTCTGTCTCCCTTCTGTCAGCCCTAAGATGTTCCACAGAATCTGTTTGGACATTTAAAGACTCAGGAGGGTGGCTTGTTTTCTCTTGAAACTGTTCTTGTTATCCAGTTGTTTTCATTTTCCTTTTATTAAAATAAAATTGGTGAGATGTTGGGGATCTCCTCCCCTGCCATGGAGCCCTGGGAGAGGGGCCCTGGGGGGGAGACACGGGGTTTCCCTGCCCCTGGTCAGTCTCATTTCCCATTGGTTGGTTTGGGTTCCCCTGTGTGGCCAAGGACCCTGGGGTCCCGTGACTGTGGAGTTCCTGAGCTGAGCCCCGGCCATGCGGCTGGAGAAATAAACATCTCTGAAACATCTACCACGAATCTGTCCATATATATTTCTTTTCCACGGGACTCCTGGTTTGAAATATGCTTGTTACAGTAATCCCCGCTGTAACACAATATCCTTTGCTGTTGGAGTCAGGGGAGGTTTATGTGACAGCTATGTTCTGTATTTTCCCACAATAAGAAGAATTTATACATGCCAGCATTCTAAGGAAGAAAATGGTAGGAATCCAAAGTGTCCACAAAACCATCTGTGCATGTGCTGCCAGTCTGGTCTATACTATATGTGCACAGATCAGCTCATGCCTGAAAGTCTCCAAATGAGACCAGTCTCCATGGGGGCTGGTATGAGATATCTGCCCTGAATTCAAAGTATCCATGTCATGTTTGATTTGGTACACAGAGAACATGGATATAGTTTGGGTGCAAATAATGACTACTCATTTTAAATTCCTGGGTGAGCAGACACCCAGCAGAGACTCTGTGGCACAGCCACAGGGTTGGTAGTTTGTTGCTGAAAGTCTTCAGATGGTACATTATTGCTAAATTACATTATTGCTAAATGTAGTAAACATGACCGTATATATGGAAGATAAATTTCTATCATCAAATTATAAGACTGTTTGAATAAAACAACCTATGGAGAGCCACCGCTTTATAGTAGCAGGGTACTGCAAAAAAAGTGTTCAGCTGTGCACAGAAAATGTATACAGTCTGTGAAGGAGTGGCATGAAGAATAGGGACACTGAACCTTGTGGGCTTTTATGAATCCAAGTGGAATAAATGCACATGTGCCAGGGGGAATAAAAATCTGAGTGGAATTTAGATACCAACTAGGCACAGAAAATAAAATCTACATATATGCTGTCATTTTGCAAAAAAATTACTTCCTGTTAAGTCCGTGCAAGTCCAGCATATCAAACCTAAAGTAAGGCCTCTTCTTAACACTGCATGAAATGCACAGTGCCTAAGTTGGTGCATGACCTTCTTTATCAAATAAACGTATTTCAATAAGCAACACCTCTTCAATTCATAGTAAATCTCAGGAGTGATGACTTGTCCTAGAGCAATTACTCTAAATTGCTCAGTGGTCACTGCTGGGATTCACCAGCTGACTGCAGCCATCTGAGGTGATTCATGTTGCTGAGATGGGAAAGCATATTGAAAAGGGAAGCTAAGAAATACTCATGCAGTGCAGTTCGGTGTGCTAGCCTGGTATGTGCCCAACATGTCACATGGAGCAGGCTAGCAGTGCAAAGCAGATGGCATGGACAGCAACAATAGACTGGACCTCTGCACTCAACAGATGGCATCAACAGGATACAAGAAAATCATTGGTGTCCTGGTGGACCTGGGAGCACAACAGAAAGGTTACCAGAGATAGCTACTGGGGGTCCTGCCACCATATTAAGAGTCAGTATGTCATAGCAATTCAGCACCAGCTGAATAACTTTGAGAAATCAATTCTGTATACCTTCCTCCTTTATTTGATCTAAACTTTAAGGACAAATGTCCCTGTTCTTTCAGAAATTGGATCCAGATTCATATTTACAGCTTACAATGATCTTCACAAACTTTACCCTTGTCTTTTTGCAGCTTACTACAAGTGGTATGTCAGTACTCCTAGCTGCAGTGGGTTTTTTAATGCAATTCCTGTTCAATTCTTGGCAAGATCTTAATTTGTTCCTGTTTATCTACAGTTATCCTTCACTCTGACTGGAATAGTTGCTTTCTTATTTGTGAAAGCTAATTTTTTCATATCCTGACAAAAAGAGAAGGAATGGGGTGGGGTAACACTGTTGAAGTACATTTGGTGTGCTTTCACTAATGTTATATTCACATAGAGACAAGTTCTGGATGTTTTGCAGCCAATGGTTCTTGACTGGTTTCAAGTGAAGCACCAGTTAAACTTTTCTGAAAATACGTTCCAAGATCATCTCATTGTGATTTGTGGGAGGGAGTGAAAAGAGCGATAATAAATAAAGTAATGAGACATTAACTAAATGCAAATTATTTTATAAAAACATGGTGTTCTAATTACAAAGATTTTAATTGCAAGTGTTGGTAATAAGAAAAACAATTAGTGGTGGAATTATGCCTGAGGATAGCAGTCAGAAGTTATCTCATGATGCTATCAGTTCACAAGATAAGACTTAGGATAATTGTTGGATGCTCAGTGCTTTTTTTCTTTCTCTGATCGTGAGGTGTTAAAGCGACCCTATTTGCAGTCAAACCATATAGCATCTACTGATGCAATTTCATATGCAGATCAAGAGGATAAAGACACAATCCCTGCCTCAATAAATATAAGAGCAACAATCCAGTTACGTAGCAAGTAGAAGGGTATGAGGCTTTGCGTGCTTGGTAAATACCTTGAAATTACTTTTTGGGCACACAATTTTGCATAGCAAATTCCTGAAAAAAATTGTCATAGATACTTGCTCACAGCTCCTCCCATCTAAAAGAAGTTCAGTAGGATGTGTGGGTGCTCTTGGTATATGAAGTTTGGATGCTTGCATTGTAAATTCTGCACAGATAGGCTTTATTTAGGTTTTTAGGTTCTCATGGCAAATTTTTTTTATGACAATGTTCTTACAAGTCACTTAGAAAAGTGACACTGTAGTCTCACGTTGAACCAATATATGAACAACTATAATATCAGGAACAATTTATGCAGAGAGTCAAATATCTGCTGTTCACTGAAAATTTTTGGGGGCGGATTCACCACAAGACCATGATTTCCTTTGGTTCTCAGTAGAGCAAACCCAGTGAGAGTAGCTGTACACATGAGTCTTTCAAGAAATCTTGGAGTCATGACTCTGCTCTTGGAAGTCTCTGTTGTTCTCTCACTCCATGACCAGTTTCAGGTGGATAATGTCAGTGTGGGCTGTACCTAGGCTTTTCTATGTTTCTCTCATCTGTTATCTACCAACCATCATGCTACCTCTTGTTTTGATTAGCACTGGAGTGGGTTTTTTTATAAATAGTAAGAGTAGTAAATAAGTAATAAAAGTAAGAGTGAAAACAAAGTTGTCTTTAATACAGCCTGGAAAAATGTTGCAGTACTTTAATCAAGGATCCAAAAGAAGAATATAAGTTTTCATGGTTGATGGAGACATCTGCAAATATGGGGTATCTTTGGTCCTTCCATGACACTGGGAGGTGTCACCCCGGTCACTGCAATAATGCTTGTGTTAGGGGCAGTTGAGCCAGCTTGTTACCAATGGCCTAGCGTTCAAAGGGGAAAGCAGAGTGGTCATCTGCTGGTTTTATCACCCCCTGCACAGGTCTTGTTTTTCTCTGAAGTTCATTCTGAAATGCAAGACGCATCATCAGGTTCATGATTTTTACAACATCTGCCTTGACAAAAATAATGACTGAAATGAGAATAATATGGCCATGGTGCCAGAACAGTAAGTACAGTAATAATAATAGCCTCTCTGTTCATTACGATCATCATTTTATCCTCAGTATTACACCAAATAGTATAATTTATTGCAGTAATATGGCCTGGCTATGAATGATTATATATATACATATGTTATCTTTTTCAGGGGTTTTACATATTCATGCTTTCCTGATGAAAATATATTATTTACCAACAAGGAGAAGGTCTTAGGTGAGAAAGAAAACAAATTTATTCTCTTTGGCAGCTATCCATTTCAGATCCAAGCAGAGTATGAGAAATGCATGCAAATATGACAGCTGCCTGTTCATACTAGGATTCCTATGGATCATCTATTAAAGCAGCACTTTGTTATCATCTTCTGCATTCTGATCCTGAACTGTGTGAATTTACACTTCATAACAGATGACTGTAACTTTAAAATATATCCAGCTGCTAAAGACAGAAAATAATCCCTCAGGTAATGCATCTCAAATATTCTGAACAAAAAGAACCGATGTTGATTTACCATCTAAATAGACTTTAAAACATTGAATTCTTGATGGTATTTCTTAGAATTTGGGGACTTTTCTTTCTACAAAGAAACCCGCAGTTGAAAAAAAATTAAATTTGTAACTGAAATATATCTTTATGTAGCAATCTCTGCTTGGTCTCCATTTCACAAGAGATGGACCCAGTCTTGAGGATATTTGACCATCCAAGTAATTCTATTCAATTTAAAACCATCTGCAATACTCAGTGATTTTACTCATACACATCAGAAGCAAGCATTTTCACCTGATCAAGGACTTTAGGATCAAAGTGTGTAAATACTATACTGTAGTACAGATTTTCATTTTGTCTTTCGGAAGCCGTTAATTCTGGTATTGTTTTGAAGACCAGAATTTTACGGATTCATTTTCCATCTAAGAAAATAAATTTAAATTTTAGCTTTGCAGAGCCTTTATAGCAATCTATTGTGTGATCATTATAATGAATTAGGTACATGGTGACTTCAGTCAAAATTCATGTTAATGCAGTATATATTCTAAGCTCTTCAATTATATGAAACATTAAATTTCTTGGGCAAACAGGGTCTAGCATCCAAAGGGCAGATTCTAAATATTTTGAAAGTTATTTAGAATCTAGTTATACCTGACACAAATGTATCAATATGTTATAAGTAATATTTGGAAGGATGTTGTAACACAGCAAGTAAACTACCAATGATAAAGCTATTAAGCAAGCTTCTAAGCAAATATTGAGCTTAAACCAAAACTAATGTTTTATATATATGTGACTGCTGAATTTTTCTTGATTAATTTCACACATACATCTGTCACTCTAGCAAAGAGTGTGTATGTCTTTCCTAAGAGAAAATTGTTAGTCAGGTTTGTTTTTTTTTTTTTTGATTTTTATCCTGAGAATAAAATTATGAGCTTCTTGCAAATAATACAGCTTTGCTGCAGTCATAATTTTCAGGCATACTCATCCAACTTTAACCTGACCATGCTCTCATTGTTGGGAATCGTAAAGCTTTCACTGTAGCAGAGCTGTGCTAGCCCTGTGAACAACTGAAATACCACCTGAGAGCTGTAAAAAGATCAGTCTCCAAGTGATGAAAGGAAAAGAAATCAGCTGGTTTCGTAGTTGACTTGAAATATTTCTTGAGGGCCTGGTAATAAGAGAATAAAGGAATGTGGTGCATGTGTTAATTAGTTAATACTTTTCTCTCAATTACACTGATTTCACAGAATCACAGAGTGATCAGAGAGAGGTGAGTGAGCCACGCTGCTCCCTGGGCATCTGATCCCTGCAGAGCAGCCAGACATAGACAGCATGGCTGGGAAAGGCAGTTTGACTTTCCAGGGAGATCGGAATCTTTCTTGGCTCCCATAGACAATGAGGGAAGGTTTAACACATCTTTTATTCTATCGTAAAGTTGAACTGAAGTGTTTACAGTGACAGTCATGTTTCCAATAGTGGTCTCTGCTCTGTTTTCAGTACCAAACTGTCTCTCTTACAGTATTCCTGACAAAGTGTTTGTTGGTGGTGAATGTTCCCTAACGACTTCCTGAACACTGGAAAAGGAATAACGACAGTAGCTATTTGGAAAGAAAATAATGTCATTCACATTAATTGATATCTCTCTGGTTTTGAACGCTCAAAGGTACTTCCAACTGCAGCTTTTATCAGGCCTCCTTTTTGGCCTTTAACTTCCCGTAATTTATTGACTTAGTTTAAAATAATTTTAAAAGTCTTATAAGTTATAGAGCATTATTGATTTTGTTGAGATTAAAGGAAACTTGACAAATACAAGAATCTGAAAAAATGGCACCCTACAATGCTTTCTCTTTAAAGATGTCGTGGGGTTTTTTGAGAACCTTGCATACTGCTGAAAAAACAAAACTACAGCATGCCGAACATTAGTTTTAAATATTGATATTCACATAAACTGAGCCTTGCTGATTTATAGTCATAGTCTTAGGACTTATTTCTGTGTTAATCACACAACTGCAAATATCAGAAAATTAAAAAACATAGAGGTAATGTTCTGCCATAAACGCTTATATAGACTATTACACTCTTTAGAATACATCTGTATTTGAAACTAAGTAGGCTGCTCAAACAGAAGGGAAAAGCTGTATATCCTTTCCCTTCTGTTTTAGGCCAGCAATGCTGTTCAGTCTAATTCTTCTGCTATAGGGGACAGAAGTTGGGAAAGGAAAAACAATATTCTAGCTTCCCAAGAAATGTAGAGGAAAGACAAATACATTTCATCTAAACCATGTCTTTTAGGACCTTCTCTCTGTTTCTAGCTGTAGGTTTACACATTAACTGTGCAGGTCAGGAGGAAAAATCATTTTCCCTTTCTGCTGCTTGGCTCTTAGTGAAGGAAAAGGCTCTCCAGGTGACAGAGCAAGTCTTTGGCCTTGGGAGGTCAAGACTGTGGGATGTGTCATAGCATGTCCTGCCCCGCAGCTCTTAGTTGCTTGAGTGACAAGCACCACATTGCTTCATCTGGAAGCTAGCCTCTCCCATTTTTAACATTCACCCTGTCCCTGGTCTTCCTCCCACAATACCAGTAATAATTTTAAAGCTTCTTAAATATCTTGGATAAATATATGATGTATCTAAGTGCCAAGAAACAGTCCCTGAGTGAGTTCACGGAAAGGATTTGAAGATGAACAAGGACAATTTAAATTTACATTGACATTTTGAGACCTATCATTTAGCCATCTTTAATAATTTTAAAATAGCCCTTTCAGAGCTTTAAAATAATTTTTTGATTAAAGTGTCATGTAACAGCAAGTCAAATGCCTCTGTAAGTTTAATTCAAGTTTGCCATCTTCACTGATCTTATGACTCATAAAGAAAATATTTAAATTTGATCTCCATTAATGCACTGAATGAACAACTATAGTTCCATCTTTTAGCTCTTTATTTACTAAGTCTGCAATAACCCAGACAATTATTTTGTCTGAAGTATTTCTCAAACTACCTTTCTTTGTATGTTTCATCTTATTTAAAAACTGCTTGAATTTAAATAGAAGTGTCAGTTGCTGAATTGCTTCTCGACTTCTTTCCCCTCTTCCTTTATTATTCTTTTTATAGTCTTATTTATTTTATATTTCTAGTTCAAATGTTTTTAATTTCTTAATAAAATTTTCAGATAAAATTAGGCAAAAAATATGTTGTAACATTGTGATTATTAAACATCAATTGTGAAAACTACAAATGTTTTCTAGTTAGAAATTGGAAAAAGAATTTCAACTTTTCAGTTTGATTGTGATCAACTTTTCAGATTGGTTGTGATCCTTTCATAAATGTATACAAGCAATTGCTCTTTTGAAAGATGAAAAATCTTAAGTCTTTATAGAACAGAAATGAAATTATGTCTGCACTGTACAACATTTTTGCACAGGAGGAAATTGAGTTATATGGACTCTTAGTGGAACAAAACCTTTTCATTGCCAAGAAAGCACCATCTTGAAAGACATATCTGGATTTATATTTGGCATCAAGTTTGAAAAATTACAGCTCTTCAAGTAAATTATCACCAGCTTTGTAATCTCTGATGTGATGCTTTTAACCTTCTTGGACAGAGATCATAATTGAAGTTATGTCTTGAAGCACCTGAACTTTAAATCTGGAGATTAATATACTGCACCAAGATTTTTTTTATATAATGTACTCTCGTCTATGTTTAATTTATAGCTGTCATTAGCAGCAATAGGAGCTTGATTTTCACACAGAAAATAAAAGAAATCGTGTGGTTTTAGTTCTGACTGTGCATAAAGAGAAAAGGTTAAATTATTAGTAGATAGTGAATATTACTAGGAAGGGAAAAAACCCAAAACTTTCTTGCATCCTAATTAATTTTCAAGTAAACCAGTGTATTGATCTCCCTACTGTTTTGGTGTTTAATTTTAGTGCTAAAAAATATTGACCTAAAACGTCTAGTGTACAACAATATAAGCCTTTCAACTTTAGAGCCATCTGTGGGTGTATTGAATCAAGATACAAGACACCATACTATCCAGCATCCTGAACACTGTCAAGTGAATGAAAATTTCATAGCAGGACTAAGTTTCAGCATTTCATAAACTGACTTCTCTATCACTGCCATTTTCAGTTGACTTATGTGCACCAATTTTGGCATTACATGTTTTGCAAAGATGTCAGGTCAGGATTTGTCATAGCACTTCTGAGGAAAAAAAATGTTGTTTGAGAAGTGGTGTATGAAATTTCAGGGGATGTTACACTCAAATGCACAAAATCAAAGCAACTTAGCATAAAAAAGTAGCTCTATTATTATTTGTATAGTGTTTGCCTATGGTTTGGGGTAGGTTTTGAGAAGGTATCTTAGAAGACAGGACTACAGACAGGGTGAAGAAATGCTCTTTCAAATTCACTACTTAAACTGTAGATAAAAGATCATCTGTCATGTCAGCTCAAAAAATGTCAGCATATGTTTAGGTACTCTAGTAATAATAAATAGACATTTTTGAAGCTCATGTTCCCTTCTACTAAAGCATAAGGAAATTTCTTTATAGGACATGAAACACACAGAAATAAAAACAATATAGAGAGGCAAAATTAATCTTATTGCTCGTTTTACCAATATGCCTCTTAACATACCAAGGCTAGGCAAATCCATTTCTCTTCCTTTCACATAAAATGTGAATTTTCTTTACCTAAGTCTTTAAAGGTACATTAATAGACCAGCTTTAGTGCCCGTGTTCTGAATCTGATTTGTTCCCCCTAACTGTGGACACCTAAGTGAAGAATCTAACAATTCAAGGCATACTGTGGGTACTTCCAGTGGGAAGTCCAGACCTTGGCTTTGCTAAATGGTTTTCCAGAGTTCATGTTTCTCTGCAATGATCACTTCTATTCCTTCTGTTTACTGCTCCCCTAAATGAATCCACCTTACAGAAATGCTCCATCACTGGAAGTGTTCAAGGCCAGGTTGGATGGGGCTCTGAGCAACCTGGTCTATTGGAAGGTGCCCCTGCCTGTGGTAGGGAGATTGGAACTACATGATCTTTAAGGTCCCTTCCAACCCAAACTATTCAATGATTCTACAATTCTAAAATCAATTGAAAGAGAGGGGAGGGCTTGTATTTTCAAACATTTTTATCTACAAATAATTTCCTGACAACTAATTCTAGTCAGAATGGGGAACAGATGATGACAAACTGCTGAGGTGCTCTTCAAGACACCCCAGGGCTTCTCCCTAAGAAATCTAACTGACACTCCAGTGTTGGAAAAAGAACTAAAAAACCTGTTGGGAGATGAGAAGAGAGGATACAAGGTGAGAGAAAGGTGGGAATGAGAATACTGATGATTTTCCTGCATTGCATTGATCTCAGTTGCATAACTATTACCAGCCAGCATGAGCTGATTGCTTTGGTGGAATTTGGGTGTCTTTGCTTGTATACAGGTACTGTAATTGCATATTGCATGGACATAACTTTGGTGATGGCTGTAGAATTCTGTAAAACATGGAGTTTAGAGGCACATGCCTAATAGCATTGAGAAATGGGAGTTTGGCTAATCAGCAGATATCCTCTTGTGGACACCTTGCTACCATTGGGTTAATTAGAAAACAGCTGGCACTGACTGGGGGGAAGAGGGAGGTATAGGGTGATAGAGTTTGCTGAATCCCTATAATGCTTTATTATCTTTCTCTAACCTTTTAGCCTTAATTGCCATTTTAGGGACTTAATGAGATGCATTTTTTCAGAGCTATACCCCTCAAGTGGTATGAAATGGGTTTGCTTGGGTAAGTGTGTTTAATCCTCTGGGGTTTCCTATGAACTATTCAATTTAATTGGATTACACCAGGGGTCTGACTGGGTGTGATGAGGGCCCTCTTCACAAGCTCTTGATTGCTTCATATTGTGTTCATCCTCTTTTACTTCAACCTGGTGAGTTGTAAAATGTGACAAACTATATATCTTTAGACTTGGTAAAATGTAAAGTTTGCAACTAGGGCAGGTTGTGCTGATTTCTAAAGGAAGACAGTTAAAGAGAAATACAGATACACACAGTAGCTACATTAACTGAAGTATCTGACAGGAACACAGTTTTCTGAGCTTGTGAACTGAGTTATCACATTCCCTGTGTGCCTAGAACAAATATTTCATAGCAAGGATATCTGGAAAAGAGGAGCACAGTAAGAGTAAGATCAAGAGTACTTGGGTTTAGTGCTAGTAAGAGAGGACAGAGCAAGAGACAAAGAGGGAAGATGCTGAGGAAAGCTCTTAATGGATACCAAGCCACACCCAGAAACTTTCAACTTCCTGTCAGTGTGGTGGTTGAAGAGGTGCTCTGCTGGGAGGGAAACCTGAAGAGGTAAAGAATTAAAACCTTCTAGAAATAACCACAAGTGTATACGAGAAGAAACCTTGTGGACCACAAATTCATGCCAAAAATGCATTCAAGTTACATGGCTGTTAGTCTAACTCACAAGCAATTATAAGAGATTTAAATGTTTTAGAACATGGTGCAGAAACAACTACACTTGGGCACTGGGAACATAAATGAGGGGAGCTTCTGTGGTGTGGACAGATGACATATCCAAATTTTGTGAGCAGGATTTCAAGGAGGAAGTCACACTTGCATCATACTGCTTTCTTCCCTTTTCACCTCCCAGTGTTACCCGTCTTTCCTGGGGGAGGTCACTGCACAAGTAGCCCTCGTCACAGACATGGAGGCCCCAGTCCTACTGCAGAAGTTAATAAAGGGAAATAAAGGCAACAAGGCTGTCACTGAAAAGAACAAATATTAATATTTTACTAGAGGACTGGATTGGGTCTTGCGATGAAGTGATTTCAAATCATTCTCAGTATTTTCTGAACTTCAATACGATATTGTTGCAAAGTAAAGTTGGCAAGGAAGTTTCAGTTGGACTGTTTTGAAGTTACTGCATCATTAACTATGAGGTTAAACTGGTGTCCATGGGAAGAAGGCAATCTGACCATTTATCTCAGAATCTATAGGCCTTGGTGGCTAGAAAATAATCTGAAGAAAAATGCAATAGGATAGTTTTCTAAGAAACAGGATCATTTTCTGGACATACAGTCATAACTATGATAGAGATATGAAATTAGAAAATATTTAGTCTCTTTAAATCCTTTCTGGTCTTCAAAGATGTAATAGGTGAAAGAACTGACAGCTGAGTGGTTGAAGTGCATTAGCCACAAATAACAGTAGGAAGGAGCTGAGCAGCAAGAGGAGTATGCTTGTGGAAACCATCTACTGTAAGCAAGGGAAAGTTGCTTAAATGAGGAGGCAGAAACAAATATGAAGACAAAACACTGTGGGGGGGATTTTCTGCTGTAGCTTTGCATAACTAGATGATCTTTAGGGTCCCTTCCAGCCCAAATCATTCTATGCTTCTATGATAAATTTGCATAGAATTATCAAGTATTTGCATTTACCTACCAGTATGGTAGCAGAAGTGACTGCAGTTTAAATATGCCTTACTTTAAAGCTGTACAATACCCCAGAATATTCCTGAAAATTTTTAATTTTGTCGGTACATGACAATAACAATGACATTGTCACCATGGCAAAGACTTTCAGAAGCATACAAATAAAAAAAGGCATGTGATAAAATTAGTTAAAGATTGATCAGATGAATGCTGTGAAAGTCTACAAAGGATTGATATAAAAAACTGAGATAAATTAGGAAGTCAAAGGAGGATGAGAGGAGAAAAACTTCATGCATCATTTGGAACAAAGAGCAAATTTTGAATAACAATGTAAGACAAATTTTTTAAATCCCCACTAACTAGAAAATGTTAAAGGGAGATATGGTTGTAATATTTTTCTTAAGAAAAGTGTATACTTTATATTTGAAAATGTGACAGTAGAGGTAATTTATTATATTTTACAATGAAACCAGAGAATAAAAAGAAGAAAAACTAGACAAATTTATAGTCTTCATTTGAAAAAAACTTATATATATAGCAATATATAGAGTTGTAAACACAAAATTATCTACAGCAAATTGTTAAAGTTCTGAATTAGTCCATTTAGGCTCATTACATACAATAAGTAAACCAAGAGATGTTTCATTCTGTGGTTAAAGCACAGCACTATACTATATATGCAGTAGGGGAAAAGTAAGAATTTAGAAGAAAAAAATCAATCTTTGGCTAGGTCTGTGTGTGGTAAATATAACAGGATTGTGGAAGTGCAAGGGCTCTTTGCAATTGTGTTCATAACCTAATTAGGGTGGTAATTAGGACACAGGTAAAACCACAAAAGGAAAAAAAAAGAAGGATGTTAAATTTCAAAGAGAGAGTTTCAGAAGAATGTAAAAGCACAGGATGAAATCAAGTAGGATAAATCAATAGAGATAAAGGACACAGAGGGAAATGGAAAACATTCAAAGATAAATTAATGTATGCCCAAGGGTTGTGCATGTAATCTAGCTAAAAATACATCAGAAATAAAGAAGGCTAATGTTGATGAACAAAGAAGCTCAGACCTGAAAATATACTCTCTAGCAATATCCAAGGGACTGTATGCAATGAATATAACTGAAAAACAAAAGGTCAGGGATGAAGCTCAGAGCACATTTAACACATTTTAAGAGCACATTTTCCATTAAAAAGTATATACAAATCTCAAGGCATAAAAAAATGTCTCTTGAATTTGGAAGTAATCAGAAGAAGATAAAGAACAAAAGAATTACTGGGAGAGATATATTACGTGCAAGATGCTGAAAGAAGGAAAAAAACTGTCAAAGATGTTTTGGATTCAAAGCAGAAATTGTCATGCTAGAGGACTGCAACTCTGATATTTGCTTTTCACAATACTTCATTAGCATACCGCAAGGGACTGTATGAATCCTAAAATTCTCTTGTAAATTCAGCCATTTAGGCAGCCAATTTATGGGTACTTTTATAGGTAGCAGGTACATTATTAGGAGATTGACCTCTTGCTGTCATTGATTTCTATTCTGGTTTTTGGCCCAACCTCCTCGTAAAAATAACAGTAGAAAATTACACTTAAATAACCCAAATTCTCAGAGTTTCACTGTAAATATGCTTTCTACGTAATTTTGACTAATATCAGAAGTTGTGAAAGCTAAAAGTCTTCCAAAGTTTCAACCTAGAAAATGGAGTAAAACTAGGAAAATTCAAATAAATTTCAAGAAGTGCCAGATTTGCCAGAACTGGAATTCAAAGCAATGAATCAGTTATGTCTTTCTGTGGTAATGACCATGGCCAAAACTGAACCTGCCTGATTTAAATTTTTCAGTGAGGCCTCCTATTGTCCACATTTCCCTGGCAGCCCCATTTCTTCTTCCCCCAAGTGTAAAGGAAACATCTGTACTGAGAAGAGCAAAAAGGATCACAGCTTACACACTTAACTGAGATGCCTAAAGGAGTGGGAGGTTAAATCAGATCTAAATATAGTTTTATTACCATAATTACAAAAACAATTGCTCTCTATACAGAATAATGAAATGAGAAAATCGAATGACTAACTGCCTGAATTAAGTTGATAAATGCACTACAATATAGTAGGTAGAATGGATCCAGTGAGATAGCTGGTTGAAAATGAGTAATTGATAATCATTTTACACCAGTAGTTCTCACTTGCTACAGCCCATAAACTGTCTTTCTGTAATTTTCCCAAATATATGACCTTCTTTTTTTTTTTTTTTTTTAAACCAAGTAAGAAAATATCTTTGCTTGACAGAAATTCTGTTCATCCCTGATAAAGAGTAATTAAAAAGCTAAAGTACAGGGCAAGAAAAATTTATGTTCCAGGAAGCAAGAACTCAGAAATCTCCCCTAACTGGAAGAAGAAGCAGAGGGAATCAAGTTTATGTTTTCATTTTGAATCTGGTCCTCTAGGTCCTTTCTTTACCATTTCATGTTAATGTGTCCAAAAATTCAGATTTATCTTCAGATCTGAAAAACACCCCAAATAAGCTTATTAACTATCTAATGAAAACTAGAAAAAAAGCAAGTTGGAAACGGAAGCTATTTAGAAAACTCTTCTCAAGTGGCAAAATAATCCAAAAGAAATGTTCATATTACCTAATATTAAGAGCTCCAGATTCAGACAAATGTTTATGATGTAAATGTCTACAAATATTTATGTCTGAATTTTGAGTTGAATTCAGGTTTTATCTTGGGACTGAAGTATCCCTAAAATAAAAAGGAGGCAGCTTTAATCACTTATATTAGGTGAGATGAATTCTACCTTAGCAGTGCCTGTCTTTCTCTATGGACTAAGGGGGGGTAAAGGATGACAAAATAAATCTGCATTTTGTCAGAGGTATCTCAACTGTATATTTTTTGTGAGACAACATACCCAGGTCAAATCCTTCGTGACAAGCAAGTGTCCAGACCCACTGACTAAGCAACCATGGTAAATTTTGTAGTTCATAACAGTTCACAGTAGCCACATGACACTTTTCCCTTCACCCTAAGATTTGTATTATCCATTCTAAGCTTAACATTTTTCACAAAATTTGACAGTTAAAAATCCAAAGCACACAGCTGCAGAGTTCATACTTGTCTCTCTCCAAAGTACCATTGATGTTACAGAGATTTGAATCCTGACCTCACTGTACAGTTCTTTTAAAACCTGTGAGCAAGCGCGAATGTTTCCTTCAATGTGTATGCCACTATAAAACAAAATAGTAGTAAATTATTATTTGACTTTTAGTAGTGTCAACACACCTCTGATGACATAAACAATCAACATTTTCCCTTTCTTTGAGCTGTGCTGCCCAGAGAAGAAATACTTAGCATTATTCACAGTCACAAGAAGTAGCAATAAGAAACTAAGTGGGATTCATATAGTGCAATGAAACAGAAAACTGTACCCTGGGGTGTACCAGTAGAAATATTTTCACTAGGAAAAAATTAAATAAAAGAAGGAAAGAAATGTCGTTTGCCTTCAGGAAAAGTGGTCCAAAATGGAATATGTAGGGAATGGTTGAATATGTTCCAGCTCTAAGAAGAGTTACAAAAAAAAAGCCTGGAAGAGAGTAAGAAAATGCTATTGTTGTCTGTCTTGGTAGTTGGATGGCCTTGAACAGCTGAGCACCCACCCAGTCACTCATGGAAAGAGATTTGGAAGAAAAGCTGAAAAACTGTGGGTAAATATAAAAATAATTTAATAGGTGAAGCAAAGCTGCATGTGGAGCAATGCAAAATAAGGTATTCATTCCCTACTTCCCAGAAGTAGGAAGATGGTTAGTCATGTCCAGGAAAGCCAGCCCTCAGCACAGATGATGATTACTTCTGAAGACAAAAGCTGTAACTGTGAATGTCTCTTTCTTCTCATTTCCTTGAGCTTTTTATTGCTGAGTGTTACATTATATGGCCTGAAATATCCTTCTGGTCAGGTGGGGTCAGATGTCCCAGCTGTGTCCCTTCCCAGCTGTGTCCCTTCCCAGCCCTTTGCCTACCCCAGCCTCCTCACTGGGGAGACAGCATGAGAAACAGAGAAAGCCCAAGTGCCGTGCAGGCACTGCTCAGCAATAGCCAAAACACTGGTGTGTTATCAGCATTGTTTTAGTCTCAAATCCGAAACACATCACCATATGGGCCACTTTAAGGACATTAACTCCATTGCAACTGGACCCAACCAGTATGTTAGCTGAGAAACATGAATAAGGAAAGAAAATAGAAATTTCATTTGGAGGATGATGACACAGTATTTCTTTCTGGGACTTAAAGAAAGACTTTGCAGTGAGATTCTGGAATTTCTCTTCATTCAAATAGGGACAACAAAATTAATTCCTTTTGAGGTGCAGCCTCATAATTTTATGAAAAGCTTTATATCGTAAGAGTCTTGCAATACAAATTCTCAGTGACACACATCTCTTCCAGTCCGTTGTTGTTTTTCGTTTGGAGAAGTTTTTAAGAAATATATTAACATCAAAAAACCTGCTTTTATTCCCTTTTCTCTTCAAGACTGATAAACAAACAGCAAATCTGAAGCACAGTCTGAAGGTAGTTTGGAATTAACTGAGCTACTTTATTTTCTCAGACACTGATAGCTGTTTAGCTGAGGTAGCACAGATAGGAATGGACTGGGAAAAGCCACCCATTAAGAAAAGTAAAATAATCTGTCAGCATGTGCTGGGCTCCCTGCTGCTGCAGACTGCCAATAATTTAAAATATTTTAGGTGTATTTGCAATGACTGCAGGTCATATATCACCTAAAGGGAAAAGAACAAAGGAACTTCCTTCCCAGCCAGTGTGTGACCAAAGCCGCCTTCCAGGCAGCTGAGGATAAGCAGCATGCAGCAAGATGCTTTTTGAGATAGCACACCCTGGCACATCTCACTGATCCCCAAAGTGGGGATGGAAACTAGCTCCTTTAATCTTCTGAAATGTGCAATTTGTCTCTAGTAGTTCTCCACAACTTCATTCTGTGCACTCAATCTATTTACAGTAGTTCAAATAGGCTAAAGCAATTTAGAGTTTCTGTGGAAGATGGAAATTCCTATTCCTCATTGCAGAGAGAAACACTTCTAAACTACTCCTGAAGTTCTCTGACAGCCCTCTCACTCCTCCTCATTTTTTTTCAATGGGAGGTAGTGAAGCACATCATTTATAAGTTGTTCTAATGGGGTATCACACTGTTTTTAAGAGGAGATTTGGAGGAAGGGAAATCATTAGGGCCGTGTTGTGAGTGAAACCTGACAGCCAAACTGAACTAACTCCACACATGGGAGGGGTTTTTTTTCATATTTGTCATGCTCTTATATTTTTAGAAAGCAAAATTTAACAATAAAACTTTACAAAGTAAAAAAGGTTGTACAGCTCTTCATCCTCTTGTTTTTGAGAGCTGAATTAAAGTGAGGTGGGAATTTCCTATGAAGTCTGTCTCTGTCAAAGGCCTTCATTAGCATGCCTCAGATAAAGTTTACTGCTGCTTCCTTATAAAAGGGCATTGTAATACTAGGAGAAAATATATTATTATCATATTCACAAACAGAAAATAAGATTGTCACTCTGACTGAAAATGAATACAATAGTCTTTTCCCTGGTATTTTCTTCTGGATGGTAAGCACTCACAAAAAATATTTGGGAGAAAAAAAACCCAAAACTCTCTGAATTACTTTGAATTACTTTCCCCTAGCAGCTTTCCCTGTGTAAATACTTTTCTCCTCTAAGGTGCTACATCTTCACAGCTCTGGAAAACCTTTGCTGAAAGAATGAGAGATTCTGGAATTTATGCCCTGGCACTCTTCTAGAGATGTTGGTACCCCCTTTGCAGTGCACAAAGACTGGTCGACACTTCAGACAAACGAATCCTTCTCTTCACTAGGGGTACCTTTAGCAGATACTCACTTTGATGTTGCTAGTTCTTCACAGCCAGCATGAGGATTACATGATGAGAAGGGATAAATCAGTTTTTGATGACAGCTGGAAGAACAAGGCTGAAAAATCAGTCACAAAGGCATTTCTTAATTTTGGGTTTTCCCTAAATTACCTTTGCTCTAGAACAGATAATTTCAGTAAACCTGAATTCATCAGGAGTGGATAATGCTTCTAGAAGTCTTTTCTTTGCACCAGCATGCATCAGTTTCAAGGGGTATTAAGTTTTACTCCAAAGGAAAGTTAAGATATACCCACAAAAAGGAAAAAGCCTTCTATACATATAATGAACAAATGCATTAGAAAGTTTTCTAAAAAAAATTTGAAAAATAAGGGATCATCTTAGATATTTTCTAAGGTCTCATATATCATACAAGGAGAAAGAATGTCATACAGCACATTTGAGATCTCAGCTCTCTCAAGATACATGTAGAGAGATCAGTGTTGCAGAAATATCTAAAATTCAACACTATAGTATAAGATTCCCAAAGCTTCTTGTTCCCCTGGATATACTCCAGCCTCTATTACAGTAAAATAACGTTTAAGTTAATGTTACGCTTTGTTTCATGTAAACTTTCCCCTTCACCTGTGTCATTTAGCTTTTTCAACACTTTTGTAGGACCCATCATTCAGTGATTGAATTTTGCAAACCTAGTTTTGAATAAACTGGTGCTTTTTTTTGCTCTCTCAACATTTCAGTACACTAAAGACTCCATCTGAAAACTGACAACATTGGAAAAGTGAGGCATGAGAAGAAGTTTCCCAGGACAAAAGTTCAAGAGTTAATATACAGCTGTTGATGTGGAGTTTGATAAAAGATTTTCATGCAATAAGATGTAATCTTTTCGATTCTTTTCAAGTACATGCAGTTAATAATTTAGTTTGTCTTTTGCTCTTGTACTCCTAAATTGGCAGTAGTGCTCAATGGCAGTCAGCAAGCAGCAGGTTGTATTCTACTTCCTCTGGGTCTTCTCTGGCACGACCCATTTATCTCCAGAAACACTATAAAGACTTCCTGTCATATGCTCCTCTTCAAAAACATCTTAAACTTATTTTCACAAAGTAACAGTATAATTTAGAGATGTTTTAATGGCTCTCGAGCAGCCTTCAGATACACATTTGGGGTGGAGGAATGCAGACTGCCCGCTACGGAGCTGGGGATCAGGAGGCTCCCTTTGTAGAGACTCCAGACCAGTAATGACTTGCTCCCCTGAAGCCAGATATTTTATGCAATCGTCCTCAAGTTACTGCTGTGCTAGACAACCATTCCCAGGCAAGAAACATCACTGCCTATAGCACTAAGCCTGGATCCCTTTGGTCTGTGGTAACAAGCAGTCTCCCATTAAATTCCCTGGCACAATTCGTACGGCAGGCTCCACAGACTTTTCCCAGTTTGCAGGAAAGCACAAAGGAAACCTTTGAGGCAGCCCTTACTGTGCTGGCTGATCCCACTCACTGCTGTTTCAATGTCCTAGAAACTGGAAAATTAAGTTTTTTACTCAGAAAAAGCATTTCTTCCCCAAACATTACTCGATAAGTATCCCCAAAACCCAGCCTTGTTTCAGAAAGGAATTTATCATCAGCTGACCACAAGTAAGGAGGATGAGGATACCTGAGATATACAAAATAACTGAACAAGTATGAGATAAAAGAGAGTCAATATCATGTCTGGCATAGCCAACAAGGCAGGTGACTTTAGCAGGGCCCTTCAGGTGTCTCTGTCCAGACTCCCAGTCCGGCAGTGTGTACCGGTTTAGGCACGGCACTAGATCCATGCTGGCTCTGTACAGTAGTTTCACTCTGCATCTTAGCAATAATCTCTTGGACCAGAAGCACTGCCAGAAAGCAGCAGAGAGGCATGGAGAAAGAAAGCTCTGTGGGCTATAATGCAGTGCCCATCAAACTCTACCTCCTCTCCAAAGTCAGCTGAGCCAGGCTTGGACTAGCTCCATGCAGAGTTGTTTGGTTGATTCTGCATGGTGCAGGGAGGCCAAGTGATTTTAGTTTAGACTCTGGAAACTGGTTATGGGCCAACTTGACCCTGAAAACTGTAAAGCCACCATCCCACAGCATTCTATAGCAGCATACAATTCTTGCCAGACCAGACTTGTCTCTGCAAGGAGCCAGCTCAGTGTCCATGCATCTGCAGTTCAACTAACCCACAACTTGTAAACCACTCACAAATAGTTGAGAGTTGACAGAGTAGAATTCATTTCATCCATGTAAATTCTCATTAATCTGCAATTTCTAAGCAGGAAGCTGGGAGGAGGGAGGATAAAGGACATTTTACTGAAGTGAATCCAAGTGAGACATTAAGAAAGTCATTACATTAAATTGCAGGAATAATACATGAAGCAGGATGGTTTTGGAAATTAAGCAAGCCTCTGCTCTCCTAGGCTGTGGTATGAATTATATCTGGTCATTTTCTGTGTGGCTTCTCAGGTTGGGATAAGTGGAAGAAACTTACACAAGGACTGGAAGAAAATGGATCCCCTATCATAACTGTCAAACCAAAAACAATCTGGCCAAATGCTGCCACTCATTTAACAACCGAAATTCTGAATATGATTCTTGAATTTATTATTGAACAGCCTTCTCTGCTCAGCAGAGCTGCTTTACACAATCACTCACTTATGTAATTTCTGCATGTGTATGAAAATAACCATTCGCTCCTCAGTGGTCTTATTTATTCTCAACAGTGTATTTAAGTGCTTTGCAATGTCTTTCATCTCAGAACAGGGAACACAGATACTTTTCATAGTACCTACTGGCAGTCCCTAGTTGGTGTGGCATAACTAGCCAACTGGTTTTTAAGAGGTGGTGGTTCGGCAACTGTTCTCAAAAACAGTCAATAAAAGACAGTGTATTTCCTGTTTCCATGGGAATATGGCACCAAAATTTTAAAAATTATCTCATATGTGTCAAGCAACAGACCTCAAAGGGAACAGAAGAGAACTTCTGGGATGTTAAAATGTAGAATAGGATTGACTGGAAAGGCAAAGCTGCTAATTATAAATAAGAAAAAAATGCCTACATTTGCTGATCCTTTATGAGAAATGGCTCAGTTGCTAAGAATATATCTGACATTTCATAGGACCTTGGGCTGTTTATTCAGCATAAAAGGCAACAAATGTGTTATTTATACTTTAAAGCGTCCAAATGGCAGCACCTTTGTGCCCCAAATAAATTTTGGAGAAACTAGAGAAAACAAATATATTCCTTTTCTTATTTTTTCATGCTAGTTAAAAATGTCTGTCCTGAAAAGAAGTGCTAAAGTTGCAACAAACATTCAAGTGCACTAAATTCCTGGACAGCATCCATTCTAACAACAAGCCAGCCTTATCAAGGGGGAGAGGAGTTGGATGTTTTCTTATGTCAAGGTGTTGTCCTGTGAAGATGCCAATAAAAAGAAAAAAAAAAAAAGTTGATCTTTGCCAGTACATATGGTGTAACTTTGAAGAACAGCCTTCAAAGTTTATTTTTGACATATCTGCAGGACAGATTACTTAAGTTAAAGTAAATCAAATCCTTAAAATATCACCTGAAAATAAATTACTGATTTGTGTTCCAATATTTCTATTCCCAGTGAAGTCAATGATCCGACTCGTTCATTGGCAGCAGATAATCTAAGCATATGTATGGAGAAAAAAACAGGTATTTTAGAAATGCTTTTAGAAATAGCTACAGAACTACAGATACCTGTCTTGATATCTTTGAAGGGATGAAACCTCCTGCTGTGGACTATTTGTGGGGCACTCATTTTCCTCTCTTTCCCAGAGGAATTCTGCTGACATAGGGTTGGAGTGCTAATGAGTTCCTGCAATTCCCATAACTGGTGTAACAGATGCAAAGCCCCATCCGAATCAAACGTTTGGCTACAGGAGGAGCAGGAAGAAGCATCTGTTTTTGGCAAATGAAGCACTGCTCAGCATTTCAGTGCAGGGGGTGGGGGAAACCACAGTGAACCCCCAGCCTAAGGAACACTTTCATATTCAGCATCAATGTACAAAAGATGTAGTTATTTTAAGGCAGTAATAAACAAGCAAAGCCATGTACCTTAAGAAATACCTCTCAAAGCAACTGTGAAAATCCTCTTTCTTATGCATGCTGACACTAAAAGCAAAACCTTTGGATTCTGTGTACAAGATACCAGCATGATGAAGCTTTGTGTTTAGATAATGCTGCTACTGACCAGGAATATTTCTGTGGAAACATACAAAATTAGATGAAGGGGTAATCAGAAAAAGCCATTTTGACTCTTTAGACAATTATTTTTCAGAAAGAGTATGACAACCAGGAAAGTACTGTTTGTTAACCTAGCAGTTCCTCTAGCAAAGGTGTCATGACTTTCATATGAGCTGTGGGAAATGTATCATTTATATATAGCTCTTAGCACTTTTTCACTCACTGGCAATACTCTTACTGATATCCTGGTGATCTGGAAGAACAGAACACCATGCAACCTTGATTTACTATAAATTTAACTCTGATGAATTGCTTTACTAACATATGACACCTTACAACACAATCCTTGCCAGTGCGGAGTTTTACTAGATCAGAAAAAGAGCTTGAAAGGAGACATGTGAAAGCAAGTGTCGGTTACAGAGCTCTTTGGTTTGCCTTACAAGAAAGGATTTGAAAAATAAATCTGTAGTTGCAGCTTTAATATTTGATTTGTAAGAACTTCTACTGACTTCTTGAGTAGTTTTGCTAAACCTTTATTGAGTTCAGTTGCTGCTACTTTATTCCAAATTCTGTTGGGATTTTGAGTTCCTACTGCTTCAAACAGAAACCCGTATGATTGTCCGTTCAGACTGGATATTCATTTTGTCATTTTCTATACACTTGCTGGTGATCCTGTGCAACCCAGACCACTTTAGTAATATTCACAGCATGCACATTCCTGTGTAATGGGGGTCACTGGCTCTAGCATAGACAGAATTGTTCTGCTCTGCCTAATCACCATAAAGCTGTAATCGCTCAAACTGCTTCCTATGAGCTGAAAGGAGAGGGGAAATGATACACATGGACATCTACCACTGTTTGGTGTCCTTATTTAACTCTTCTGAAGGGGGCAGTTACAAGGTTCAGTTGTCTTAATGAGGGCCAGATCCTTTTGTTTGATTTGTTTGCCTGTGATATTACCCACCCTAGAACACCCATGCCTAACTGCCCTAATTTTCCCTTCCAAATAGAGAGTGGAAAGCAATGAACCATTCTACCATAGAGAATGAAGATATGACTGTATCTATACCACTAGCTTGGCTATAGCTTTGATGATACTGCAAAAACATATTCTGCTACTGAATTTTATATATATATATATATAAAAGTGTTGCTTTTGCAGCATTTTCCCAACCTTATTCTGACTATATAGCATAATTTGGAATCACCCATAACATATATAATAGAAAGTGCATGTTTGTGTGTCTCATTCCTTTATTTTTCCAGCAATAAAGACTTGTGAGTGAGTACAGGTGGCAGTTCAAGGGCACACAGTATTACAATGCAGAAGAAGGGAAATGAGAAATGAAATTTCATTAGTTAATTAATTCAGTCAGTGGTTTTATGTTTTGCAGTGCCTGTAATTTCTTTGAGTCTGTTCCAGATATGCAGCTATGCCACAGTTCCTCATTCTTTCCTATTCTTTCACTTGCAATGCATTCTTCTTCTGTGAAATAAAGATCAAATATAACTACAGTAGTCAGGGTGGTTTAAAACTGAGCTGGGGGACATCAGACTATATCTGCCTGAACTCTTAGCTATCACTAGATACTTGTCAATTAGGCATAATTGAGCATGCATAACACCCATTATTTTAGCAAAATGATCAAAAAAGTGAGCATCTCTTGTGCTCAGGTTTCTTTAGGGAAATTTTTGTCTTTTTTGTCTCTTTTTCCTTTAATGAATAGAACTGAAAAAGATAATTGTATTATCACAGTGAATCAAACTAAGTAGCTTACTAAACTATGCCAAGGAAATATTAACAGATTGTTGGGGTTTTGTATAGGTAGTGTACATACATGCTTCCTCACCCTCTTTCTCATGTTGAATGCTGCCTATCAAATGAAGGACAATAGAGTATCATTGCTGTGATAATTGAAACTGAGAAGTTTTATCACTTTTTCACCACATTTTTTAATGTTTGCAGATGCAGCAGACTTTTTACTTGAACAGGTGTCAAGTAAACAGACAGACTGTTCAGAACTCAGTTGGACTGGGCCCTTAAGCAACCTGAGCTACTTTTGTAGTATCTATCCTCAAAGTTAGCCCTAATGACCTCTAGATGCCCCTTCAAATGTAATTTTTACCAGGACTAACACCCTAGTAATTAATAAATTAAGAAATTTCTTCTGGAGTGTTGGTTCACTAAATCTCTCAGATTTGAGGAAAAGTTATGCTATTTGGGATGTTTCTGAAGCATCCTGTGGCTGGGTGTGTTTTGGTTTTACGGTTTTGTACAATATGATCTGTGGGCTGTAACTTTTAGTGCAATTAAGAGTGAGGTGCTGTCAAGGGAGACTTGAAAAGCTCTCTATCTTACCTGTTCCTTTATGTAGTTCTTTCAGATACATAACTTCTAGCCTTTTCTACTCCTTAAACTTTGTTTTAAGGAGAGGAATTAATCAAATTAGATGTGGATTACTACATATCTAAGCTGGGCACATTAGGCTTATTTTTAATATTTATATTATGATATAGATCATTCTGGTAAAGATGGCTAAAATAAGTCAAATGAATTGTGCTTTCAAAATATTTGTTTCTCTCAAATGACAGCAGACACTGCCTAGATTAAGAGTTTAGCTCAGCTCTAAATATCTACAGTACAGGTTCCTGAATTTAGGTGAGACAGATTCCATCTAAGATTCTGGGTAATGGTTAGAATCATGTGGCTTGAGAGAATAGGTATTCTATGGACATTTCTAAGCCCTGTTGCTTCGTTTTTTGTAACTGTCAGGGTGATTCATTTTCAGTACAGGAAGTCTTTGGTCAGAGGCCAAAGCAAGTCATGTCCAGGACTAATTTTGCTAGAAAATTCTATTTTCCATTCCCTCCCCTGCTGCATAAGGACTGTTGCATGTTTTAGGGAAAGGACTTGATTTAGAGGTACTGAAAACTGCATGCACTACTGAAGAAAGAGTTATGTATTTAGGGGGGTTTAATTTAAAGAAAAAAGTATCCTGCACTCTGCATTCCAGGCTTCTGATGAAGTTTTCAACAAGAATTTAGGAAAATATTCTCTTTTGACCCACTTTATTGGTTACATCTGCTATGTGTTAGAAAAGTAAGATGTCCAGGTGTGGATTGCCTCATCATCATACACGTAGTCACAAGACTTCTTATGAGAATCTTAATGTAGTAGGGAAGGGCTTAAAAACTGGCTGTCTGCCAAAATGGTACTGTCTCTGGCTTGTCTTTGATCACACTCTCAGATACATCTACTCTCTTTTCCACTATCAGACTTAGACGGTTGTTGTAAATTCTATAAATGTGAATACAGTCAAACTCCTGAATGCAGGAAAGCTGGAGTGTAGCTCAAGGTCTTGCTGTCTTTTGGGGAGGTGGAAGGATACTTAGTTTATCTGGTGAGGGTTGTTCCTTCATTTTAGCTTTGCTCCCCTTTTAGATTTCATTACATCCCTCTTCTATTTCCTTGCTTTTTACCTGCAGCCAGGACTGAAGCTGTGCAAATTCTTCACTGTAATATGGAATAAATGAAAATTTCCTTGCTTCAAATTTCCATATGTTACTGAAAATTGAACCCAGATAAATCAAAAGAAATTAATCTCCCCTCTCAGTAAGGATATAGTTTGAAAATCAGTGTGACAGTACACAGATGGAAGAAGAAAACGAACTTGCTCCTTTCACTGAGCTCAATATTAAAAAGAGAAATTTGTGTGATGCCTCTGTTCAGGAATGCAGAATGAAACAAAACAACTGTCTACCTTACTGGAAACTGAATCCACTGAGTGTTAGAATGCTCTAATAGTCATCCCTCTTCCTTTCGGCTGCTCACCACTTTTATGTATTCTACCAAGAAACATGTAAACAGCGGAAAAGAAACATTTCATTTAGAATTTTCAATGCTAGATAAATTTGCATTTACTTCACTTCTTAACTTTTTGTCTCGCTTCAATTTTCTCTGTTGTGACAGTAACAGCAGTAACATTAATACATAATTAGATTGGTAGCAATGTGCTCAAAGTCAATAGCTTGTAATAGCTCCTTTGGAGCCATAGTAAAGTATCTCCTATAGCAAATACATGGTTATGGACTTGTTAAAACAGACATTAGTTATCCAGTAGTCCATTATGGCTCCTTGTAGTCTACCATTTGAGTAGCTCTATATTTAGAGTCATATTGATCAGTAATTAAGAGATATCATGGTGGCAAAATAGAAATATATGATAAATAATTTTAAAGCAATAATTTATAAAAATGGTAGAATCATCAGGAACTGGCAAACATCTTTTGCACTATGTTAGCTTTCATATAGAAACCAATAAACTCAATAAAATTATAACTGATATTGTGAGATTCCTTTGTGTAGGCTAAGAATCTTACTTCGCCCAGAATTAATTTTTAAAACAGATCTATTAAAACTAGGAAGGAGTCAAGCAGGTCACCACCATGTGTGCAGTCTTCATCTCATTGTAAAAATTAACAGTAGTGAATGTAAGCACTGGTAAAGGGAATTTAGCCATTTTTAATTTTATTCATCTGAAGCTTTCCCATCTCTCATTAGTCTGTAATACCATACAGGTGAGTTTATCCAATTTGCTATTTTGCAACTATATTCACTGAAATGCAATTTTAATGATCTACTAGTTACAAATGGTTAAGTCTCTATTAGATAGAATATGCTAGGAAAAGATGTTCAGGCATGAGAATCTTTCAGATGATTCAAAGTGCCACAGTAGTACTAATCCCTTAAGGTTTTCCCATGATACTCAGGATACTGGGACACAATTACATATAAACCCAGAAAGAACAGCTATTCCTTACTTGTTTTACATTTCCCTCCACAAGGGGACTGCAATATTATTACTTGTGTTGTGTGTAATGGAATTGTTTAATTCACAATAGCTCTTGCAAATGTAAAGATCTAGTTACCATGCTTATACTAACTGAGCAAAAGAGGGATGTTCTGATGTGAACCTATTCTTCTAATTGTTCCAATCCCTGCATTAACATTAATTAGCAAATTTGTCTTTCAGTCTCTCCCACATGAGGCATGTTCAGTCAGGGTTGGGTCAGCAGGGAATTTAATTAATTTATCAGCAAATTGGATTTTTTCACTAGGTGTCCTTGCTTTGGCTTTCTTTTGGTTGTTTTTGCGTTGGTGGGGGTTGTCCTACCCAGAAATTTTTGATGGTTTATAAAACTATAGGTTTTCTTTTTCATGTGCAATTCTCTGATGCAGAAGTTGTTAATGGAATGATATTGAATAGAAATGCTGCATTTGTAAAGAGTATGAGAAGAGGGGTACTCTCTGCCTCACTGGTAATTTGTAAGCAGGTAGTTCTGCTATAGTAAACTTTTTCCCATGTAGGCTTGCAGTCTAGTGGGAATATTACTTTACAATAAACCTGCCAATAGCTGGATGTATAAAAGCCTTATATTTGTGGCTTAAGCAGAAAGGGTATCAGTGTGTGAGAATTCAATTCAACAAGGCTAATCTCAAATGCAATTAATGTTCACGTTCTTTATGTGCCCCTATGGTAGACCATTTGCCCAAGGAATTTATTGGAAGTGATATATTTAATTAAACTTCTTGAAACACTTGGGCAATGATATAATTTATGCGGTAAGCCACCACTTTTGGAAAATGGAAAAAGGAAAAACACAATTGTTGTATGCATTCTATACTGCTTTCCATTTAACACAGGGTAGGTGGGTTCTTGGAAGCTGCATGACAAGTGCTGCTCAGAAAAGGTGATTTCCTCACATTCTACCAAAATGCTAAATAAAAGTCAGCAATGTTTTGATCTTGTGTCCATTTTGATTTAGCTATATGTACTAGGTGAACAAAGCAGGGACATTTGCTACACTGCTTGTAGGGAAAAAATGTGGCTTTCTGTATTTCATCTGGATTATAACTTTACTAATATTAAAGCAAATATTCTTCCTACTTACCATCTATTCTTTAACTTGTTAACTATAACAAGTTGTAGCCGTAATATAACCGGTGCCAGGGGCGATTATGGAGCAGATGATCCTATGTGCTGTCACATGGCACATGCAGGATAACCAGGGGATCAGGCCCAGACAGAATGGGTATGTGAAAGGAGGTCCTGACCAACCTGGTCACCTTCTATGGCAAGGTGAGCCACTGAGTGGATGAGGGAAAAACTGTGGACGTCATCTATCTGAATTTTAGTAACCTGAACTTTAGTAAAGCCTTTGACATGGTCTCCCTCAGCATTCTCCTGGGGAAACTGGCTGTTCATGGTTTGAATGGGTGCACTGTTTTCACTGGGTTGAAAACTGGCTGGGTGGCTGGGCCCAGAGAGTGGTGGTGAATGGAGTTACATCCAGCTGCTGGCCGGTCACCAGTGGTGTTGCCTAGGGCTCAGTATTGGGAACAGCCCTGTTTAATATCCTTGATTATCTGGGTGAGGGGGTCAATGGCACCTTCGGTCAGTTTGTAGATGATACCAAGTTGAGTGGGAGTGTTGAGCTTCTGGAGGGCAGGAGGGCTCGCAGAGGGATCTGGACAGACTGGATCAATGACCCAAGTCAATTGTGTGACGTGCAACAAGGCCAGGTGCCAGGTCCTGCCCTTGGGTCACAATAACCCCATGTTGCCCTATAAGCTTGGGGAAGAGTGGCTGGAGAGCTGCCTGGCAGAAAATGACCTGAAGCGCTGGTCAACAGTGGCCAAACATGAACCATCTTGTGCCCAAGTGGCCAAGAAGAATAATGTCATCCTGACCTGTATCAGCAATGGTGTGGCCAGCAGGACTAGGGCAATGATTCTCTCTGTACTTGGCACTGGTGAGGTCACATCCCTGAGTCCTGTGTCCAGTTTTGGATCGCTCACTAGAAGGACACTGAGGTGCCTGGAGCATGTCCTGGGAAGGCAATGAAGCTGTTGAGGTGTCTGAAGCACGAGTCCCGTGAGAAGTGGCTGAGGGAGCTGGGAGTGTTTAACATCAAGAAAAGAGGGCTAAAGGAGGACCTTGTCACTCTCTACAACTACCTGAAAGTCTCTTCTGCCAGGTAACAAGTGATAGGAGAGAGGAAATGGCCTTGAGATATTAGGAAAAAGTTCTTCACTGAAAGGGTTGTCAGGCACTGGGACAGGAAGCTGTGGGAACTGGCAGAGTCACCATTCCCAGCAAAAATTCTGTATTTAAAGTACATGAAGATGCGACACCCAGAGACATGGTATAGTGGTGGAAATGGCAGTGTTAACAGTTTAATTTGAGATCTTGGAGATCTTTTCCGATCTAAATGATTCTATAGAACTTCAATTAAAGAGAGATTCTGTCTTGCTACCAAGACATCCTCCATTTGATGTTAAAATGTGTGTGGTTGCAGAAAGAAATACAAGAATTCTCATAGAAAGTTTATTTTTATACTTTTCTTGTGCTTTTTTTGATACAGCTAGTCTGTACTACCCTCATTCTGTGCTGATTCTGCTCAAGTATGATATTCTAAGATAAAGCACACAGTGCAATAAATTATTGTCAATGTTTGTCTTTAACATACCTGTTTTCACAGTGTTCTAAGAGTTCAGCACTACAAGTGAAATTTGTGAAGGCTGGCTGGGTGGGTAAAAATTTCCTTTGTGTACTTCATGTCTAAGGAATTCAGGAGATGTTAAATCCCCATAGCCTGAGTTTTGCCTCCCACTGTTTGAAAACGACTCTTTACAGAAGAAAGAGAGGATAAATATAGATATGTAGGTGGATCTCTGTAGGGAAAGAAAGGAAAGAGGAGTTTTGGTTAATTGCTTGCATGGACCTAATAGATTCTGAATTATTTCAGAATTTCTCTACAATGACCCACATATATGAGGTGACACATCTCTGGTAAGATGGGTAGGAAATTTTGCTCTGAGCTTATAACCCCTAACGTAAATTCAATTCATATTTCAATACTATATTTACAATTAAAATTTCTTCTGAAGTGTCATAAAATAAAAAACCGAAAACACAAACTAACAAGCAAAAACATTATTGATGAGATCCATGAGCAGAGTTCTAATTAAGGCAGTGAATTCCACATTGATACCAGTGTCCCAGACATTTCCTTTCAGGAAATGAAAGCATAAGAATTGTGATATGTTGGTCATTTTTGCTACTGAAGCATTTAGATTAGATTTTTCAAATGCAGATAAAGATACAGTCCCAAAATATTCATTGTAAGAACCATAAAAAAGCTTGATCTCCTGAGTAAATGTAATTATTCCCCCCATCTTATGTGCATTTGTATCTCATTCAAAGATATATAAAAATATTAAATACTTGTAATAAAAAATTGCTGATTTTTTCACATATATGTATGCATATGTATTAGGAAAAATACATGTGGAGTATTTAATGCTTTTAAATCAGAGTAAGTAATGCTTTTGCTAAGGTGCTCTAAAGTGAAATTTTATATTAAGCATGGGAAACCCTTCAAATGGCAAAAGGAATAAACAAACAATAGCAAAACACTGCTGAACGTGCAGTGCTTTCATGTCTCTTCAAGTCTGTCCGGGCTCAGTTGGAGAAGAAGGTAGATGTTTCTTGAATAATATGAAAGCATTCTCTTCTTCTACCTATGTACTTCCACTGTTTCCATGATACAAAATAGCATGGAGTGTTTTAGAAATGCCATATTTCTCCTGAAACCAAACTCAGGTTACTGTTGGGGGTTATTTTTGTCTGTAGGGAGATAAGCATAGAGAAAATCTTCATCTTTGAGGAAGTCTCCTAGTACTTGATTAAAAAAATAAGGCATGGGGATCAAAGAGACAATAACAAATGAGAATGTGTGTGCTAATTGCATCCCAGCATGAGTCCATGCATCTTACCAGGTGTGAGTGTGCCAGTCTGAAGTCAATCTGCAGAGCTTCACTGACAGTAAGGTTATAAGGTATCCTTCTGTCTCCTTAGTTAGACTGTCTGTTCATCATGGGGAGATGGTGGATGCTGAATTCAAATGAAAGATTTCAGACATCCAAATAGGGTCTGCTGAAATTACTTTGACAGCATTTTTTCCTAAGTATTACTTTAATCTATGCAAAATCCTGAAAATTTGCAAAACAACATTCAGTCAGCCAGATTTACCATTCCATCTTTTTCAAGGAGCCAGATCATAGGTTGGACCTGTACTAGGACCACCCTTGGACCTTCTTTGTTGCACTTCTAGCCCAAGTGCAATTCAGAGATATTTAAGACCCCCAAACATTTCACAAATTCTCAGTGATTTATGCAAACATAGGGCAGAGAAAACTTCTCTCTCACTGACTTGATGAGGACTTTTCATTTAATGCAGAGTCTTAGGAGGGACAAGGATAATAACATTATCTTCTACTATGGTACTCTGGGAGAGCTGATTAAAGTCACTCGTTCAATTTGTGTAGTCACTGGAGTGGTAAGAGAGTGCCGTATTACACAAAAGAGCCAAGTCTGAAAAGTTTTATTGTTCTTTCTTTTTTTTCTTAAATAAATACAGATACATCTCACTGCCTCTTAAAAATTCATGCAAAGACAATATCACTTACTTATTGGAGACTTTTAATGAAGCTTAGCATTTTCTTCTGCGGTGAAATGTAGAAGCATAATTATCCTGCCATTGTAGAGAGATCATAACTCACCAAGCAGGAGAAATTCAGATATTACTCAGAAATAAGAGCATTCATGAAAAGAAATGTATTGGTAAAATTATCCTAGTAAATATCAGCAGAATGACAAGGCATCCTGTCATGGGGGCAGGAGACAGGAATCTCATTTTCGAGACAGTAACCTGATAGTTTGGAGATAAGCTTGATTCAAGCCCTATGATTGAAGTATTCCTGAACACAGTCCAACTGAGACCAGCATCTGAATATTGCACTTTGTGATAGCCTCTGCATGGAGGGTGGAATATCATATACAAAACTAATGACTAGTTCTTCAAAACAGAAAAAGAAACAGCTATTATGAGAATCAAATTATACTGGCAGATAAACTTATGTTCCTCCAAACATAAGTTTATATTCTGACTTTTCTGTAGCTGTATGCTAAGAACAAGTAGATAAATGCTCAATTTAAGTAAATAAATATGGTAATGTGAAGCATTAGAATCTGAGGAACTTGGGCGGTAAATCATTCTCCATTAATCATAATTGTGTCTGTTACCACTGAGCATCATTTAATGGTATTTTAAGGTTTCATTTTATATGAATAATAAATAGGAATTTAAGATGCATATTCATATTGAAAAAATTATACTTTGAAAATTCATTGCTGCTTTATTTTATTACATGGCAATTTTGAAGTATAATCTGTAAAGCAGACCTAAATTTTTTTTTTTTTTTTTTTTTTTAGCAGGTATGAGTATCTAAGGTGTTCATCCATGCTATTGTTAGTCTAACTTCAGGTAATAAAAATAGTTGCTACCTGTTTCTTCAGTCAGTCAGTTCAAGGGCTGGGACATTGGTCACGGTGGCTGTGGCATGCATCCCCCTTGTTCCTTGTCCCCATGTAAGCAGGCTGAACCTCTTTTGTGTTTAATCATTGCTGTACTCTCCAGTGCTCTGAGATCAGCTGAAACAACTAGGCATGTGTGCTGAGCACTGACACCACTCCCTGGTGCTTAAATCAAGGGGTTTTCAGTCTAAATGGTCTAGCTGTTCCCATGGCTATACTAGGCCCTAGGAGGCAGAGGGTCCACAAGGTGTGGATGGGTGGCATTGAAACATGTACACATCAAAATCAGTTTGAACAGAAGGCTCCTGTAACTGGAGAGAAAGTGGTGTATTTCACACCTGCTGAGTATCCCTCCTGCAGAATGGAAGATCACTTAAATTTACGTGGAAGAGGTGAGCCTGAATATGCTATTTTTATTGGAACTAGATCATTTTGTATTTTGTTTTTCTCCAGTGCAGTCTCAAGTTGGTGTTGCAGGTGAGGTGAGACAAGCTCTGGACAAAGGAAATCTTCAGGTGAAACATAAAGCACCATATCACTTGCAAAACTATATCTCAGCATCCCATTGAAGAAAATAGGACTTTCCTATGCCACGAGAAGCTATTTATTCTAATTGATTGTATTCTTGCTGTCACTGGGACTATTTAGAGCATTCAGGCTAACTGTCCCTAGTTTTAAATACCAGAGAGAATCAAATATAGTCGTATTTTTGTCACCTTGTCACGTTCAAGAATGACCCCAAAAAATGAGATTTGTATTTTCCAATGTCACATGAGAGATCATCTGAAAATAAATCCTGAGTAACAGCCATATGTTTCCTGAGCAAGTCTGTCACCTCCTTCCTATGAACTCAGATAACACCACCTTTTCAGAGTATAAACAGACAGTGCTAAAATTTCTTCCACACAGGAGAAAGTCTTTTGGATAATATGTAGTTAAATAAACATTAACAGTATAAAATATGAAACCACACTTAAGGTGTGATGTGTTTTATGAAACATATAATTCACTACACAGGCAGCAAAAAGCTTTAGCTACAAACTGCAGCTGCTCACATAAATTGGCCCTAAGGTCTATAATGCTACCAAAATACAAAAAAAAATAATTACACTGTGTCTCTACACACTCTTCTACAGGAGATACTTGTTCAGAAGCCTGTGAGTTATCGCTCAGCTCTGCATCTAAGCTGAGGTATTAGCTGATGTTAAATACTCTGTAAAGCTTTGGCTTCCTCATCTTGAAAAAGCTTTAGTAAAACTAAATATGATACAGAGCAGAGCAAAGAGAAATAGGAATTCTTCCATGCTAGGAATTACTCTATGGACCAACACATTTCATCTTGGAATAAAAACATCTCCAGGGAGATACTATAAAATCCCAGTGACCTATAAAACCCCAAGAAGCAAGGGGAATGTGCACATATTTCCTGTCTCTCATAGTACAAGAGGTGATAAATATCTGACTAAATCAACAGATAGCAGATTGCAAATCAGCAGAAGTAAGTGCTTGTCCACATGTATCATGGCTGAGCCTCAGACCTTAGTGCCAGGTGGTGGTGTGGTTTGCAGAGCTTACGTGAGTTTAGAAAAAAGGTTAAGCAGACACATTTAAGTAAAACCAGATAAGGGCTTTGAAATAAAAAGGTGCTCCTCAGTATGTGTCTGACACATTCCTAGACATCTGCTACTAGTCACTGTCAGAGATTAGTAAATTATGTAAACCTTTGTCTGACCTGATACAGCCATTTACAGCTCCTAAAACTTTCTTAAGCACCACAAAACTTAAACCACCTGCTTATGTATTTAATGCTACATAAATCAGTGTAGCAGTTCTATATGTGTTGTATAAAGTGTAAAACAATATTTTTGTATCGGCTTTCACTTGCATGAAACTTGGTAACTGTCTCCTATTATATCCCATCCTGTTTTCTATTTCAATATTATTTCAATAGATGTGACTCCTTCCCTTAATAATAGTTAGAGACAGCAGTGTAAATCCTTGTGTTCAGGTACAAAATAGGCCCCTGAAGCCTATTCCTTTGAAGAATAATATGGCATTACCAAACTGTGAAATAAACCTATAAAATATTAATTACAGATTGATTTAGTCTGGCTGGAATTCAGCATTAATGGTTTCACTTAGTGTTACCTAGGTATTCAAAATTATGTCAGAAAGAGAGTGTGGGAGGTCAAAAATGGAGCTGAGGAATATGCTTTAACTCTTCATCTCAAGAAACCTGAAGTCAAAATCCCATTTTCCCATGCAGACATGACAGCAGTGTCTACCTGTGCTCTTGTGAATGTTAGTGTGGAGCATAAAACAACTACACAACAAGGGTAGAAGCGAAGAGTCAAGTCTGCTGTGGGTCAGAGTGCAGTGCACTGAGGAGAGCTTTTAAATTATCTATTTTATGAGTGGTTCTCAAATAAGTCTGAAAACTGAGAGCTCCTCTAAGTGACAAAAATGAGTCGAAACACCAACTTTGTCAGCATCCCCTGGTGTTATACTGCAGGATTTCCAGAGCAAGTACGGAACTTCATACACTTCTGTTTCTTGTTTCTTTCTGATACTTTGTGCCATGAAATGGACATCCATGTTAGTATTACAACATAGTAGTTCCATCAGCAACTGTTGAAATAGATTAGACCTCCGAGTCCTGTTTTCTAGGTATTTGGCTGAAATACTTTTTGGAGAATAGATATCCTCCCTTGTTCTCTCCAAGGACACTCGCGGTAGTTTCAGTGGCACACAGACACACTGGGCAGCTGCACAGCAGCTTCACATTGTGGATCAGCCCTACCACAGATCCATACCATACTATTGCAAACAGATTGCTTAGATCTTTTGATCCAGTTTGGGGACCTGTGGCAATGCACCATGGCTCTCATTTGACCACAGATTTGATTTCCATTCCGTGTAAACCAGGGAACGGAAGGGGGCCAAATGCAAGCCTGAGATTTATCCTGGTGTACAGACATGGGATGCAATTCCCAGAATTATAGAAACAAGATACAAAACCTGGGAAACATTTTAATTTCATGCCAGGCTTATTTTTCAGTCATAAGAATTAGAAGTTTGTGGGTTTTTCAATGGTATGTATGTCTCTGGAAAGGAGCCAGGAGGCACAAGCATACATGACCTTCATTTTCATGGGCAGCAGGAATGAAAGGCTTGTTATTTTTTCATACTATTATGTAAGTTAAGCAGGATTTTGTTTGTTTGTGGAGTTTGTTTGTTTTGTTTTGTTCATTTGGCAATGTCTTCATACACACATAAGGACCACACCGTGTTTGTCAGTATAAATTCAAGCACATTAGACAGGATTTAGGCTGAGAAGTGACGAAAGATATTAAATAAAGAGTTATAAATCTCACATTATGAAATTTGTATGTTCATTTTGCAGATCTTGTTCTTGGTTATTTTAGTTCATAATTTTACTGTGTGTCTAAAGCATTTGGGTTTCTTTCTAATATTGACAATTTTTTTTTTATGTGGGTTTGTTGGGGTTTTTTGGTACAGAAGTAAAATGCTCTAAAATACAGACTTGATTTACAGCCAATGGAAGAGAGATTAGTACTCTGTCTATTCCTCAGCTAAACTTACTGTATTGTCTTTAAAACCTTGCCACGGTCAAAAAGACCAGGTTTATGGAACAGTTACAGCATTTGTGTAAAAGGAACACTTGACGAGGAGTTTGTGGAACCAACTTGTCTCCGGTGTTCCTGTAGGAAAGCAAGCTATATAACAACGAGGAACATATCTGAGACCATTTTTTAAGAGGACCATATTTCATCTGCCATTTAACATGACATCTGCAAAGAAAATATGAAATAGGAGGTATCCCAGCTGGCCAAGCATACTGACAGTGGAATGTGAATTATTTCCTCCAAGAAAACATACTTTTACCTTCCATAAAGGTTTAGTTTAGCCACTCTATCTATGACATTTATTGGACATTTAACTTTCAATGACCCAGATACTGTAAAAATCAGATTTGTTTTTTTCTCTTCTTCTATAATTAGCATTAGTTTTCTCTGAATGTAACAGCTACCTTCCAGTCAAATACGAAGAAGCTAATCATTGAGGCAGGTAGCTTCAACAGTAGTAGTCTAAGACTTTAAAAATGTGTATGATTTAGCTGACAATTTAAGACAGGGAAAAAAGGTTAAAAAAAAAAAACAACACAATTTTTAAAGTAGCAATGTACAAATACTCTGCTTCAGTTTTACCATCAAAAAAGAATATTTCAAAAAGCTTTTAAGCCCACATCTGGAAAGAAATATATGAAAGTGTTATTACTTTAATATATTTGAGTCTGTAGAGTTTGTTCTTCAACCTAAAATGTTGTCGGGTTTTTTAAATCATAGAAAAAAATACTGTGGAAGGAAGTTATAGTAGCAATACATTTTAAATGTATTATATGCAATAAATTTTTTAATCTTAGTTTTTGATTCATTTTTATTATGAACTTTCCATTTAAAGAAACAAAGGACAGCTTAAAAGACATTTGGTAATTAAAAAGCTGTACTCAGTGTCATCATTTATCTTTGGGTTTTGCTTACCTTGCTCTTATAAAATGCATACTGTTATGCTACTTAACATTTGTAGTGGAAGGATTTTTAAATAGCTTGTGATAATTAAACTGCAAGATAAACAAAATATATTTTTATATTATTTTAGCTAGTAGTTTTTAATCTCATAAAACAAGCAGCAGCTTCAGGATAAAGAACATTCTCGTTTACTTTTGGGTTTTTTTAACATATTTTATGAGTTAACTTAGATTGTCTGACATACAACACAGAATCACAAAATAAATAAAAATAGTCCTGTGGGGTTAATTGTGATCTATGGATAACAATCTCTTTACTTTTATTGCACACATCAATTATCCAGAAATGAAACACCAACTTTCTTGAAAACAGCAGAAGTTCAGCTATTTGTTTCAGCAGGGGCAGATTTAATTCTGGAGGAATATCTGCAGCTGCAGCTGCTTTGTTTGTGATATAAATGTGTACAGGTTAGAGCACTCACCCCTGAAAATTGTTTTTCTGTTCTTGCTTTACTACTTGTCACAGTCAGAAGTAACTCCCACCAAATCTCTCATTAGAGTTGTTTTCCTTGTTTTCACACCCTAGGAAATCCCATCCAAGCTATCTTAACTACTCACTCGATCCATAACCAATATTAATGATGTCTTTTCACATAGCCTGCCTGGAACTGTTATAAGAACTTTCTACTTTTCCTCTCCAGCCATGCAGAACAGCCCTTTGCTTCACCTCCTTTTACCTTGTTTCTGATACTAGTTCAAAACTTTTCTCCTGTGCCCTTGGTGTTCTCCCACTGTGCTTCTTGTCATTTTGACACTTTTTAAGAGATCATTCATGCCAAAGAAAGTGCCACTATTTACTATTATAAATGCACCATTATTGTTTCAAGTAAAGTTGGCCTATCCTTTTCACAAAGTGTTGGTTCTGAAAAGAACCTTGCTAGCTTCTTTTCATTAAAAAAAGAACTTCTTAAAATGTTTTTCAAAGTGAAAGAGTCAAAACCATTCACATGCAAATAATTTCAGTAGAAAAATGTGATTAAATGCATATAAAAATTACTTTTTTTGCTTGTGAGTGAGTACACAGAGAGAAACCAGAGCCAAGCAGTTCAAATAAGTCTGTGCAGAGGAACTTCAAACAGCATCATTTTAAAGACAGAAGAATATCTCTAGTGCAGGCAGATTCCTTTGGGTGGATAGACCAGCTTTTTTTCAAATTAGTCTTTTTTTTATGGAGGACTGACTACTCCATTCATCCTTCAAAAACCTCTTTCATAAGAAAATGTTTAGTTTAGACCTCAATTTAAATTATAACAGGAACCAGCAAAATTTCTCCCTATTTTTTTGCATTCCAACTAAAATAAAATAAGTTTCCAACCTAGGTGTTGTACATGCACACAAACACGTCACCAATTCCCACCACATCATTCAATATAAATCTGCATTTACAATCTCCATCCTAGAAGTCAGCGCTGTGAGTTTCTAAATATGTTGTCATTGGCATTAAGATTAACAACAGGACTTTTTCCAGCAGTGGTAGCCTCAGACAGCTTGTAAAGCATTTTTTAATGACACAAAAATCCATATTTTGCAGAAAAATAGCTCTGTTTTTAAAAGTTTTATACACTTCTGGCTTATAAAAGTCTGAGGACCACTAGTACAATGCATTCAAATAATCAGCATGAAGTGAATCAGATTCAAAACATTGCAAACACTACTCTTTTTTCCTCTTAAAAAGCAAATTTAAAGTGCTTGCAGGTTACTTTTTCACCAGAAAGACTTTAATTAAAAAATAAAAAATGAACATAATAGCATATAACCACCTATTTTAAAGGTTAGAATTTTAAGTTCAAAAAACTGCTGCTGCTAAAGACTCCAAAAGACAGTTTGCAGCTGGATTAAAGTGCGGTCTCAGCTGTTTGATAGGTGTATGGTCAGTACTGTTATAAATTGTTAACAGCACATCTGAATCAAATTCTGAAATAGATATCATATATATTTTCAAAATCTGAACAGATTCTTGATACATATTAAACAAAGAGTTTTGGCAATGTACACTTTGCCAGCTCAATAAATAGCTCAGAAAACAAACATATAAGATTAGTTCCTTCATTTTAGGAGAAGTTACAGTAGTAGGATCCCATACATTTTTCCCCATGAAAGGAGAAAACCAATGTCAGCATGAAAAGCCCACAAGAGTTCAGAAACTTCTTTCAGCCAAAAGTTTAAAAGAATAAAAATGAGTTTATTCAGCTCCTAATGCTATGCTCAAAGCAGTCCTTTGAAAAGGTTGTTTCCATTTGTCTCTGTGCTGAAATAAGGGTTTTCTGAGAAGCTGTTTGTGGAAAATAACAATCATCCTTTCCCTGAATCAGTGCATGTTTGTTGTTAATGAACTTCTACATAGGCACTTGATGGAAAATTCAAATTTAAGTAACATTTGAGTTGACCATGGGATAAATACTGGCAAAATTTATAACAGCATGATTTTTTGTTATGTGCCTTATTTTCGGAGGCCCCTTTCTCACAGTGAATTGTTCAAATTCTCCAGGTTTTTAGGGGAATGTCCAGTTGGTATTGTACAGAAAAAAGAGAGACTAAATTACCTTCAGGGTAGCTCCTCAGATTAGAACCAACGAAGAGATACACTTACTGTTTATAAAGAAAAGAAACAGGTCTTTGATAATTTATTACCATTGATCATTTTTTATTGCAATGCCAGGAGCTTAAAAGTTGGCTTCCAAGCTCCCATCATTCTTTGACAGAAGTAAGATCAACAGTTCTGCACCCCAAAGATTAACCAACTTGAAAGACCTTTCAGTATGCAGAATGAAAGGTCACCATCTCTTGATGAACAGGCTGAGGAAGAGAGTGTCCCTTTCAGCCAATATTTATTCTCTTTGATCATGTATAAACACTATTTGGGTGCACATTGTTTTCTTATTGCAAGGTTTCCCTGGTTAACTACAGTTGTCATCCTAGAACAATAATTATGATTCAGGTTTTCTGTAGGTAACTCACTTCAGTACGTGGAGGTAAATCCTACAGCTTCAAGTGCCTACTTTGATGTTAATAGAATTATTTTATGAGCATAAGTTAGGGAATAATATGATCCATTCTGTTTCATCTTCTGCCTTTTTAAGTGGATAGCAACTTTACCAGACCATCTGTTTTCCATAAAATATTTATATGTACATAAGAGAGAGAGAGAGAGGGAGAGAGAGGGAAGTAGGACACCACAGAAATAGAAGAAGAGTATCTGAGGACGGCTTTAAAAATGCAACGTATGTAAAACTTTTTTGATAAAAGGTAAGTATAAATTAAAAGTAAGATGTGAAACCCTCTGACAATGGTTTTATTTTATGATCATCAATATGTGCTAAAGGGAGCTCTAGTTCATGAGGTTTTTTCTTTAGAAAGGAAAAGAATCTCACTTGTAATATTGATCTGTTGTGCCCAAAAGAAAAGTTAGTAGGCAAATCAAAATATTAATTTTTTTTTTAAATTAACATGTGTGGTCAAAATAATTAATTGATTAAAGGGAATTCAAAAACAAAGCTGCCACCACTCAGTCAGTAAGGAAGCTGAATTCCACTTCATTGCACCTTGCACCCAAACTTTAGGTATTGATTTAGCTCCAGGTGTAAACACTTATATTCCTGATCAAGACAGTGAAAAACGTGATTCTGAAAACATCCCAGGAGAAATCTTGCGAGACTGTTTATGATGTCTGGGTTTAGGCAGGCAGATATCTCCTTCCAGAGGCCTCTGCTGACACACCTCATCTTTGACTGAAGATCAGATTCTGTACACAGAATGTTCATTCTACATCAGCCAGAAATGTGGACCAATAGGAGGAGATTTGCAAAGCAAACCAGTTGGTGCAGAGGACCTGACATACACATTCAAATTATACACATTCCGAAGTTGTGTCCTGGTCCTGAGCACCATTGTCTGGTGATGCTGGGAATGCAGTGAATGTGATCCTGAAGTACATCTTCCCATACTGCTTCCTCTGAAAGGGATCCAGTTTGTGTGTCCTAAGCCCACCTTGCAAGGTGAACCAAAGCACACTGAGTGAGGACAGGCAAGGAATGTACTTAAACAGGCATCTTGATCTGAACCAGAATAAATGCACCCACTGAAGCTGAACTGTTTCACTGGACAGCAAAACTTTCTATGCAAAGTGGATATACCTAACTTAGGATGGCATTTCATGTATGTATTTAAAACTAAAATTGTTGCAGTTTAATATTCAAATACTAAAAAGAGATAAAGAGATTTGGCTTCTTACTTTTTTTTCCTAGAATATAATCTTGTGTCCTTTTGTAGCATTTTTCATATACCTTTATTTCATTGTCTAAGAAAAGGAGTATCAAAATTGCATGTAGTAGGTATGATCAAACAAAATTGCCTTCAGTCAGCAATGGAACAATTTCCATGCCCATTTTACAGCAACTGAAATGAATAACAAAGCTTGTGCTGCACATTCTAGAGCTTTGTTCTTGGGTACCTTGGATAAAGCCCTTACAGCCCTGATTATCTCCCTCCTCTGTATTTCGGTGTGGAGCAAATTTAAGACTCTTCAAAGGACTACTGAGTGGGTTTATGTATTTTTTTTTTAGAAATGATCTCCTACAATTTGTACCCATTTTGAAAAGAAGCATCCTTGTACTATATTCCCTTACAACCCCTCCATTTCTTCTAGTCAAAGCCTCTGCTTCTTATATCCTCCTTCCAAACCAATCATTCTAATAACATGTCCAATTTTACTCCTATAAGATAATCATATGTGATTTTTGTCCTCATGGTGGGGACAGCAACAGAAAAGCAGAGGCTTCATCTCTTTCAAAGAGGTTGAGGAGGCAGCTGAATCTATAGCAGTAAAGCAAAGTGGTGCATAAAAGGTTAGTTTGCAACATTTTTTTTCTTTTTTTTTTCTTTATTCTCTACATAGCCTGTGTTTAAGCAACAGATCACAGAAGAAGAGAAAAAGGAAGGGAGTTAAAACGGAAGTTATTAGAAACCCAGCATCTACAGCTCTTCCACAGAAACAGCTGTTTATTTTGGAAAAAAAAAAAACCACAAACTTTTTTTTTTTGAAGAGGGAACTAACCTGATGAAAGAAGGAAGGCACATATTATTCTCAAACTCAGGTTTCACTTGACAATTTGCATAATAGATTAGCCTATGAGTAAAGAGGTCATTTAACAGAAAAAATCAAGAAGGTAGCTGAATTTCTGCTTGCCACAGCCTTCCTGAGCAGCCCATTCTCACAGCAGTCTCGCTGCACTTCTATGTAGCTAACTTAGCTCAAGTAGGCATAGCACTTGGTTTATCTGTACAGCATGAGTGCTAAATGACAACCATTAAAATAAAAGGAAAATAGCGCCATGCAGTCATTGGTGTCAGTGATTTTTTAATACATGTGCTGATTTAGTCCAGTTTAAACCCACATACTTCAGTTCAGTGTCTAAGTTTGAGCAGGATAAATCAAAGCAGAAGAGAAAGGCAGAGATGAGAAGGGAGGATGAAGAGGTATAACAGGTTTGGAGTCAGCAGGGGTGTGCAGGGAGGCATTGCATGTCAGCCATCCCAGAAGGGTCCCCCCAACCTCTCCATGCTGGGTGGTAAGTGGTGGCCCCGGGGCCACTCTGACTTACGGCCTCACACAAAAAAGGGTCGCTCCAGTGATGTGGGAAGCTGGGCTTGAGTTGCTGGGGCTTGGCTATGAGCTGAGCATTAGGAACACTGAGAAATTCCTGAGCACCTGCTGGGGAAGGACTGGGGTCTCACTGCACCTGGTGCTCAGGAGAGTCATGGTACCGCTCACAGCCCCGATGCATTTGGGAAGAGCAGTGAGGGAGAGGAGGGCATGAAGAATTGTCCAACTTTAGGCACAACATTTCCCACTGCCAGCAGAAAGCCAGCTGCTTTTCCAATCAGTGGGTGTCAATAGTCAGAGGTAGCTAATGCCCAGGGCTCCTGCCTTTTGAATGCCCCTCTGGAGCTTGGCTCCTAGGGTGGCACTTCAAAGAGAAACATCCAGCAGCACCTGGTACTGGCCTAAGATACTCATTCTCATTTCATTGCTAAAGAAACCTACTTCGTGCCTGCACCATCACAGCCTTGGAAGAAAATTGATATTTATATAATACTAGTGACTTTAAAGTGCAAATAGAGTAAATCTATTACTGATGAATCAGTTTGACATTTGTGTTGGTGACACAGTTCTACTTTTGACTTCACAGAACCACAGAATCATTTAGGTCGGAAAATATCATTATCAAGTTCAACTCTTGCTTTCCATTGTACATGGATCACAATTCCAGTTCTGCTTGCATTGTCTTTTGCCTGCAGTTGGAAAAGTGTTGCAGTGTAAGCATTTAATTCATTTTGATCAAAGTCTGCATCTTGTATCTTCAATCAAAGTGAAAGTACTTATCCAGATGCAGTGTTCAGTAATCAGTAGGGATAATGCACAAGCAATCCATCAGTGCTTGAAGCTGTTGTCTATGAGCCCTTTCATGGCCCTAAATTGTTTTTCATAGGCAGAATTGAGCATTACGTTTTGCCCCCAACTTTTCTAAAAAATAATGGAGTCATTTCTGGAGTTATTCCAATATACCGGACTCTGTACCTAGTTCTGAATCAAGGTTGTATTGTATAGCTATGGTTCTAATATTCTGCTATCACATAAAGCAACCTCTGCAGCCTTGGTGAGAGACACGGTCTGGGACCTTCTGTCCAAGGTTCTGCATGCACTGGCACACGCCAGAGCTCAGCCGCAAGGGCTGACATTGCTCAGCTCACCTCTTACATTGCAGTGGGTTTTTACATTGAAAACCCACTGAAGGGGAAAAAATGCAGAACTCTACATTCTGTAAACCTCTGTGAGCAGGAGAAGTTAGGTGAGGACTTCTCCCTTCCCTGCCAGTATGACTTAATGGCTAAATTTTTATATACATTTGGGCATGGTCTCTTGAGAGCTATACATTGGGCAGGAAAGTGTTGTTCAGCTCCCAACTGGACTGAATAACAAAAGGCTGGCAAAAACAGCCTTTATGGCAAACACTATTTTGTCAAAAAACCCCAAATTAACAAGATGTTCCACATATAAGAAGCTTGCCGTATGAGAAATGGCTTAGAGAATCGCGTTTGCTCAGCCTTGAGAAAAGAAGGCTTAGGGGATACCTTGTCACCATGTTCCAATATTTACAGGGTGGTTCCAAAGAGGATAGACTCCCCTTTTACAAAAAGTTGCATGGAAAGGACAAGGAATTGTTCCGGTTTGGCCAAATTTAGAAATACATCCTCTGAGAGAAGGCACAACCACCCCTCCCCCACCAGGTTCAGGAAAAATAAATAGGAGATAAAATATATTTATTTAACAAACACACGGGAAAAGGATAATAATGCTAAATAATAAAATCTTTCGCTGTGGAGGAAAAACCTGGGAAAGTGTTAGAGTCCTCCCTTTGGTCTCCTTGGAGCTGGAGCTTGGCCCAGGGCCAGGCCCCCTCTGTGCTCAGTGGAAAGTCCTCCCGATGTGCTCTGATATTGAAGCAGTCCAGTAGAAAAGGGAGAAAATCCGAAATTCCAGGGAAGGAAAAGCAAAGTTCAACTCTCAGTCTCTCTCCAGAGAAAAAGAAGCTGAACAACTGGCCAAAAGCTGACTGGGCAGCAGCAAGCCGGGTGCTTCCTCGCTCCCCTGCTGCAGCTGGGGAAAAAAGTCGCCATCTCTGTGTGACCTTGAACAAGCTGCAAACTGCTTTGAAAAAGTTGTGCTCAGTTTTTCCTTCCCCCTCTCGGGCTCAGTTTAAAGGCATAGAAAGGCACAAGAATTAATTTCTGGCCATAGGGCAGCGATATGGGATACACATCATAAAGTCACCCCAAGACAGGAATAATGGGTTCAAATTTCTCCTGGGGAAATTCTGACTGAACACAAGAGAACAATTTTTCACAATGAGATCAGCCATAGGAATAATCTCCCCAGGGAAGTGGTGGATTTCCCAGTGTTGGGCACTTTTAAGATTCACCTGGACAGGATTCTGTGCCATCTGGTCTTGATTATGCTAATGTCAAGAAAGGTTAGACCAGATGATCCTTGAGGTCCCTACCCTATGATTCTATGATTTCATCTCCATTTTAGAGCTTTAACAATTTGGATGTAGGTGTACTTCATTCTGTGGGACTCTGCTTTATGTGTGGAGGACTGGGTTCATACACACATAGAAATATATCCACACATACGCACATTTGCTGGAGTGCACATTAATCTCACATGGATTATTTGGCTCAGCCCTGGTATGCAAGACTACCTACATGGAGCTCCTAGTGCTACTGCAGCTTCTGCTCTGTTCTCAGGACCAGACCACTCATGATCTCCCAGCTCTAAGTAGGGGATAACAAGATACGGCATCTCCATGATGAGACAGGGAATATTCTGCCATCTGACTGGAGAGATTTCCTACTGCCCTGTCCTGTAATGTGTGGAACTAGAGCAGATAATTGCTCCATTTTGCAAATTATGAAGCTGAAACCATTAAATAATTTATCTTGTTATTTTCTGTAGTGTTTTCCCATTTCTGTGGGTAGTAGTTGTAAATCATAATAATGTACAAGCCAAAAACGCATTTGCAAAATTCTTGAATTATCCAGGGATGAAAACCCAGCTCACTGCTCAGTTTCTTTGCTGGACGCATGTGCTGGTCAGTTCCAAGCAGCATAAATAATCAGACCCTGCATGCATACAGAATATGCCAATAACATTTCAGGTGGATAAATCTGTCTTGTGCTGTCCTTCATCTATTATAAATTTAGCAAAAGAATGGAATAACAAATTTCATTAGATTTCCTTCATTAAATAAATCCAAGCCAAACTGTGAACAGCAACAAAAAGTCACTAAGTGGCTTTTTGAGCCTGTATTTTTACAGAGCTGGAAGTTTCTGCAAAAATTCATAAATGTACTGTAGCTTTTGAGTTTATTTGCCATAGCTTGGTACTAGCAACTAGCAAACAGATACTGGTTTTTGCAGCCAGATAAACATCTGTGTGTCTAAAGGGTTTATTTACTTGCACTTTCAATTCTGAAATTTGTATGCACATGCTGGCAGATGTACGTGTGTGTGCACACGAATATGTAAAGAGTTTTACACACATAAAGCACAGCCCTACAAAATACAAGTGTGTCTACATCCAAATGGGTAAAACTCCAATCTTCTTTATAGAAATACTCTAAACAGCCTCAGTAATCTAAATGATGAAAATAGGTTTCACCAAAGTCAATATAAAGAGGGAACTATTTTATCACCCTTCACTGCACATGGTGAGCAACAGATGAATCAAAGCAACTTTGCAATTATAATCCTTTGATCTTTAAAACAAATGATGACAGCCAAAGGAAGGATCTCATGACATGTGCCATTAATAGTGCATTATGGACAGCATGAAACATGAAATAAAAAAAGCATTAAAACAAAGGCGTTAAGTTTTTAAAACTGTTACAAGAAGACAGATGGATCATTACTTGCGGACAGCCCTCTGTTCTGCAGTTCTGTGCTGCAGGATTCATCAGCTCTGGCTAGAGAGATGCCTTACCTAACACCTGCAAGACATTTATCCCCAAAACACAGCCCTAATCCATGTTCTCTGCAGTTCTCTGCAGTCTGCTGCATTTTCCAGTAGAGCCCTGGCTCCTTTGCTGGCATTACTAACAAGAGTGGAATAACTCTTTTCTGGGAGACGAAGCCAATATGTGGTCCTTTGGGTGGCCCTCTGTTGTAATTGCTAGATTTAGCTTAGCAGGCTGTAGCTTCCTGAGAGCTCAACAGGGCGGCTTAGGGCAGTGCGACCTGGTCGCACCCCACAGTCCATTTCAGATGTTCCCGCAATCTTGCTCCAGCCAGCTATCAGCATTACAATCAGTGATGACAGAGGAGGCTAGAACGATCTCCCCATGAGGGTTTCAGAGGGTCTTTAATCTTACATCTTGCCCCTGTGATCCCCAGAGGCACAGAGACCTCGTGGTCTGGGCACAGGGGGGTTTTGTCAGGGACCCAGGGGCGGTCCCTGGGTGGGGTTGGGGTACAGGAACCAATGGGGAGAGCCTGAGGGAGTAGCCAGGGGTGGGGCAGGGAACAGTGGGAGAACAATGTGAAATAGGAAAAGCAATGGGTTAACAGCTCACCACAGCCCTCCCTCCCTCTCTTGGATGAGCTTTTCTCCTGGTTTATCTGCAGAGAAAGATTTGCTTCCCACATGCCTTGTAGTGCACTGTAGAGAGGCCTTTTATAGAAAGCTTAAGGACTGGAAGACACCTGTCTTTTGGTATGAAAACAAATGCTTTCACCCAGTAATTCAGTAGCCTTGGATATGTAGCCTCTTATACTTTTCTACTGTTTGGAATAAAAGAAGTGTCTATTTATTCTCTTGACTCAAACTCAGATAAACTCTTGTTAAATAAAATGTCTTTCTGGTGACCTAATCCAATTCATGCATCATATTTGGAAGGAAATGGGATGTGAAGGAAATTGTTGTTAATTCTGAAACAAAATTAAATGCACTGCAAATCTTCTAGTAATATCTAGGAGTTTTTTCAATGTGTGACCCAAGAGTTAAAAATGCAATTGCCATCAGAGACTTTTTTCTTTCCCCTAAACTATGCATGCACAATCTACTGCCTGCTGCAGGAAACCAGTAGGAACAGACAAGGTGCTGTACACTTCAGACTGGGCTGTCATTATCTTATTTCCCGTGCCATCAAGCAGTGGTTTGGGTAAGGTGGAATTGGAGATATCCATACACGATGCCGTATACTTTTAAGAGAAAGGAAAGAAATGCAAAGCGCATGAAGACCAGTGGGGTTGTTGTTAACGACTTATCTAAGAGTTCAGGGAGAATGTGGGGAAGTGATTGATATAAACTGGCGACCTGAGTGTGAAACAATGAAGCTGAATGTGAACAAGGGTATTTTATCTGATTGTCAAGAACATGCACAACACAGTGCATTCCCTTTGGTAAGCAAATCGTGAAACTACTAATCAAGGAGTATGCCCTAATGGCAAAGGGATAAATAACTGCATAATGACAGTATTTATCTAAGAAATTAGATTCTTTCAAATAGCATGAAGCTCTACAAAGCAATCACATATCAGAAACCCTTAGATGTATCATAAGTGACAATAAACATAAAAATCCATCTTTAACTGAACAAAAACAAAAAGTCCAGAATAAATATGTCTTTAATGGCCTCTGTCTCCATGAATAAATAATTGTTTTGTTCTTAATGTGGTCAGGATTGAGATTCCTCCAGTCATCCCCTGTATTGCAGATTTTTTTCTTTAGTCATGCAGAAGAAACCATCAATCTACTATCACAACCTGCTCACCATTTTCTCAAGCCAACAAAGTTAGGGAGCTGGAATGAACACAAGCTAGTACATAACTCGTTATGCTCTTTCCAATCAACATTTATTGTTATACTTTCCTGCTTCTTCAGAAAATAAAAAGGATTTAAAAACATTGACTGTTTAAACCAAGAATGATTTATGGGCAACTTTTTGTTTTAGAAACAAATCATTTTTACATCTGGCATTCATTGGAAGACATACATTTGTCTTAACATATCAAGATGTCATTTTACTCTTGATATTTTCTTTTTAATTTGTTCTGTGGAGTTATTCAAAACTTCCTAAGCATTTTCAAAGCACACAGTGGTTACTGTAGAATAAAAGAAGTCTAAGAATAGCAGATGAGCAGAAAGGCCCAACTGAGAAGGAGAAACAGGCTAGAACTTTGTTCTTGAAACTGTTTTCACAGTGCCCTGGTTCCATTCTGTCAGCCTTTTGCTGTGGTCTGTCTTTTGCAGCTGATTCACATTGCTGTAACAGTTCTGGCTTTGGCTACTGTTTCCAGCACCATGGAAATCCTCCGTATTTCAACTTCAGCAAAGCAGCCTCTCTCCAGTATGCTGTTCCCACTACATCCTTCTGGAAATATTTCTCCCTGCAGCATGCACATCCTTTTCTGTAGCTGCTCTTGATGCTACAGAGGAAGTCTGGAGCACTCACATGGTCAGAACCTTCCAACCCACCCAGCATGCTGCTGGGTGCATCCATTGTCCAGGCCTGCAGGCACCTTTTCCTGCAACACCTGGGCTGGTGGGAGCCACTTGAGACCTGACGGGGATGGCAACACCACTTTGGACACCTGCAAAAGCCACTCTAATGTGAGCTGCCTTTTGTAAGGCAAGCTTCTTCCCATTCCCATCATCTTTTTGTCTGCTCTGCAGCAGATCACATCATGCTGAAAATGAACCTGAGATTGTTTCCAACCACCTCCATCCCTTCCTGAATCTGTCTCTCTGTTCCATGAGCATCAATGCTGGCACAGAGCAGGATGAAATTTTGTCCTCAGTGGTGTGGAGGAGAATAAGCCTTTCAGTTGACTTAAATGTTTTTGTGACTGTATCCTGAGCTGGGCAGCACAGCTGGCCTGTCTTCTGGTACTGCTTTCTCATCTTTGGACTCTCTTGGAAGTTATACTCCTCCATGCATAACATTCAAGTCCCCTTTTTCACTATACCATGTAGATATCCAGACTGTGTCATGCATCCAAGATAGCAGAAGGACAAGAGAAAGTGCCTGAGGAGACACATGAACACTCCTGTGCTCCTCAGAGTTCCTTCAGGCAGCTCTCCAGAAGCATGCGTTCATGTTGTGACTGCAATCTTTATTCACTATGTTTCAAAGAACAGCTTTTATAAACAGAAGAGAATTTTCAGTTCTACTGAACCATTTACACTAAAGGAAACCACAAGTATGAGTTATATACTTTTTTTTTTTTGTAACTGGCCACTTAGTTCACAGCAAATGTATTTCCAGTCCTTGATTACATATTCTAGCCTTCCCAGAGGAATGAAGAAAGGAAAAGCTTTGTAGTAAGAGCTGTAATAGAGATATGCAAACTTTTCATGTTCTTTCCCTGCCAGACCCTTTTCCGTTTTAAATTAGTGAGGTTCCTTCTTATCAAACAAAAAAGGACTGTCTTTTCATATATTGTCTTTTTTACATCTAAATGACTGATGTTTCAGTAAAATTTTTCTGTCTCACTTCCACTGAGACATTGTGGTCTTGGACATGTGACAAGACTGAACAAACTCATCTGAAACACAGACACAATAATTTGTTCATGAATGGAAATTTCTCTACAGATATTTGTGTAAACTAACAGCACACAAATATTTGCAGGAAAAAAGTAAACAAATAAAAAAATTAAGCAATAAAGTTAGGGCAAGGGGTAAGTTGAATTTATTGGCTGTTATGTTTCCACAGAGAGAGAGAGAGAAATGTCTGAAATAATCAAAGTAAATATTTCTGTTCTGTGGTATGAGTAAATATCACCAAAAGGACAGGTTTGTTCTAGTTCCATTTGTGCAACTCACCTTTGAAACAGCAAGTTGTCTAACTTGCTTTTCCAAAAGAAAATATCGTAGAATAATAGAATGGTTTGTTTTGGAAGGGACCTTAAAGACCACCTACTTCCAATGTCCTTGACTGAGGCAGGGACACCTTTCACTAAACCAGGGTGCTCAGGGTCCCATCCAACCTGCCCTTGAACACTTCCAGGGATGCAACTTGCACAATTTCTCTGGGCAACATGTTCCAGTGCCTTACTATCCTTGTTTCCTAATAGGAAAAATTTCTTCCTCATATCTATTCTAAACCGACCCTTTTTCAGTTTAAAGCCATGACCCCTTGTCCTATCACGACATCCCCTTGTGAAAATTTCCTCTCCAGCTTTCTTGCAGGCCCCTTTAGGTACTGGAAGGCTGCTCTAACAGGAGCCTTCTCTTCTCCAGGATGAACCTCAATTTCATGGCTCTCATCTGGACCCACTCCAACAGGTCCATGTCTTCCTTATGTTGGGAGCCCCAGAGTTAGGTGCAGTAGTGCAGGTTGGGTCTCACACACGCAGAGACCCCACCTTAGGGGATGATATATAAATAGTATCTGGCAGCATTAGGTGAAAGGATGTTGCCAGGCTGATGTGAGTATTATAAAAGCCTTTTGGTTTTCCTTCCTGGTTGGTAGAGGAACATGGTACCTCCAAGTTAATCATCATTATTTATATTGTTAACTGTTTTCTTTCTGTATAGAGCATGTGGGAAATAGTGGGGACAAAAAATGCGTCTTAGATTTTCCTTCAACTGAAGCAGAACACACTTGACTTTGGAGGCTTTTTTTAGTTTCTGAATATTGGCAATGTCAAGTGTTTGTGAAAAGATTTCCTCAGGGCAGATAGAAGCCAGTGTATGGTGCAGCATATATGTCATTTTTCCTAATTTTTCCTTGAAAAAATATGATACCTGTAAACAGTATTTTAAGAAAGCAGTCATTTCTATGTCAACTTTTAGAATAGTGTTTTCTGTTCTTTTTTCTCTCTTTTCACTATTTTTTCTCTTCTGAAACCATGGAAAACAATTTGCTCCATAGATACTGTCCTATTTCATTTGACAAACATTGATTTTTTTTCACCCATGTTTTGAACAGAGCCAAAACTGGCATGGCTTATTGTGTTTAATAGGAACAAAATCATCAACTTCATTGCCACCTAGTCCTGTCATGACAAAACACACTCATTTCTGTATAGCACTGTCCACAGATATCAATGCAGAATTGGGAATAATAGTTGTTTATTTCCTTCCATACACTCAGCCAACTGGGAAAAAAATTGATTTTTTCAGAAAAAACTGAGAATAGGAATGAACAGCCTTCTCCAAAACAAATTATTGTTTGAAAAGATGCTTTGTGACTTTATTAGGCCTTGGGTCATGTCCTATTCTTGGCAGATATAAGTATTAACAATAATCTTAATGTCTTCTTTGAAACGTGTAGCATTTAGAGGTCACATATTTGGGTTTATACTTTTGCATTCAGAAAATCTGAAGTCAGTGTTACTTTTTACAGCAATAAACCGTGGGTACAACAGCACAGGACAGAGTCTAACATTTCTTCCTTAGTGTGCTACTGGATCTGCACCCTGTTCTTGCTTATGTCTGGAAGGAACAGGAAGAAATGAAATGAAATCAGTGTTCATATCCCAGGGCTATAGCTGGGTTAGTGGAAGCAGAATTTCGTCAATGTTTGTTATTCTAGTAAGAAGAAGAGCTGGATTAAGGGAGTGCATACCAAGATTAGGAATTTCGTGAAGGCTGGTCTCCAGCACAGATCATTAACAGAGGAGGAGCTCGGTTGGATAAGGAGGGTGGGACAGAGCTGTGCAGAGCCTTGAATGCAGAAGCACAAAGCTGCTGCTTTATCCAGGCAGCTCCTAAAGAGGAGATGCAGTATGAATAAGTTCACAGCAAACTCAACCCCTAAATAAACTGGGAGGATGGAATATCTCTCCAGAGCTGACTACATCTCCACATTTAGTGTTCAGAGAGCCAGGGAGGACTGTTCCACTAAGTGCTTAGAATTGAAAGAACAGGTTAAAACCCAAAGTTATAGAAAATTGATCCCAAAACACCCCCATACCTCCTTAGATTTCCTAGTCCATTTTTATGACATTCAGCAGTCTTATGGGGAAATAGAGTTAATTCATGTTCATAAATCCCCACTGGATGAAACTGGAGCTGTTGGATGAATTTTTGTTGGTGGTGGTTTTTTCTTTTGGAAAATGTTCATTTTAGATAATCAAAAATTTTTGAGGGAGAATTAATGCAATGGTTCCCTGGCCACCAGCCTGGAAGCCTCAGCAATGTGCAGCCAGACAGCAATCTTTCTGTGGAAAACGTTCCATTTTTTAATTTTTCACCCTCAGTTAAAAGCATTTTTTTTCCTGCTGTGAAAGTTGTAGTGGGAACAGACTTTTTATTTTCTGCAAAATACTGTTGTGTGTTGTTATTAATATTTATGATGATTACAGCATATCAGGCAAGTGGTCTCATGTGATGAATATTAACTTTTTATAGTACTTTGACCTTCTCTAGACTGGACAAACATTTTTACTCTTGATCTCCCAATCACTTAAAAGATCAGGACACAGATAATTTGGAAGAATTAAGGAACTCAAGTGTAGGATTTTTACAACGTTGCCCCTATCCTATTGGTTAGTTCTGTTTCATCCCCATAATATAGTGCAGCTAGGCAAACATAGAGAAATTGCTCTTTCCTTTCAAGAGGAATGTCAAAACAATAAATAGATTAGTCATGCCAACAGCATTGATTTGTGACAGCCTTGATGTATGCAATCATTTGGGATTCAAACATTTATCAGTGGGAAAAAAAACCACTTTTTATTTGCTGCATTGAGACTTGCTGGGAGAAAATGCTATTAGGCATCTCAAAATTCTCTGCATAGTGGCAGGCTTTTAAATGCAATGAGATATCCACAGTACATTTCCATATTAATCAATAAAATGAAAGGCAAAAATCAATTTTGTCTGTGCAACTGTGTGTGACACCTCCCTAAGAGCTGCTCCATTGGGATGGACTCATGCCAGCAAAGATGGTCATAGGTTGATTGTTTATTTATGGCAAGGAAAGACATAAAGTCATCTTACTGACAAAGTAGCAGGAAAGATATTACTTGTAGGATGTCTATTCAAAAACCTGGCACTGGTACCTGGGAAGTATGTATTTCAGACCTTAATAGCAACTGCGGCTTCCCACATGAAACAAGGGCAAGGATTTTCTTTGATTCAGAGGAAATAAATGTTGAATTTACCAAAGAAACAGAGGATCATCCAGTTATTCTCTAAAAAGATGACAACACTAAGGAAATTGCCATATATACTTGGAATTAGCAAAGTATCATTATTGTGTAACATTAAGAAATTAATAAAATGTGATCGTATAGTTTGATATTCTACATCTCTTTCCTGCACTGGAATAAGCACTGAGCCTTAAGACACTCCCATGTCACCTGCACTCTGGCTGGCCACTGTTGCATCCTCTGGTAATTCTTCTAATTCAGTATTGTAGACTGTTAGATTATGGTTTGTGACATATTTTAAGGCTTTCCTTTGTCACTTCTTCTGCAATGCACTATCCATGATGTTATTTCACTGTAAATGTATCCGTAACTATAAACCTATTTTCTTTGGTGATCTTTTCCATCTCTAGTTATTCCAAATATTCAGTGTGAAGTTTTCTGATGATTGCTGAGCCAACATTATGGTAGCATCAACTGAAAAGCTTGGTTTTGAGTGGCAGTGGTCATCTCAAAATCCTTCATTGCCTAAAAGATATTGGGATTTTTATTGTTTTCTTATACTCATCACTTGATTCCATTTTATTGCTCAGTCATTCAGTATCATGAGGTCCTTCTCAGATTTTCCAGGTCAGTCTTCATATTTATTCTCCTGAACAGTAATACTAGCGTCCATTTTCACCTTACTATTTACTCCCAATCCCAGTTTATGAAAATAACAGGAAAGTCTTGGGACAGGGTCCTGTGGATTCTGCTAAAAATGTCTCTGAATCAAAAGTGATCTCCAATATTCTCATCCTCTAGGTGGGCCCTCCACTGGACCCTTTAACCCACAGAATGGCTAAAAATTCATTGATAATGCAGCACTGAAGATGCATTACATCTAGTGGTAGACAGAGACTATGAAACAGAAAAAATTATTCACAGAAAAGAAAAAAATAGAATGATGGTCGATGTCCTTCCATAAGGCAGTAAACTGCCAATAGGACATCATTCTGGTAGGCTTAAACTAGGTTTTTGAAGAAGAAGACATTAAAGTCATAGATACCACCACACTTAGTAGTAGAAAAACTGTGAACGGTGCAGAGAAACCTTTTACAAGAGCATGTAGCGGCAGGACAAGGGGAAGTGGCTTCAAACTGAGAGAAAGTGGGTTTAGATTAGATATTAGGAAAAAATCTTTACTGTGAGGGTCGTAAGGCACTGTAACAGGTTGCCCAAAGCAATGGGAGATGCCCTATCCCTGGAAGTGTTCAAGGCCAGGCTGGATGGGGCTCTGAGCAACCTGATCAAGTGAAAGATGTCCCTGCCCATGGCAGGGGGTTGGAACTCGATGAGTTTTAAGATGCCTTCCAAGCCAAGCCATGCTATGGTAAGATTCTAAGATAAGATTCTATGCTATTGTTCCGGTTTGGTCAAATTTAGAAATATATCCTCTGAGAGAAGGCAGGTCACCACCCCTCCCCCACCAGGTTCGGGGGAAAATAAATTTTCCTCAAAGAAAAGTGAAAGAGAAAAAACTATTTATTTAACAAACACATGGGAAAAGGATAATAATGCTAAATAATGAAATTTTGCTATGGAGAAAGAACCTGGGAAAGTGTCAGAGTCCTCCCTTTGGTCTCCTTGGAGCTGGGGCTTGGCCCAGGGCCAGGCCCTCTGTGCCCAGTGGAAAGTCCTCCCGATGTGTTCTGATATTGAAGCAGTCCAGCAGAAAAGGGAGAAAATCCAAAATTCCAGGGAAGGAAAAAAAGGTTCAACTCTCAGTCTCTCTCCGGAGAAAAAGCAGCTGAACCACTGGCCAAAAGCTGACTGGGCAGCAGCAAGCCGGGTGCTTCCTCGCTCCCCTGCTGCAGCTGGGAAAAAAAGTCGCCATCTCTGTGTGACCTTGAACAAGCTGCAAACTGCTTTGAAAAAGTTTTGCTCGGTTTTTCCTTCCCCCTCTCAGGCTCAGTTTAAAGGCATAGAAAGGCACAAGAATTAATTTCTGGGCATAGGGCAGCGATATGGGATACACATCATAAAGTCACCCCAAGACAGGTATGTGTAGATTAGATGATGCTAAAAGGTGAACTTATTCTTGAAATAACTAAAAATTTTTTGAAACAAACTTCTTATAAAAGTAAAATATCTGTCAATTTTCCAGAGAGATAATGAACAGGTCATTAATTATGTGTTAAAAAAGGTACCATAAATTCTGTCAAGGTTGGAAAAAGCTCTACGGCACAAAATTTAGAATTATAAGTAGGGAAGAAAATAAAAAAGAGTGTAGAAATTATATTTACTGTAAATTCTGAATATGAGGAGACATTTGAAAAATGTGTCAGGACTGACATGGGAAATATGAATTATAAATCAGTTGTGATGAAGGGGATAAGGAAATCAGATACATCAAGGGAATCAAGGAAGTTTTCTAAGTCAGACATATGGAACAAAAAGGACCTCTGCAAAACAACATTAATGAGATCCAACTCTAAAATTTTAATTAGTTCTAGGCACCACAATACTAGAGAGCACTTTTAAAGGAAATAAAGAAAACAGGAAAAGACCTGAGGAAATCACTTATGAAAACAGAATAAGAAAATTAACATGGAAAGTATGACCAAGCACAAACTAAAAGACATGATAAATGTATACATGTATCTGAGGGATGTAAAAAAAAAGAAATAATAGAACTGTTTAAGATTATATGAAGTAGCTTATTAGAAATAGTTGAGTTAAATTAAGCAGCAGAAAAAATACACCACATAGCTAGACAAATATTCTGATAGTGATGTACAGCAGACAGTGAAAAAGCTTCCATTTAAAAAGTCAGAAGAAGGTAGCAAAGCTGTTTTAAAATTTTTCTGCACAGGTCTCTAGGGAATTTATATCATGGTTGTAACTCTGCATGGGCATTGGAATGGCTGAAAAGATCTTTGAGGTTCTGATGCCTTTGACTGGATAAAGATAATGCAAACTATATACCCAGGAGATTTTTACTAAGGATACATTTAAATGTAATAGAAAATGTCAGGCTATGATTTGTTCTTTTCAACCATTTCAGCCTATCTCATCAAGAAAGAGTCAGAAAAATTGACTTTTTTCAGTGTTCCAAACTCCACATATCTTAAAAGAATTATGCACACTAGTCTATGTTAATACAAATTTAAATTAACTGTGGCAGGTAGCATACAGGCATGCATCAATGGGGGTTCTTTTATTTACTAACATTTCCTGTGACTGACAATAAGACCATTTAAACATCTCTTGGCATATGGAAAAAGCAACAAGAAAAGGATTTTAGAAATGTCTTACATTTTATTAATTGATACATGTCAAACATTCAGACAGAACCCTCAACATTTAGCAATAAAGTTTGCTAGAAGTCCAGTTCAGAAGTACATCTTGCATTCAGCTACTATAGGTAGTGAAAGAATAAGAATAGTAGACAAGGATTACCATTTTGCCTAGTCTTTGCTATTTTCCTTTTGCATACATGTACAACAATAAGACATGATCTAATAACAGTGTACTAAATTATTTAGAATTCCTTAAAGTTATAGAAGGACATAGAAGAAAAATAATTTTTATGTTGCCATTTTTTTCAATACATAGAAGAAAAATGTATGCTATGTGAAATACTCAAAAAAAAATCTAGTGAAACTGCAGTTCACTCAACAAAACTCATTTTGTTTCTATCAGATGGGAAAAGATGACAATTGCGTGTCAATAACTTTTTATGCATGTAATTTCTTGAGCTGCTCTACCTAAGAGACACTTAGATACAAACCCAACAGCAGAAATGAAAAATTCTTTTCATTTATTCATACCATTGGGAATTCTTTTTTTCCTTTTTATTTTGAGGGAAGAGTAAGTGATACTGTCATGAACCAACGTGGCTATATAGCTGATAAAAAATATCAAAACCACATTTTAATTCTTAAATCTGTACATTCTTATAACTGAAACATAGATAATAAAAAACTAGATCTGATTATCTACACTCATTTTTAAAGTTTTCCTTTTAATTAGCTGGTAACTAACCTGGCAGGGACAATTCTGGATTCCAGTCCCTACTGAAAGAACTTGTGACATAATTTCATTACATCATCCTTCAGACATCAGCTCTTCAAACATAAGCCAGAAAACTGGATTCACCCCTGCTTAACTGTGTGCCTTAAATACCAATCTTTCTGTCCAGAATAGCTAAGTATTCCATAGAAGCAACTTTAAAAGGAGAGCTATTGGGTACTTTAGAATAGCAGAGGTTGTTAAGGTGTTTTTCCGGCGGGTAAAATTTTGAGCCTGCTCACATCAGGAAAAGAAATTGAAATGGAGTTTTCCATATTTTGGTCATACTGGATAAAGTTAGGCACCCTCAGGAGTGCATCCTTCTGCACTACTCCTTTGAAGAACTCCATGCTCAAGGATGATGTGCAGAAATGGTAAACTCAGAAGGGATAAGAGGGTGAATGGATCCCTATCAGACAGCCCCTGAGGCAGTTCATTTGGGAGCTGCGTGCAGACCCCTTTACTCACACGTGCACACAGATCTGGAACCAACTCCCTTGAACCATAGCCTGGGCCTCAAGACCATCCAGACTCTGCACCCAGACTAAACCAAGGGTCCAGCAGAAATGTCAGGTCTTTTCTGCTGCTGGTCTCCGACTCACAGGGTCATTGGGTTGAAGCTTGCTAGCAGCACATTACACACACATATACATACACACAGAGAGAATACTCTGCACAACCATGCTATGATTGTCAACCAGAAAATGGTTAAGAATGGAGTTTAATACAGATATAGAGCAGACTGCAGTGATCAGGCAGCTGACAAGTTTGCCTACCAGCAGTTTTTCCAGATGGCCTCTTTCATATGCCCTCTTCCACCTATTTTCCCATGCTTGTTCCTTAGCTCACCTTAATCCATCTTTCTTTACCCTTGTTTCCTCCCATGTAAACAACCCACCCCAGACATGCTTTCCCCATTGCTCCCTGTTTTGTTCAGCTGCCTATGCTGATAATTTTTACCTCCAGAAAAATCTTACCCCACATCCAGCAGTTTCTCATGTTTTGCTCAGGCAAGGACCAATGAGTCATTTGCCTGCGTATCTCCAGAGAGCACCTTAACTGGTTGTTGTTAACTGAATTTCCAAATAAAAATATTGAGATCCCCTTTGCAACATGAATTTTAAAGAAAGTGCCTTCTCCCATGAAAAAAAACAAACAAACAAAACAAAAACAAAAACACCACAAAATAAAGCAGGATGTAGAAAATTATAATGTTGTTATGCCGAAGTATATGGAGCTTAATGATACTCAGAGAGGAAATCTGTAATGTGTCAGTTTAACCTCATCAGGATAGAACCATACACAGTTCTAATATGAATAAAAATTTGAAAAAGGGACTGTGGACCCTAACGAAAACAGCAGTTTTGGCATCACAATCATGCCTTACTCTGATTTCCTGAGAAGAGTTCTTATCACCTCCCTTAAATGTGAGGTAGAGTTTTACTTTCCTCTTCTTGAATTTTTTTTAGTAAATCACAATCTAGCAGTAAAAGTTTTGACAGAGTATTACAGGGATGTATTTCCACTGATATTATATTTGTAAAAAGTCAATATGTACCCATATTTCACTTTTCAATTTTTAGTTTTTAATTTGTTTCATTAGTTTACCATCTAACGCTCTAAAGATTTTATGACCGCTATTTATATTTAGTGTCATGATGGAAAACTCACTGAGTTTTACCTACATGACTTAGTAAATACAATCCAGACTCCTGCCTCCCCTTGCCCTTGGTCAGAAGGTTGGGAAGCTACCAAATGATCCCTGCCTTGCAGCCCAGCATATCAACATCCTTTTCCAAAGCAGTCATTGTCACTCTCAAGGTCGTAGTCAACTGCAACAGGTTGCTCAGTCTGTTTACGACTGATAAATCCGCAATCCATGGACTTGTCCATAAACAAATCCTTTGAAGTTTCACAAATAAAAATTTACCCTTACTTTCTTTCACCAGAAACTTTGGGAACAAGCACTTTGCATTTCTCCATAAATAAGTGTAAGACCACATACATAGAAGAAAAATAGAGAACTCCTAATAGGAAAAGATCTTCCTCCTTTTTTTCCCCAAAACAAAATATATCTTTCAATTTTGTGAAGGACATGAAATTTAGTATTTTACCATTCTTTGTTTCCATGAAGAAACAACATTTGTGGGCTTCATCCATAGATTCTTTTTTGGATTCCCCTGGGGGAAGCTCAGCCACTGCTGGAATCTCACTGATAATTTTGAAGTAGAAGAGCAACAATGCGCATGAAAAGAAAAACTGATGTCACAGCCAAATTAACAGAGACTGTAAAATGCATTTGCTTATCAGCCTCCTGAGTTTTCCCTATCAGACCCTCCTTGCATTTTCCTGATGATAGAAAGGGGGCAAGAAAAAGGAGTCACTGATTGTTCTTACAAGAACTGTGTATTTCAGTCTAGTTTGGGGGGGGCGGGGGGTTGACTTGTCAGATGTCTCACAAATCAGTGTCATTGTCCCTGCTCCTTTTATTTCAACCTGGAATTCACTAAGAAGTTTTCTGGGAAACTGCCCTGAAAGAAATGTAACACAAACTGGAAGACATCACTTTTGGTATCAAGATAATAAGAGGGTGGCTTGATGCATTTCCAAGGAAACAGAGGCAGATTCTTGTCTATTTTTACTGTTAGTCTATCCATTACTTTGCCTGGAGATGTCTAGGGCTCATAAAGCATCTCCATATCTTGAAATTCACACCTGATCTTCTGAATTTTTAAGTTATACAATAAATCACTTAGCATGATGACCAGTTTTCTCCTGTGCTTCTCATTAAAATGGCACCAATAAAAGTCCAAAAAAAAAAAAAATCTGTGAAGTAAACCAAAAATGTCTTCAGGATCTCCTTATATACTGCTTAAAATGAAACAATGTCCTTCCAAAAGCCACTGTGGTACCTGTGGTATTTCTTGATATGGATGAGGGAATACAAAACAGTTAAAGAGAGCTGCTGTGCTCAGCTAGCAGAGACATGTTGGGGTGCCCTGGACTACACCCTAGGCCTTCAGTAGACTTGGTGGGGTTACTGCATCAAGAAGGTCCCTGCTGCTGTTTTGAGCATCCAGGAGAGGCCAAGAGCAGCAGCACTGATGGTGACCCTCGTGTGCCATATGCTCTGGACTTTCTCAGGACCATTTGGCAAGCCTATGTCCTCAAGTGAGCAATTAGTCATGTCTATTGTTTCCAAGTCCCTGACAAACCCACAGCACAAGAATGACTTACCTAAACCGAGTTCCTGATCCACTCACCCCAGCTGGCAGCGAGATGCCAGCTTTTTGCCAAATGCTGTAGTGTATGGAGAGGGAAGACTTACTGAACCTAAGAAAGCGCATTTGGAAAAATACAAAAGAGGAAAAATAAAGAACATATGTATTTGAGCAGTACAGTCCAAGTATATTAACAACATAAAAAACATGTAGTCAATTAATCAATCACTTTTCGGATTTTTATAGCACAAACAATAATTAAGTTCCCAATATCTACTATTTGAGGTGATTGAGAAATTATTAAGCCCACTCAGATTCACACTGAAATAAACTAGGCATCTAGATTTTCTTAACTTCATTCCAAAATCGTTCCAGCTTCTCATGTAATAATATTCATAATATTTTTAGGAAAAAAAAAAAAGGACTTGGGACAACGGTGTTGTGTTTGTTGATACATGATTATAGATTTGAAGAGCTACAGTCTGGTGAGGACCATTACAACATTTTGACTAGCCTGTCATAAATCTCAGGCGATTACATGTCATCTGATTTTCCCTATATTCAACCTAACAGCTTCCGTTTTTCTTAATTGCACGGGGTAGCTGGTATCTATATATTGTATGTGCTCATATGGAACTGTACAAGTGACTAATAAGGTTTGTCACTGTAGTGAGAGTTAGGGTTGGCTAAAAAGAAAATTCAACCTGATGACCTGGGGTAATATTTTCCACAAGAGTAATTCACCTTAAACACTGTGCAGTGTTTCTTCCTAGAAATCAACGTTATAGACGAAAAATTCAGTCTTAATTTAAATCTGAGGCCTAACTCAAAAAATTGGTAGATTCAAGCTAGTTAAATACAGTAGTAAGTTTGTTCCCAAGGGGCCTGAACACTCACAATAATAAGACTACCTTGTTCTTCCAGGCTTCTCTCAGTCTGTGGCTGTCAGGTATCATCTGGATATGTTTGATTTAGTTAGGAACAGCAAGATGGTTAGAGATAGGGTAGAAGGAAGAGCTCAGTCAGACAGAGGCTAAAATCATTTTGGCATTCATAGAAGTGGCACTTGTTCATCCTCTTTTTCTAGACTGAATTTATAGTACTCTTACCAGAAGGAGACGAGTAACCCAGCAGCCTGGTCACTGCTAAGTCAGCTATGGCCCCGCACAGCTGCTGAAACAGAAGTAAAAATGAGTCCTCAAACATTAATTTTCCATTTGTGCAAGAACTCATCTGAACTGTGCAATTGTCCAAGACTTCCAGTCTGAGCTGATCCCTAAAATGAGCCTTAGCTGGAAGAACAGCTTGTGTCAGCCTCAGAAATAATGTTGCAGGAGAAACCTGTTTTACTTCAGCCTTTCAAACATCTCTTGTCACAGCATTTAATCCATTTCTCAGACTCTTCCTCTTCAAATGTGTCCCTGTATAGGCCTCTACTTCAGCATTAGTCCTACCCCACACTCTAACCCCAAAACGAGAATACAAACTGCTGATATAAAGATGTACCTGTCATCAATAAAGCTGTGGATATTTCAAATTCTGTTTTTCCTTTAACCCATTGCTCCCTAGCCATATCCTTAAGATCTAGCTAAATAAAAGATTGCAAGGCTCTGATCTCAAGTGTCACTGTTGGCTCATAGCCTCTCAATGCTTCAGGGTAGCTTCTCCACAGATTTAAGTTATGAATAGCTGCCTGGGACAGCAGATTCATTCCAAGTCAGAGAAGGAGATAGAAATTAAAGAATATGGACAAGCAGGGATTTACTGCTTGATTTTTCTCTCTTCTCTTATTTTCTTTTATTTTTTCTTATTTTCTTCCTTTCCTTTATATCGAGCAATAGCACAAAGCTATAGCCCATGTGACTGAAATATAAACTTGACCCTAACCTAACTTGAACCCTGTCTCTTGAAACCACCATCGGACCTATATCATACTATATCAAAGAAAGAAGCTCAACATAGCAAAAAACCTTTGGCAGCCAGGAATCATCCACATTCCTCAGGCTTTGCCCACTTCCTTAACAACAATTAAGAGATATAGATATATATAGATATAGATATAGATTAGATAGAAATATATATATATAGATTATATAGAGAGATTATGGATATATAGATGATATAGATAGATATAGATATAAATATATGTAGCTATAGATGTACATATAATGACTAAGTCTATGGATAGGGTTAAGATTCAGAAAATAGAAGCTGATGAACTAAAGAACATCTTTCTAAAGATACAAGGACATCTTTCTAAAGATACAAACTGTCTAAGCCAGGAACAGATTTTTAGTTTGCATCTCCTAGAGCTATTAATTTTGAAGTTGAAGGCACTTTGCTTGAGGAAAGGCTGTTCTTAAATTAAAACTGTGGCTCTTGTTCAATTAAAGATGATGCACTCTTCTGCCACGTTGCTGAGATTTCACATCAAGATTTTATTCAGAACTAGTGCCCCATGCCATGAGAAAGAACAGCAGGTAGGCTCGAGCCATTACCCATTCTCAAGAGAGATCTCCAACAATTACCTATTTACTGAACTCTGCTGCAGCACAGAACATGTACTAGGCTTAGCACTAGACTTGTCCAACCTTCTAGTTGCCAAAATAAAGTGGACTCATACAAAGAGGCACCTGTCCTTAACTTAAAATGTAGTCTACTCCTACCAAAAAAACCAAACCAAACCAAACCAAAAAGACCAAAAACCCACCTTTTGGCTGTTTTACACAGTAACCCTAATCTTAACCCTAGTCCTGAGGTAAACTACGAAAATGCAGGCATCAAGACCTGTGCCCTAACAATGCCTAGTACTGGTTATGGCACCTAGGATTTAGGCTGATCACATTGCTCACAAAGCACTAAAGCATAAGTGTTTTCTACAAGTCATTCTGAACATATGATGAAGAAAATACTTCATGGGAGTCCACACTCACAAATTCTCTATTTTTTTTTTTTTGCGTGTGGAAAAACTGCTAACTTATTGCAGTAACCTGTATGTCTGTGTATGTATGTGTCTTTGTGTGTATGAAAACTGCTTCCCCTATTAGAGGCAGCTCCCATTTTCACCCTTTCCCACTAAAAAGGGTATAAACTAAAGAATTTTAAAATAATGTGCAGGCAAAATAACACCTCTGCTTGAAACCAATTTCCTTTCATCTCACCATTTTTCACAGTTAGCAACAAGTGCTCTACACCTCACTGCAAATAACTGATGTTACACTCTTTCCAGCCTAAAAGTACTGTAGAGTATTAGATGTAAATTTGCAAAAGTGTTTAGATACCAAACAATTTCAGTTTCAATGGGATTTTTAGGTATGCATTGACAGCATATAAACAACATAATGCAGTCCTCAGGTGAGGCTGTGCATGGAAGTGTGTGTCTCAGCTGCTAGTTGAGTACTTGACCAGCCACTTCTTCCCATACCTCCATGCACAAGGTAGCCGTGCAGGCTGGAACAGAGCTCTGTGACTTGCAGCCAAGTGTGGAGCTAACAAGCACTGCTGTCAGATCTGTGGGGAGCTCCACGCCTTCCCCACACAGCTGCTGTGGGACTGGTGCTAACAACAGCAATGCAGGCATGGGTTTGTTTCAAAAGGAAGTCTGCATGATACTTTCTGGAGCTTAAGTCTGATGTATAAAGAAGACAGCATGTGAAGATTTTTGTTTATCATGTTGAAGTTACAAGCATCATCTGCTTAAAACTAATTAGTTCCTGAAAATTTTAAATCTAATGTAGGAGACAAAGATAAAATATGATGTTCAAAGGTATATAATAAATCCAGTTTACCACATGGCTATTGCCACATAAATTGCGATAAATTTGTGTCTGTGTATAGACAAATATATTTGATGTATGGCAAAACCTTTTTTACTGCCATTAATTTCTGTTCAGTTGCTTGTTTTTTTACTTGTTAATGAACATCAAAAGATTAAATTATTTTGGAGAGGGGCTCTAATGTAAATTAAGTAAACTTTTTTGTTTGAATCCAAAACATACAAAAAAATATATGCTTCTGCATACAATTTACAACCATGTTTTGAAAATGTAGCAAGACCAACATGGTTTATACTTATATACTATGGCAGAAATCCAATATTCATCTGCTGTTTATATTGCAAGAAAATGAGATCATTAAGGTCAGAAAGAACAGCTGCTTTAATTATAACACCCTGATACATCATATCAAAGTTTTCATCATCTCACACAAACTCTAAGAACATACCCCGGGGATTCATTTCTATCATCCTGCTTTTTCTTAGGAAGGAGATTATATAAGTACACTCCAGAGCATTGGTTGCTTCGAGAAGCTGTGTAAAATAATTTTACCCCAAGCTCGATAATGCTATGGCAACTAATATTAATCTAACTTTTACAGTCTTTATTTTTTTTTTTGTGGTGGCAGCAGTAGGGGAAGATGCTTTTGCCAGCTGGGAAGCTGCCCTGCAGGCTTCATGGTGCTGCTGCCACACATCCCCCCAGACTCTGCTCATGAGTGCTTGGTATCCACACCTACAGCTGGCAATGCTGGTCTGCCTGAGGCACCCAAAGGTATCCCTTCTTTAAGGGAATGGCTGCTTTGTGTTTTAACAGATGCTATGCTTCTGGTAGCGGAGAGATTAGAGGGACCATTCAACATTGAATCAGTCATGGATCCTATTGATGTCAAGATTTCTGAAGCCATCATGAACATGCAAGAAAACAGCATGCAGGTGTCAGCAAAGGTACTGTGTGAGTTGTGCCTTCTCTGTTGTTGAATGTCACGAGTGGGGGGAAAACATCTCCACCAATTTTTTTGTCTAGACTTTAGGAAAGATTGTCCAGACCACCAGAAATTGCCTTTGCTTGTTCAACAGTTCATCCGACTGCCTTTGAATTCTTCACCTGGTTAAACAAGCTTGAATTTTTCAAAAGGAAGTGGAAGGGAAAAAGCTACCATTTATTAAACTTCAAATTAATAGCTGTAAGAGATTAAGGAAAATAGAGGGTGCTGAAAATCAGCAGTAACTCTGTAAGCGATATGCTGCGGAGTAGACTTGGTAACTTCCACTTGTGTCTCATCTGTGATTCTCCATATTAACTTCCAAACACATTTTGATCTATCTAGGTCAGACTGAAGCACAATGTGTTTGAGGTGAATACACAAAATGTTCCATTTAACCTCCTTTAATAGCCACTCTAGGGAAATACTACATTGGCCAGTCTCTGATTACCAGACCTCAGTTTGATAGAGTTTTGTCTGGATTCTGACACAAAGAAAAACAGAGCTAATGATACCAGCTTCCTCCTTTCCATTTTTAATGTGTGTGTGTATACACAGATCACCACCACCTCTGAACCCCATGTTAATAAGATCCTTCAAATTCAGTACCAGGCGCTGTTGAGCCAATAGTCAACAATTAATGGCTTTGCCTTAATATTCATCAGTGCACTGTGGCTGAAATTCTAAAGTCAACAGTTTGCCAAGTTCTGTGCATTAGGAGCTTCTATCTTCTGTTTAACTCCCAGTAACTTAGGTGCTGGCCAGACTGACATCTAAGTCAGTGATTTTCCACTGCTTGGAAGGAAGCTGCTGTAGCTGGGAAAAAAGTGGGGACAAAAGGCAGGAGCCTGAGGTTTATATTCTTCCTACCAACCCAAAATTAGATGCTTTTTATGGCCCCAGTGCTGCAGGTTGCTAAGAGTTTCCTTCAATATGCCTTTTGCTTTCAACCTACATGACATTCCTTGGATTTTAAAAGCAGTCTACATCCTGCTTGATGAGACTGTATTCTGGCACCAGTGATCAAGGCATTTAACAGCCAAATTCTCTCAAATATTTTGGGAATTAAAGGCTAGCTTCAGTGAACTCAGCCCTTACCTCAAAAAAGAAACAAAAATATATTTTCACTTAAAACTCACCCAAGGCCCAGGTGTATTTTGTTTTCCTTTTTACTTGTTTGGTTTTCACAGTTTTTTCATTAGCTGGAAAGCTGCAGCCCCTGCCAGAGTCCAATGACATTTCGGCATGAACTCCTCTCACAACTTGTTTGTAGCAGAGCAGACTGTTTCTCCTGTCCCTCAAAAATATTTTATTTGCTGTAAAGAGTAATAGCAATGCCATTTGCAATGCAAAAGTTTTTCCTGTAAGAGAAACTTTAGACAATATTTTTTTAATCTTGCAGAACAGAAAAGAAATTATATCAGCAAAATTTATTTTATTATATTTTCATAGATAACAGAACTGTCTATGCTGGAGGGACCTTTGTATATTCTCTGTAGACCATTATTCGCCTGAAATATGATTTCCTTGATCTCCTAGGGTTACATCCATCTTTTTTCATGTAACATGGAAACGCTTTACCCTTTAAAAAAAAGGCAAAAGCTTTGGGTGTAGTGCTGTCCTCTTTTGTGCCAGGTCAGATCTGTAGAGATGATATACAAACAGACTTCGAATCCATCCTCTGTTGTCTAATTTTCCCCTTTACACATACTGACCACTTAGAGCTTCAGTGGAAATGACAGATACCTCACCAGATGTAATGGGGTGCATGGAATGCAATTGCAGACCTAATGTGGGAGAAAAGACACTCTCATCAATTAATCTGAGATGCCACTCAGAAAGCTTCAAGCAGGGTGTTGAAATTATGATATTTTCTATTTTCTCATTCTTCGGACAATTGTGTACCTTATTTTTGACTGTACCTACTGAAAAATGTGGTGACTAGGAATCATAGGTATTTTTCCACAAGTCAGTCAGTGCCTTTTTAGAGTGGAAAAATGACGATGCACTAATAATGTTACGCCAGCAACACACACGTACACATAGATTATATTTTACCACTGACATGCAGCCTTTTCTAGCTAAAAATCTGGTTGATGTCTGGGAGAAGACTCTATGCTGTATTCAGTAGAATTTTTGGCCATGTTATATAATATTGCTTTTCTTGTAAAAGGAGTGGAAATTAATGAAAACAAAAAGTTTCTTCCTCCAGGAGCTCTCACTTATTTCATCCTCTTTTTAGGCAGAAGACACAGAGTTTATTTAATCCAAAATCCAGCACTCCTCTTTCAAATAATTGTAAAAAATTGTCCTATTCCAAAAGTCCAAGAAAAAGCCAGTGACTTAACAATTAATCAGTGCAGAAAGTCAAGGCTTATTGCTTGAGTTCACTCCTTGTCTTTCATTTCTTTAGGAGATACAAACCCTCTGTCTTCCTGTTTTGATGGCTGCGCATCAATATTGAGACAGAGAATTATAGAGATACCACAGGTATCTCTTCTATCTGTGTACTGCCCACCAAGGACATTCAGACTTAGATGTATTCCAGTATCTCTCACTGAATAAAATGGAGCATCTCTGTTCCTAGGCCATTAACTTTTCTTGTTTGTGTGATGATTGTAGTTTGACTCTTCTAGCACACATTTACCATGTGCTACTATTACGTTAAGATCCTCCAATTCATGCTGAGGCTGCAATCTTTCTCTGTTTTCTTGGTATTTCTCAGCAGTTTATATTCAGCACTGGCTGTCTAGGAAGTCTGACTCCAAATCTCTAGGCTTCTTGGCTGCTCACCCTGCACAACTGTCATGTCCCTAAATGACAGCCACACAAGGTTCTTATTTTGCCCCAGGAAAAGTCCCATTCCTGACAGCTGTGACATCTGGAGATGCTTGTCAAAAAGAAGCAGTGTTATAGAAAGTCAGACCCCAAGGCCCAAGGCCTTTCTGCTGGAGGAATCTATGTGCTCTGAATATGCCCAAAGTTTCCCTTCTCCAAGAGAAGACAAGAACTGAAGATCATCAAAACCAATTTCCATCATCTGACACCTGCAGCCATTGTTACAGAGTACCTTCCTCAAACCAAACCACACAGAGCGCAAAACAATCAGCCTGGGCTGCCTGAGATGCCTCCCAAGACATCAGTACCTTTTAGGAACAGGCTTTGCAATCTGGATCTGCCCAGACTAGAGTAGTGTTCCCTGAAGGTTGCCTCTGGCAGAAGTCAGGGTGCAATAGATTTACCTTGAATTTCTCTTTATAGTATCTGAGACAGGCTATACTCTTTATTGAAATCTCTTTGTTATTCTCCAGTGACAGCTTTTTTGTCTTTTAACAATGTAGTGACATACTCAGTGCTCAGAAACATGTTGATTATTTCTCAGGCAAAATTTTTACATTTTGTATATTGTTTCCCGAGGTTCAGCTCATATCCAAGACGCAGCCATAGCATGCATTTACCTTATTCTCATTCTCATTCTCCCTGAGGTAATTCAGGTAGTCATATTCAGAGAGTCATAACATATAAATGCTCATTTCAATCTTGGCCAAAACAAGCATGTTTTTTGAGAGCCTTCATAATTTTCCCATAAGGCTGTAAGTACCATCACCTTTGATTCCTGCTTCAAGTCAAAAAGTAAATGCTACATCTGCTCCATTTAAAAAAAAAACATGAATGTTTACTAGAGATAACTGCAGAGATTGCTCATTCACAAGTGGAGGAAAACTCAAAAAACAGCACAAAAGATGTTGTAACATCCATTTTTTTCCAAATTGAGAAAATTCCTAATCTGGTTGCATCAGCATAATCATGTCTCCACTGCTGCTCAAAACACACCATATGGAACTATTTTCTGCAACAGTCTGGTCCTGTACAGGTATGGTTGAGTGCTGTAAGAGTCATTTGGCTGCCATGACCAGATATTTCCACTTTCATATAGTCTGTCCCATAACTGAGTTTCCCCTTAGTAAGCCTTAAATCTGCTTTTATCTGAATTGATGGATGTGCCACTTTAACCTATAAATGTATGTTCCTTCTGAGCAATTACTTCAGCTAAATGGATGAATGAGCTCCATGACATAGCAGACTACCTATGCATTATTTATAAGGAGGATATCTTCAGAGAACTACATCCAAGGTTCTTCTTAAAATAGTCCACAAGTTTCATGTTAAGAAAACCTCTTCATTTATCTGTGTTCTTTCCAGAGCTCTGTGCAGGAAAAATATAATGGCATTTCAGGTAAAAAAATCAATGCTATTCTATCTGAAGAGTCAATGGAGCAGAATCATGTAGAGACACTCAACTGGAAACATTGAGCACTAGCACATGGCTCAATAACAGTATGACCCAAGCCTTCACAGAGAACACACTGTTATCTTCCACAAAAATTCAAAACTTCATAATCTCCTGGGAAAAGGGCTCTTTTTTCTACAGTATCTACATCCTAGTCCTGAAGTAGATATTTCCATTTAGTCAGCTCGAGAGATACAATTCTTCACTGGCTCTGTTGACTTGTTCTCATGGCTTGGTTCATACCCCTGACCATAGAGATCTGGTCCATTTGAGCTTTAACTGCAGTGCAGTGGGGAGTGGTTTTGTGTTAAGACAATCTTAAGAGGTATCTTGGATATTCCAGGATATCACAAACTACTGTAGATGCTGATGAGAGAGAAACAGAAGGAAGCTTTGCGCTCCACTATCTTAGATGTTTAGCTTAAGATGTAGACACACACATGATGACACCTAAATTTAGCTTTTTTAATTTCAAATGGAATCCATTCTCTAAATTCAGATGAAATGGACTGCATCAGTTATATATAAAATGCAATTTTTTAGAGAGTGGATTTATGCTACCAATTCACAGCACGTGTAATGAAACACCTGAATATTTTTCCAGAAATTGTTCAATATCTCTGAGTAGCATTGTAAAGAAAGTATTTCATGTTCTTCTTCTTAGGAAGCATATGTTAATATCAGTTATCAGCTTTACATTTTGTGTTCTGTCACTTAATACCAGGATGCAAATTTAAAAATGTCTCTTTTGCACTCAAAATTTAGTTGCTGAATATTGTATCCTTACTGCATTTCTGTTAGGTCATTTAACAAACAAGTTTTTTCTTTTTCTGTGATATAAATATTACTGTCTAGTTTCCACCTCTGTTATTGTCTGCCTGTATGTGAATTTGTTTGTATAAAACCACTTGCTGTAACTATTTGTATGAAGCTAAATGCCACGAAGTCTCTGTTGGGTTTTGTTCAGTGCATCATAAGAAAGATGAAATATAAATTATATAGACTTGCCGTTGCACCACATGGTCATACAAGTAGCTTAACAGTCACACACTGGGAAATTTAAGGAGAAGTGCCCTCACTTGCCTTTCTCCTGAGAATCTAGTTGTATGTTTTGGACAATTGTCACTTGCGTTGTGAGCAAATACCTGGTTGCTTAATTGAGTAAATGGGATTTCATAGATATCTAAAAAACAATTATGTTTTCAGTGCATAACTTATCTCGAGTCAGAAGAAATATAAGTAAAGTTTTGTAAGTGTAATTCATGCTCTTAACATATAGATTTCACCCTTTAAATTGTACAGTATCCTACACAATCATGTATAAATTTTGAATATTAATCTTAGTTGAATTTTCTTCACAGAGGAAAAATAAGATTCTTTCCTGATGAAAGATTTAGAGCTTTACAAGCTAAAATAATTTTTCTTTGTAGATTGAATTAATTTATTGTCCAATAGTCCTCATGACTTGGGAGGCTTGAAACTCTCAAACCAGACCAAACAGTATTCCACTCATAAATTAAAAATCCCAATGGCCATACAACAGCTGACTTGCTGGACTTTGAGCCAAAGCAGACCTGAGGATTGGACATATATTTAGTATGAATCAGCTTCTTTCAGCAAATTTTGAATCATTTGGGGCCTCTAAATTAACATCAGGAAACCTAACTGAGAGCCAATTTAATGTACCCTGAAAGAAATAGAAGTTGCACCATGGGCATGGGTCACTCTTCCACAGGGTGCAGTCCTTCAGGCACAGTCTGCTCCAATGAGGGTCTCCCCCAGGGCCACAAATCCTATCAGGAAACCTTCTCCAGCATGGGCTCCTCTCTCCATGGGTCTGCAGGCCCCTGCCAGCACCCACCTGCCCTGGTGTGGGTCTGTTCCACGGGCTGCAGGTGGATCTCTGTATCCCCATGGACCTCCATGGGCTGCATGGACACAGCTGCCTCACCATGGTCTGCACCACGGGCTGCAGGGGAATCTCAGATCCTGTGCCTGCAGCACCTCCTGCCCCTCCTTCTGCACTGACCTTGGTGTCTGCAGAGCTGTTCCTCTCACATGTTCTCACTCCACTCTTCTCTGGCCAATATTACATCTGCACAATGACTTGTCTTCCTTCTTAAATATGTTATCACAGAAGCATTGCTGTCATTCCTGATTGGCCCAGCCTTGGCCAGCAGCACATCTGTCCTGGAGCCAGCTGGCATTGGGTCTGCCAGACACGGGGGAAGCTTCTGGCAGCTTCTCACAGAAGCCACCCCTGTAGCAGCCCCACTATGAAAAGCTGGCCACACAAACCCAACATAGCCGCACAAAAAAGAGTAATTTGGTCCTACAATCAAAACACAGCATCTGCATAGTTTTCACCTCCATAAAGATCATTCAAACTGTCTGTGTATGGCATTAGGGTTTTGTATAATATATCTTATGAGAAATTCAAATTTTTTTTTTCTTTTGAATGGAGGCAAAATGTTGAAACAGACAAAATACAATGGTCACAAAACCAGAAGTTTGGTTCTAAAACTGTAAAAGTTGATATGAAGGCAAACACTAGGATTCTACTTCATGAGAGCACTTGAAAATTTTAACTCTGTGGATATTCTACCTCTTTTTGGATGTGCAGCTTGTGTGACAATGCCTCTGGAAAATATACTTGATATCCAGTAATCAAAAGTGTCCTCTGTGTCCTTTAGTACCAACCCTTCAGTACACAATACTGAAACTTTTTTCCAGATGGAAGTGTATGAAAAATTTCATAACCCTGAACTTTATTTTTTATATGCAGAAAACAAACACACTAGCAGAAAATAATTATCACTATTGGCCATTCAGTGTGCCTCACCCCTCTTCTAGGGAGAGATTGGTAGGGAATAAGAAAGTTATCCAGTTACAAGACTATTTTATCATTGACCTTTTCTCTAAGGCTACAAAGAAGATTGCAAGGTAGAAAGAGCTGTAGGTAGGGATTATAGATGACCTGTGATTCTGGGTAAATACCACATTTTAACAAAACTGAAAACAGCTATCAACTACATCCTGCCACAAAGGACATCCTTCTGTACCTTTTTCTTCCCGAAAAGACAGCAATTAAGATGCTTTCAGATGTTAATTTCTCATAATAATCACCTTCTTAAATTAAGGAGGTTTTAAGGTCCCTATATGTTTCTATACCTTCATCAAGTGATTAATAATGCTAAATTATTAACCTGAGTTTTAATGCAGGCCAAGCACTCAATTCACTAGTATAAAAATGTCAATCAAATCTTGTTTCGAGTATACGGAAGAAAGAATAAAGAGGCTACAAAATACCAGCTTCTCTTTTTTTGTGATTTTCATATAACCAAGAATGTCTTTTTCAGGTTTTCCAAGGATGTGGCCAACCTAAACCAGCACCTGCCCTGAGATCTTCCCGTTCTGTCCCTGAAAATTTCAATACCCGATTTAGACCATATAACCCAGAGGAGCGACCTACAACTGCAGCTGGCACAAGTTTGGATAGGCTGGTAAGGCAAAATACATTCCATTTTCAAATTAGTACAAAAGGCTTGGTTATATACCAGAAGGTGGTAATCTCCAGATTTAATAATTTTATAATCACTCTTTATAGTTTCTTTGCCAGCTGTTCCAGCATTCAGTAAAGCTTTTTACTCCATTGGAAGTGGTATAGAATTTCATTGTAGGAGAGCAGTATGACTCAGTTTTTATGTATTAGAATTGTTAGAAGAGAATAAACTCTTTCCTAAAGGCCAAAAACCACATAGGCCTTTGCAGGTACTTTGTAGTATAAATTACCTTTCAAAAGTGGTCTACAACAATTTTTTTTTTTTTAATTAAAAAAAGGTTATGTATTAAGGCCATTTTTATCACCTAGTTCTTAAACGTACACCCTTGCAAAGGCACATCAATTTGTGTCACTTCTTTACTTAATTATAAAATTATCACTGCTTTATTTCCATCCATCTCAATATTTGACTTTAATCAGCTAAAACTTCAGTAATCATTAATCTTGCTTTACTTATTCAATCATTTTGAAAAAAAATGCCATAAGATTATTTTCTTTTCTACCAATCATTGGATTCACATTTCAGACTTCAATGGTCCTGCTATTTATACATCTATAGATTTATAGAGGGCTAATTACTACAGCTGTTAGTACTATCCCAGCAATTGTCTGTAGGTAAAACTGATGAGCAAAACTGAGGAGCTTCTGATTTTAAGAATCACATGCCCACAGCTTATTGCTGCACACTTGCAGAGCACTGGTCTGTCTTGTCAAAGAGAGTACCCAAGTATACCAATGCAGATGAGGACCTGAGTATCTTCTTTGCACCATCATTCATCAAATTCCTGTAGTGGTCACAGCAGTTTTTCACAGTGCCAAGTCTTTCCAATCACTTCTATCTATGTTGTACTCTATCTACTCTATTCTGTCAATTTTTATGGGAACTCAATAAGAAAATAACATGGCATTTCCAGTCAAGACATGGGATCACCCTGCAGCAAAAAGCAGTATTTGTTAGTTCTCTGCTTTTCTGGAACCAGTGTAGCCTGGTTATCCTAAAAGGAGAAGCAGAGGAGATGCTTACCTCCACTGTACACTCAGGTCTTTCTACCCCAGCACATTCATAGTGCAGTGTAACATCTCAGGCTAAAAATCTGACTAGCAATACTCAATCTATGTTTGATGGGATCTTAATTTTACCCTTTCACTTTAGATTCAGAGAACCAGTCCTTCTGCATTGTTCAGAGTAGAGGCCTGAATCTTAATCTAGAATTGGCCAAGGTGAAGTGAAAGGTCACCAAAGTCTTTAGGTTTCAATCATGCTTTGTCAAATCTAAGGTTGCAAGCAGCTGAAATGGGACAAAGTGCATAAAAAGGAGGGGGCTGATAGCACAGCTCAGCTTGGATTATTCTGATGATATAAGAACAGTTGAAGTGTTTTTGTAATGAAAAAGGGAGGTTTAAGATATATTACATATTGACATAATAAGAATACTTTTAAACACATTAATGTACTTTTAAAAATACTAAATTGCGAAATACTGAGCAGCATCCTGAATAAAGCAGAGATGTGTCCTATGCTGGCAGCCTTTAAAGGCTGTAACTAATGAAAGTTGCCAATGCAGATAATTCTTTATAACTTCTGATAACCTACAGACTTTGAAAGAGGAACTTCTCTCCATATGATGTAACTAGCTTTATTCATGAATTATTTCAGGAAAAAAACAAGGAGTTTAGTATTGCTGCTGTTAATTTAAAAAATGTTCAAATCAAAATCTTATATCCTGTTCTTGCTGATGGTCTTTAAAATAATAACTATTTATGGTCTGTTAATGATGGGTGTTGGTACCAAATCCATCTTCAAATGGCAGTGATGAATGTGTTGTCTCCTTCTGGGCTGGGACCAACCATCTCTCAGTTCAGAGATGGCTGCTGATCTCAGTGGAGCTAGGAAAGGTAGTTTATGTGGATTAGAGCAGACGGCCTTATTTCAGAGCTGTAATCCCTTAGCAGCTCTTGGGAAAGGTCACTGCCTGCATCTCACACCATCTTGGGTAATTTTATCCAGAAGGATATAAATGCTACACTCCTGCCTCACAGAAACACCATTTAACCTGTCTGTGTTAGAACCGCAGCTTTTCATGTGCTGAATCATTCCCTGAATGACGTATCTCTCTTCATTAACTACAGCCAGAGCTTGGAGGACCAGCTTCATTTAGATACTCCTAACCCTTGCATTGCTAACAAGATGTAAGGAGAACCCCACGCACGGCAGTTTTCTTGTCTACACAAGGATCATTTTCTATTGCAAACTTAATACAAATACACTGCAATATTAGTATTTTGTTGGTATTTTCAAACACTTAAAGACTGTTTTGATTATTATAGATATAAGAAACAAGTCTTTTCTTGTGATTCAGAGAACAGTTCAGTATTATATTAATGCTTTTAGAAGTCCATTCTGGAGTTTGTATTCATAAAACACTGTCAGACCACTTGACTTTAAACTGTCACCACGAAGTCCAAACATATAGTTACAAAAAACTCAAAAGAAATGACAAATCATTCTGCTTTTATCTGTCTTTGACAGCAGAAGAAACCAAGTTTAAAAAATATTTCATCTGCATCTCAATGTTATACAAACATGCAGCAAATCTGAACCGAATTCTGTTTTAGTCCTGCTCATATCCCCACTTACAAGCTTAATTCAGTTGAGCGTATTTTATCAGATATGTCACACAAAGCAGCCCTCATAAGAAGCCTACGCTGGAATCACCAGGTACTTAACCCATCTGAGGAAGTGCTCCTTTATCCTTGCCTGAACTTATGTGATTAATCCAGCCATTCAATTTCAAAAGGAGAGAAGGTGATTTCTCTATATTATTGTCATAGCTGTAACAAGTAAGGCTTAACAAAGAAAAAATAGACCAAAATAAATTATATTTGATTTATATGGAAAAATGTGGAAAAAAATTAAATATCCCCCCAAACCTGTGGTATATGTTGTTTTAAAGCAAATGATGTATTTAGGAAGTTATGTAGAGCTTGAGAGACTTATCTAAGCATGGATGAAAAGCACTATCTGAGACATTCTAGGGTATCTGAAATATAGGACCAGCAGAGGACTAAAGGAGACCAGTACACTTCTGGAGCAGTAGAGGGGAGCTGGCTTGAATACACCACAGAAGCTCAATCAATTCAAGATACATATGCTCAGAAAATTCAATCACATCTTCACAGCACTGGGCCTAAAAGTCAGGCTCTTTCTGAAGTCAATGGAGAGAGACACACATCTTTGGAGAGTGATTCACCCCATCTGTCACAGACACCTCTCAAAGACTGGGAAATAAAAGACTCAGTTTGAATATCCACATGTAGATAGACAAGACTGAAATGCCTTGGAGTATTTAAGTCATCTAACTGAGCTGGAAGATAGAACAGTAATTTGAGATGCATATGCTCCCCTGGACTGGCAGCTGAAGTCTGGATAATATTCACTATGAAGCATCCAAGTGGGAGAACAGAACTGAGCCCCAGCTGTTCTCTGCAGGTTGCACTATGTGAAATTCAGCTACATAAATATAGTCACCTAATGCTCTTTGAGATGCCTGTGGTCTTCAAGATGTCCAAAGGTGAAAGAGAGGTTACAGGAGACCTGGCTGGAAGTAAGATAGAATATCTCAGATCTGCTAAATTCACTTACCTTGCCTACATTTAGGTAACTGTATTCCACCTTATACTGACTGTAACAGAAGCAAAAATGAGGACTTTTCTGATTCAGTATAGAAATCCGTAGTGCAGATACCTAGAACCAGCTATCTTGATTTGAGTCCGGATGACTGTAGTTTTTACTGTTAACAGAGAGAAATAAAGGCCTTCATTCAGTTGTCTAAGCATGTGGCAACTGAATTGAGATCAAATATTTCTAAAGCACAATTCATCTCATCCTAAGGTATACATTTGAACAGCTCAGAGAAATCTTTCCATGTCCCTCTACTGCGAAAGTGACCATCTTAGTTCAGGCATCTAGCAAGTACACCCAAAGATCAGTAAATTCAAAAACTGTCAGAAGTTAAATAATTTTAACCACTGAGCTCACCCCGCTTCTGTAGAGCATGATCTAAATTTTCTCATTTAAAATCAACTGCTTATAAAGACTCATTATCTTCTCTGTGGTTGCCTGTTTGGTATAACCTGTGGTTTATTTTGTTTTGTTTTGTTCTGTTTTTCTGTTCCCTGAATCTGTTTCCCTCTTGCTTCCCAGAGGACTATCTGGAGGACAATGCAACATGGTGTAAGCTTTGGTATTTTTATTCTTCACATCATTTCCATTTGTCTTAAACAAGTGTTTTGTCCAGCATTGTACAAAGTTTCATCTTCGCCATCTTTACTTTGTGTGTGTGTCTTGTAGGCTAAAATACTAGCAGTTCTTTCTGTAATTTTGCATTCTGACTAATTTTATTTTGCCCAGAGCTGCTGCTGCCTTCCAGTATTTTTCTCTCACCTCGAGGATGATGCCTCACCCCCAGAAAGGGGCTATGTACTCCTCCAGTGAAATAAAAACTGGTGTAAGCATCCCCATGGTCTCAAACCCCACAAGGGCATGTCCAGCAATGCAGACGCTGCCGTAGCATTCAGCTCTGAGTCCTCTGCCCAGAGCAATGGAAATGAGCTCCCAGGCCTTCCTGGGCTCTCTCCCTAAAACTGCCTCTGTCTTGCTGTCCAATCTCCTTATGCTTTACAGCTTCATAAGTTTTTGTGGCTGTTAGAGGTCCCTGGTTCCAAACAGAAAACCCTCCTCAGCAAAGTTCATTCAGCACAGCCCAAGGGGAAGGCAGGAATACTGCACAGATTTGCATTTAGCATGGACTTAATAGTCCAGCTTCTTAGCAGGACTAATTAGTCTACAGAGAGCACCATGCTAATACAGCCGTGCTGCCTCCTGCATTTGAGCTGCCCCAAGTACCTCTGTGTCCACCACATCAGTGTACAGCAGTGCTGTCTTAATGCTGCTGGAATTTCTCCCGAGAACATACTGCAGCCTGACCTGGCTGGACGTGTATAAAATAATTCCACATTTTCTTTCAGGACGACATGGAAGTTTTCTTGATTTTTCACCAGGGAGCTGATGCACTATTAAACGTATAATACATAATGCACATGCATACTATGGAGACAGGCAACTCAGAAATTGGCCGTGGCATTCATGGGTGATTTGCATTCAAGTACAGCACAGTGGCTGCATAAATTAGTGGATGAGCATGCACCCAGTCTGAGAAAGAACACCTCTCATGCTCTTTACCCTGGGGAGGGGAATATACTTTCCTACAAAGCGTGACACCTGGGGAGGTGTCACGCTTTGTAGGAAAACGTTATTTTAGAGTCCCTTCTGATTTCCTTAAAGTAAAAGTAGATAAAGTCTCAATTTTCGTGAGGAAAATACCCTGAACTACCCTTTTTAGGAATAAATTGGGATGTACTTTTAAGTCTTTTTTTAATTTTTTTATTCCACTGTGCTGTTTTTTGTTACAGTGAAAAAATGCAATAGTAACCTAACAAATCTCTTGTGAACAATTTCTTCCCAGTGTTCCAAAACTACATGGAATAGAAAATGTGACTTCAAAAAATATAATCTGCTTTGCATTTTAACTATAAAAGACTAAAAGTAGCAGGACAGTATTCAGACATGGGTCTGAATTGCCCAGGGAATCCTCCAAGGCACTCTTGAAAGTGAAGTTTTCATATCAGTTCTGTTAGAATCCATTTAGTCTGGAATCTAGAACTGTTAAATATATGCCGTGATAGCACAATTTTCCTGGGATAGGATGTTTATCTTCAACATTTTTTTCCTCAAGAGACCCTAAAATAAAATCCAGAAAGTTGAAATCTTAGAGGGTTTAAAGTTCTGAGATTAATTTTCAAAATATCTTCTTCATACTGAAGCCATAGGATAAGATACAAACAATGAGCCTGTAAAATACATCATAAATCTGGAGTTTTGGGTCACTCTCTTAAAGGCTGAAGATGACAGGCTTGCACAAGTGTTTTAGAAGCCCACTGGCTTCCCACAGGCTACTCCCCCACAACCCTTAGATGCTGTGCTGTTTGATTGGATGACCCTGGGTGATGTTAATCAGCAGATGATTCCTGTAAAACATAAAATGTACAGCTTCTCCAGTTTTTCGTTTTGCATGTTTAGACAGAGTCTTGTTTCTTATTAGCTGTTTGGACACAATATGCACAATGAATAAATATACTTTACAACATTAGTTGGGGGTCATTTGGTGTTAGATTAAGGGTTTGACTGGTTCTCCAAAAAGGTTTGCTTAGTATCAAGTTTTGTTTAGTCTCAGTTTCTGTCTCACAAGAATATCTAAGTTTAAGTCTTTACAATCTTATTTTCCCTCATGGTTAATACCAGTTCCAAGTGGCAAAGGTGGATGAATGATGGTGGCGGTCAGAACCCTCCTGGGAGACCTGACAGAGTCCTGTTTTTAAAAATGGTGATATTATTCCATCCCCCAGTTGAATGGTTGTACATGCTGCTGTATCTGATGCATTGCATTCCTAACGTGCGTGAGGTGGTTACTAAGACAGAGCTTTGTTACAGTGGTTGCCTCAGTCTTCATGTGGAATGGGTCTGCCTGCTGTTCAGACCCTGACCAGCATGGGCAAGGAAAGATCATCTCCCAACAGTAACCGGAACCACAGACCTCTACCTTAATTAGTTGTCAAAGAAAACACACAAATCTTGATTGCCATGCAGTTTCTGCCTTGCCTGAAGAGTAATGTCTCATGGAACATGATGCTTGCTTGATCATCTTTTAAAATGAACTTCTCAGTACTAGTTGGACTTCCTTTACCTGGTGGGTGTGGAGACCTACTGAGAGTCATAATCTCATTTCCAGGAAAGTCTTAGGGGTGTGAATGGTATTATGGATCACTGTTAGAGACGTGGGGAATACAAAACCTGTAGATAGAATCCAGTCCTGATCACCAGACTTTCTGCAAAGAGTAAGATGAAGAAATGGCACAGTCATGGGTCTTCATTTGGTGTACATTGAAAAATTATGTGATTGCTGAACTTGGCTCTGGGGTAAAGAAAAGCAAGATATCTAGGCTAAAGTTTGCACATCTGTGCCCTATCAAACCAGATAAACATGAAGCGGGATTTATTTGTCCTAGCTTTTCATGTTTCTAGTGTTGCGATCAAAGTCTGAGCTATCAGTTCATTCCTTTACTAGTTGATGGAGATAGCAGCTCCAGACCTTGCTTAAGACACTCATTTAGGGAAGACAAGAATCTGAATCACCCCCTTCTCCCCACAGAGGATGAATAGAATCTGGATGATTAACTCAGAGATCCAGTTTGTAGATGACTAAATGTAACCATAATTCTTGGCCTTGGAGCTAGGCTCTATGAATCATACGTGCACAAAGGAGATTTTGGTCTATAAAAGATATTGATAGATAGTACTTGTCATACTTCTAATCATACTCATTGTCATGGTATCATCAGGTACCTAGAAGGATAGCTAGACTCAAACAAAAGTTGTTAATTTGAAGGCTGCACAACTTCTATTCAATGGCAATTTCACCATGTAAATCTGGATTGAAATCTACTTCCTTCCATTTGATGTTTCAGCTTCTTCTTAATAAAGACTAGGGTTTTTTTCCTATATACAGAAAGTTTATATTACCAGCCTCTGGAAGATTAATCTAGGCAGGAAATACATTCCCGCTACACTTTCAGCTGGAAGATAGATCACATTTCATTGCACGTGTCTGTGCATGAATCTGTGCAGAAGGAAAAGTCAATTCTTAATGTTCTTTTTCATGATAAAGACAGACAGTGACTATATATACATCTTGTGCATTTAGTGTTTTGATATCATATTAGAAAAAAAATATGGTTTAAAAATTAGTGGCAGGGCTTGTGTCCCCATTTGCAGTGCAGAAACCATGCTCATTTAGATGCTTCCAAATAATATGACAGTAACAGCGACGACTGCCTGCCTGCCTGCTTGGGAGGTGTTACACTGTGATGAATTCTTGCATTGTTAAGATTGGTGCAGCCAACAAGTTCTAAGTTCCCATAAAAAATGGATTTGTGATATATCATCTGTTCATCTACCGCTAGAGAATTAGAGGGTCCTTTTTTGTGGAAGTGACTACAGAATATAAAATGTCTTTCCACAATGAAGTTAGTTGTGCACAAGTGCGGATGCCAAGAGAAAAATTAAGACTTTGGTAATTTCTAAATTAGTTGCAAATAGTGAATCTCACTCTCCAAAGAAAAACATGTTTTATGCTTTACTGGCAATTAGTTTTCTCCAGCCTTTGCAGATTGTTTTATTTTATTAGACTGCAGCACATGGATATATTGTGAACTCGTAACAGGAGCGTGCAGTGCTGGACTCCACTTAGAAAAAAGAGTAGGTTACAGCAGACTGAAACTCATTTCCCAAACTAAACATCTCATATGTTTTTCTTTGATTGTAATAGACAGAAAATGGCGCTTTATGGACTTTAATGTGTATTACTAGTGGCTAAAGAGGAGGTAAAATACAAGCAATAGAAAGGTTTATCTGCCTTACAAATGGTGACCCTTTTGTGAACCTTCTTTAGTCAAAACCGAGTATTTTATGTTAGGAAAGATTTCCTGAATTTTTTTCCTGCTCTTATGTCCAGTCCTTCAGTCATATCAATGTATCAATCGAAGTTGTTTGGATAGCAATACAGGATGCTTCTATAATGCAGAGCAGCATATAAACAGTAAATCTTGCATGGCTAGTTACAGATGTTCTTTGATGGGAAAGCCAAGATGATTAATAATACTGGGGAAGGGAAAAGGCATGAATTCATCACATCGAATTGTATCCATCATTAACAGAGGACAAGCCTAAGATTGTTCATCTGTGAGCAAACCCAACAGCATTTGCTGGATCCTAGGTGTGGGTGTAGATCCTAGCAACCTCACAGGTCCACATTAGGGCAAAATGAGTAGCTCACATATTACCAGTTCAGACGCTTAGTCAACATGGAAAATAGGAGAACAGCTGCAAGACACTTCAACAGATCCTATTCTGGACACTGGTGAGTACTGAGGTGCATGGTAATAGAGAACTCCGCCTACAGGATTAGGATTGAGTAGTATGGACTCCTTGCTCAGCTGGTTAGGAAAACAGGCATTTTCAGAGGGTAATTCCCAGTCTAATGCAGATATCTGCCAGAGATTGCATTAATAGCTCTGTGGAAGTGCCAATGTTTCTTTGTCAACTATGAAGAACTTTAGGCTTGACAAGGAATTTCGGTTACAGAGGGCTAGAGTTGAGTTAATCTAACTCTTCCTGAGCAGTCAATACCTGACTTCTCCACAAACAGACCTAGCGAAGTGAAAGGGACTGAGAATTAGAATTAGGGACTCAGATGTACTCAACTGGGAGCTGAGTAGAAGCTCACAATTTCACCATGTTCCAGTGGCTTTGTGGTCTGGTGGCAGCAATCATAAATTACCATCATGTACATGTCTTTGTTGGTTTTCTTGGGTCTTGCTGCTTCTGCACTGAATGTATGTCATGTAAATGTTATTTCTGGCACAAAAGAAATGGAATTCACTGTGTCTGGTTCAATGTCTAATATAGGCGCTCTGTGGAACTGGGTTTGTTAATCTTTCATAGTAGCAGTGGAGGGCTAGTCAAGGGGGTCAGTAACAGACAGACATCATTTGCTGAAACACAGGTGTCATGATAAGGAACATTCCCTGAACTATCTAGGCATCTGCAAAGAGCTAAGTGATGTGATAAAGGCCATACAGTTCTTGCACCTTCTGGATGCTCTAGAGGACTCCAACATGGCATTAAATTCATTTGTACCTATAATGAATGAGGGATCTGGGACCTACTCATAAGATCTTAAATTAGACCAAAATGAGACAGCTGGCAACTTGACTAACTCTCTAGATGCCACTGACTAAGAGGTCACAGGCTTTCCAGAGAAACCTCGCTTGAGGTTCTCAGGTATGGTGCAGGACCTATTTGACACCTGTTCTGGCATGTGGAAGAGAGGGAAGGTTTCCAAAGGCACTGGATATCTGTCTGCAGACAACTGAACTTCGCTCCAGGTCTCCACTGTCTATGGCGGGTTCTTAGACACCCGGCTGACATGTCAACACCCACACTGAGAGCTTTTAAACTCAGGCAAGACTAATGCACTGCCAGATCCTGATGGACAGCTGACATTACTATTCATTGGTATGGGAACAAACCACGCTGATGATACACAGCCAGCTCTTAACAGTCCCTAGGATAATTGCCTTTGCTTCAAAGTGCTGAGAATTTTCTTTTTCTGTTATGTATTTGGACAGCATAAATACCATATCGGAACCCAAATAAAAACAGACCAGAATGAAAGTTGTTTTTCTCCTGAAACACTGAAGGCCATAAAAATATCCAGTACATAATAATAAATGTGTTACCTAAGTAACTGCTAGAGCAAGTAAAGATAAAAGCTAATTGTTTAAAGTGCGCTGTGTTTTTTAATATAACATACCTACAGTGCTCCTATATTAAAGTGGGATAGATATGGAGAAATAACAGGAATTTGAGTAATGTATTTCTTCTGCGGAAAAAAGCATCAGTCATTTAGGGGAAAAAAATCACTGCATAATAAATGAATCTGTGAGAAACTTCCTCTTCTGTGATCTTGCAATGAATGTTAATGGGCTTAAAATATCAGGGAACATTTATAGTATTAGAAATAATTTGTAAATAAAAATCATTTCAACTCTTATTCCCTCATTCAGAGGAAATCCAGTTGATCAAATGGAGATATCTAACCCTAGAGGCAGGCAGATAATGTATCCTTTGGTGTCAGTTAAGAGAAATAGGCACTTTCAGGGCACAGTTGATCTGAGCTACTTTAAAAATCTTTGTTGGATTAAGTAGCACTTGCACTCTTCAGTTCCTGCTTCTCACCATTGTCTGCAGAAGAAGATTTTGAAGCTCAGACAGGAACGCTGACATCATGTGAGGTGAATTTCATTCACAGATTCTTCTTTATGGAGTCCATGGTCTGGATAGACTATGAAATTACTATCATACACCTTGATAGTATTTCTACTTGGTTTGGTTTGTCAACCCTGTGTTCAGCATTGAACACATATTAAAACTATGTTCCTGTCTTGAGAACCTTAATGAGCTCTATCTTCCAGACCTTTTCTTCTGAAGTAGAAGATGCAGGATTCCCAGTCATTGCTCATTGTCTTTATATGTTCTTCTAACCATTCATTTGCACTATGGGAATGGAGCAATGCAGAAAAACAAATCAGCTGTTCCTGTAAAGCATGATATTCATAATACTCAAGTTAACAAAATCTGAATTATAACCTGTTTGCCTCACAAGAGAAAGAGGAGAAAGCTGACATAGTCTTTCCCTTGTCACTTATGCTCAGGCAATTCAGATTACACCTCCAAGTACAGAACAGTAGAGATGGAATACTGTCCAGGATGCAAGACTCCCAGAGACTGGGAATGTCCTCCTCTTTGTCAGATACAGAGCACTTTTGCCTGTAGTGATGGGACTGGAAAACCATGACTGTTTTTATCTGCAACCCACATTTCCCAGATTATAATGCTTACATAGTTGGGAAAGAAAAGAGGACAGCTTCTGTCTCAATCCCATCCAAATTCTTATTCAGTCCAACTTAAATTCTCCTGGATAAAGGCCTTCATTGTTAGATGGAAAATGGATAACTCAGCTCTTTTCTGCCTGCAGAGAGAGGCCTAGATTCATCATACTTTTGTCAAGTCACCCCTTGCTTGATAAAAATCAATGTGGCAAAACTGGGTCCCTTAAAAATCTCTTTTATCATGAAATCAGCCAGATATAGACATATAGGGGAAAGATGGATTGGAGAAAAAGTACTGCCTGTAAAATGTGCGGCTCACTTGGGAATGTGACTAGCTGAAAATTGACTTGGTAATGGTCTGGGACAAAACCCCTGGAATTCTCAAGCTAGTTGTGGAAGTACTTTTCAGAAATCCTATTTTCCACAGGTTGTAATGTTGATTTATTTCTGTGCTAAAAAGTGAAATAATATGGCTGGCAAACATGCTTTCAGAAATCTAGAAAATAGTTAGTGATATATAGGGACATATTCTTCAACGTCATTTGTTCCTTAATGTGTCCCCATGGCAAAGGCACCATAATCACTTCAAGGCCACTCATTCCCATGCTATAACACTCTCTCTGCTCTCAGCCATTCACTTCATCAGAGAGAAAACAGAGATTAGAAGGGCGTCATTGTAAAAAGAAAGATCTGAGCAAGATCTTATAACAATCCAAAAATTTGACCTCCTCAACCAGGGTGGCCAAGGCCAGGCTCTCACTGCAGGATATGAGCCATCCTCTAAAGATTCTCAGTGGATCCTAGGTACACAAGGAAGTTGCTGAATTTTGCATCCAAAAAAGAGCCCACACACACTCTGGAAGCTCTCCAACAAATGCAAGTGAAGTTATCAGGCTTTCAGGAAGGCCTCAGATGCTGCACAGTGATCACCACAGCTGAGTTTAGACACACACCTAAATACTTTTTTCCCCATTTGAAGCACTAGAGTGTCTGATGCTTAGAACCTCCAAGTTTGTTTTACACTTACCCAGGTAGCCATTCCCTAAACGAGCTGGGAATATTTTATCCTTTTCTACTATTAGTAGTGACAAATAACAGGACTAACATTAAGGTTCTCTTTAGGATTTATTGCACTTCTGAATGCAATATTATCTGATTTTGAGACCTTACTCCTCTTGCTGTTGGCTTGCTGAAGTGTTTTCTAACAAAGTAATAGTCACACTATAATCCAGACTAACAACTAATTTCCAGCAAGGACTCCAAGGCTCAGACTTCATTTGCACAATTCACCATTTAATTTTAATGGATTGAATTGAATAGTTTGGGGAAAAGAGCAATGATAAAAACATACCTGTGAATGCTTCAGTCTTGCTGCACTGGTGGAAGTTGCCATAGTAACTTATCAGGATAAGTTAATCAAGCTTTTCCTGTTATCAGAAACCAGATGGAGAAAAGACTCCAAACTATGGATCTTTAGGCACCTATTAAAAGTCAGATTGATGTTCGGCTAGAGCTAAATAGGGCAAGGGCCGGTCAGGTAGAAATTGTAGTCATAATATGTTGGTATAAAGGAATTACAGAGGAAAATGGGGTGATGAGGCACAGAAAGAAGTTTTTTAATTTTTATTCATAATATTTAAATATTATTCTGGTTCAGAAAGTTTGTTTATTTAAATAAGGTTCTAATATTCCATATGGTTTGCTCCATCCCTTATATGACTACTATCATATTTACTTAGTCACAGCTATTTTTCTTCTCTACTCAGTCGTGCAGGGGTGAGCCCAGCAAAACAAAATCAAATTGTCCTACTTGTCTTTCATATGCCATCATTTATATCCTGAAGGAACCTACGCTTTCTTTCTTTTAGCTGTCTATGCCTGGGGGGTTATTTCTGAAGAAGAAAAGCAATATGATTTTCATGGGCCAATGTGGGGATCAAAATTGTTTCTTGGACTATGACAACAGAGAAAGGTGCTGCATTTTCCACCAAGGGTGCACTGGAGAGAGGAGGGGGACACTAGGGAGAAGCCTGTTTCCCCATGTGTGAACACGCAGATGGCCAGGAATTTCAGTTCTGGGAATTGGCTGTATGCTTAGGTACAGGTTCAGGGAACATTAAAGCTCTTGAGACCTTTGCTGGAAACACAAAGTGTGTTTTTCTCTCCTATTTCCAGCAGCCAAAGAGGGCAAGCAGTAAATTTTTTACTTTTTTCCTGTACACAGAATTTTTCATTTGCCCGTAGGCTTCAGCTGTGAAAGGCCATGACAGTATGGGCACCTCTAGAGGGTGCTTAGTGCCCTGCACCTGCTGGTCTGTATCATAAGGGATGCCAGCTTAAGCACTGCAGCCTGGTAAAGGTATCCTGGGGTTTTAAGTGTGGAGTGCACCATGCTGGCTGCTGCCAGGGCAGCAAGCTGTTACCCTGCACTGCAAATTCAGGGGAGGGAGGCCAAAATCATGAGCCTTGTATAGGCTTATCAATACAGAAGAAAAGCCAAGAGGTGCTTTTCACCGACACAGTCACCATCTTACGGCCTTTGGGGTGCATAGTACAAGGCAGCCTGAGATAACTTCGCTCTTCAACAAAAGAGGTACTAGTCCTGAAAGGATCCAAAGGCATCAGATGAATTTCAATTTCAACGAGCTAATCAGAAAACCCAAGGTTAGCCTGGCTTGGGAAGGTACTAAGCATCCATCTAGTTTCCATGAAGAGCACTCATCTGCACATTTTTCTTTTGATAGTTTGCCAGATTTTCCTAACTATGAAAATAAATGAGATAAAATTGCTAAAACCACCTTGAAAAGAAGTGTAAACATCACAGAGATTTGGCTTGCATAGTACATTTCTTAAAGGGCTGGAAGCCATCTGTGAGATGATGTGAGGCAAGTTATATCTTCTGAAAATAATTGAACCCAAGAAGCATAAGAGCATAAAAGGAGGATGGGTGGTCCAGTTCAGATAAAATGAAAAGTGATTCTACCTTTTCTCCCACATCTCATTGAATTAAACCATTTTCTGCATTGAAAAAATCATACTGGTTTTTTCTTATTTATTTTTGTGGATACAATTCTTTTTGTATCCTGATGCCTGACAAGAAGGGTCTATTAGCTAAGAGTTGTACAAACATACAGCTTTGGCACCAAGAACTTGAGTCAGAAATCAATTCAAATCCCAACCACCCCAACCCTTGGCTATCAAACCACACTTCCTTTGAAAAACAGGCAGGGGATATGAGTAAGGCAGACAATTCTTTTCTGTTTCCTGTTTATCTGGGTTTGGTCAGGACTAGAAAGAAACAAATATAAATGAAGTAAAGCAAGCTTCTGACTTAGTCTCCTATCTGAGGTTGAAGTAGAATTGGACCTGTATTTTACAGACTACAAAGTTTCAGAAACATGAAGTACTCTGGTTTTGGGGTGGCTCTTTAAAGTGCAACTTTAAAAATTAGTCATCACTGGGAATCTCCTTGCTTTGGTGCATAGCACTGCAGAAGCTGGAACACATCTGTAGGTCTGCATAGTCCAAGCAAGAGTCCCAGAGAATGTCACTCCCATTTAGAGACTAGTTTCAGGATTGCTCTGAGAGCAGTCCACTGATTGTTGTGTTACTTTGCACCTTTCTGGTTCTTCTCTATTTCTGCTGTTTGAATAAAATCTTTCAGATTGTCTGCTTGCATACTGTAAGCCAATTCTTAAAGAAGTTGTGGTCAGAACGGTAAAGTTCTCCTGGATTTTAATGATTTAACCTGTAGGCTCTTTCGTGGGGTTTTTTGGTGGGTTGAGGTTTTTTTGGTAACTCTTTTGACATAGATTTGCTTTCCTCTTGAACCTACAGTGGAGTTCTAACCTTTTGCCTTTTCCATCACAAGATGAAATCATGTATACAGTAGCTGAGTTATAAATTCAGCTTCACAAGCAGTTGTACTGTAGAATAAAGTAAGACAGGCAAAGCATCTGTAAGAAACAAAATTTGTTTAGATGTAAGTGGCTTTGATCAGCAAATGTGGCAGGAGCATGAAGAAAATAAATAGGTTGGTCTTAAAATAGGACATAGTTTAAAGTCATTCCCAGTGTGAAAGTATTCTCTTTGCACAGTTGAAACATAAATAATGTAAGATCGATGTTAGACGTTGGCTGGGCTATTCTGAAAATGAGACTGTAGAAACTGTGCAAACCAACCAGCACCAATGAGTTTGCTTTGCTGTATGCATCAAGACAGAGAAATTGAAAGAACATGTAAAACTAGTCATGAGTTGATGGAGAAATTAAGCTACAAAATGACAAGAAGACAGGAGATGTAATGACCAGCATAGGCTGGTTCAACTGGTTGTTTGAATTAAAATAATTACATATGCAGCCTCAGGAAATAAAAGCTCCCATTCCATTCAACACAGTTTATAAAGTTTTGCTCCAGTAATGAAAAATGGAAATGAGCATCTCTAATGAATTATAGCAATTATCTCTCTGGTGGGGCAAGACAACTCTGAATCCAGTCATATTCCCTCAAGAAAAGAAGCACTGTGTGCTGTTATTCACCACACACCTCAAGAAATTCAATGACATTTTCTTGTTATTGTTTTTCTGAAGCGCAAGGCTTCTCAGCTGCCAGCCCATGGTGCTTCTGGATTTTCACATTATGAGTAGTGAGTTTTTCGTGCTTCACTTAATGGAGTATGTTTGCACAGGTAAAACATAGATTTAGAAGAAACATAAAGATTTTAGTTATAGGCTAGTGTTGAGATTAGTTGGAATAGGAAAGAACTTGGGCCCAGAGAGAGTTAATTAAAATAGTTAGGAGAGCTGGACCTGAAATGGGTTTTAAGATGTTAATGACTGATTGCCAAATAACTGATGATCTGTCATTTGCATGTTTGCTTAGCTGTGCTTAGAACAAGGAACAGAAACATTGATAAGTTGGTGTAGGGAACAAGGACAATCACCAATCTCCTCCCTTGGTGGAAACCCCGCCAAAAGTCATGCAAAAAGAAACTTAGAGGTCACTAAAGGAATTAGGATTGTTAAAGTTCAGAAAGGCAAAAGGTCAAAATGAGGAAGATGAGTTACTTCATCTTTCTTAGGACCACTGACCCAATTCAAGACCACCGACTCAATTCAGGATACACACTAGGCATGCTTAATGACGTGTAAGCTCATTTCCGTACGAAGCAGAGAATGGGAGGTGTTAATGCTATGAATATACATTTGTATTTTGGATATTCATAATATTTGGAAATAAAAGGTGTCGTGTTTGCTTGGATCGGGTCCCTGCGTCTTAGGGAGCTATCCCACGCAGTGCCTGGTGCCAAATAAAACATACACTTTCTAACTCTAAACTGTTAGAGAGTTTTGTCCGTCTCAGTTGGATATCGATATCAGATCGATATTCATATTTTGGTAAATCACAGGGAGCTCTCAGTGTACGAGCAGCAGGCTGACACACAATTAGGTTGATTTCTTACACTTTTACATGGCAGTAACTTTTGCATTGATTGTTAATCTGGTTAAAATAAAATCCAAGGTGTTTCTCACTTACAGACCCTATCTGATTTGTGCAAAAGGAAAATGGTGCAAATAATATTTTAAACAAAAATATTTATTTTCTGTGCCACCTGTCATGGAAGAAAAGCAATGCTGGTATTTCTGTTTTAGTAGAACTTTATCTCGATTTCCTGATTGGCATAAGTGGTGTGTCAAAGTAAAAGGGCTAAGATTACTAAAACTACTAAGATTAAATCCAACGGTACTTCATTTTACCACACCTGTACATTTTCTCACACACAAAACATTTACATTCAAACTGGCCCAAATACATTTTTGTTCAAAACCATTGTCTAAAAATTGGGGAATTTGCCCAAGAAATTACACTTCAGTTGAGCAAAAAGTGAACTAGTATGGGCAAATAGCATTTATTGCAAGTCAAAAAGTCTGTTATCTCTTGGACACTTTTTCCAAAGAAAGAGCATATTTATTGTGTCCTTTCCTATAGAATTAAGTTGATGTCTACCTATATCAATAAAAACTGAATTTTTTTTTTTTTGCGAGATCACTGTTGAGGGATTTATACATGCTGTTCATTGGCAATGCATCACAGCTAGCCTGGAGCATTATTTTTAGGAAAGATATTAGGTTAAATCCAAGGCATTAGGAGTATCTGGGATGTCTTTACCTGAATGTTTTCACGTCATAAAAGCACAGATATATTTGTATCATGTAAGAACAACATATGTTCATATAGTTGTGTTTTTCAGACTTGCAGACTGAAAAGTTCACAGTCTAAACAGAGAAGTGTTGAGCACCCAGGACAGAAATTTTTTAACATCCCATGGCTGTACCTCTATTCACCTGAGAACAACCTCTGCAATTAACTGTTTAAAATGGACAGAGCCTGTTTTCTCTCTTTCTTTTGACAGTGACAGATTCTTTGCATCATGAAGAGCCCTAGCTATAAATCTCACTTAAGGCCAAAGCTGTGCATCACCTCATCGTCAGTGTTCAGCCACAACATGCCGCATTCGCAGGCTCCCAGCTCAAGTCTCGGAATTCATAGTCATTCATAAAAACTGCATCAGCAGCTTTTGCCTCAACACACCAGGATGACCCTAGTTTCTGGAGGCAAGCAGGCATCATCCTTCAGGGTCAGTGTTCCCAAATGGTTGCTGGGGGAGCCTGTGGCCGCCAGCCAGTCAAGAGGCTTATAACTGCCAGGGAGCAAAACACAGCAAGCAGGAGAGTTGTGTGCCTCAGGAAATTGCACAGCACTTTGTACTGCAAAACGGGGAGACCTGGGAAGAGTGAGACTGGCTAATTTCCAGTACACTTCCATTATACTTTATTGAAATGAAAGTAGGCCTGAACAGTGTAGGAGAGGGGCAGAACCCTGAGGCTTCATCTGAGGAAAGCAGAGTCTTTCCGAGACAAGATTTCATTCTGTGGCTGCTGTTTTATTCCTCTGAGTCCACTTGTTATTACTGTCCATGAGTAACCTATTGGCAAATTGCCATCTCTTTCAGGTCTTTTTTTTCTCCTCTCCTTATGCAAAATATTTAATGGTTTCTGATCCCTCAGGGAGATACCACTGCTCTTTTCCCTCCTGTTTTGAACTTTACAAGTAAAAATGTGTTACAGGTCAGCTCTGTACTCTGCAGTAACATAGTCTAAAAAGTCAGAAGCCAGCTGGGGGTGAACTGATGTATCCCTGCCACTCACCATGCCACAGCATGGAAAGCTGCCAGCTCACGTTGTGGAGGCAATAAAGATATTTTAGCACCATTCTGCGTCTCTTAACTTGCCTCTCCACAGGACTAATCTGTTCAATCAACATGTCTCTGTCTTCCAGCCCCCAGGTCTATAATGAGCCTGGTTGGGGTGATCTCAAGGATCTCTGACTGCCATGATGTAGCTGTGCCTCTTGTCCATCCTCTTCCCCATTCATTCCTCTCCAAACAGAATGGGGGTTTCTGTGTCAATTCTTTCTCATTTACAGCTTTTGTCTCTCCAAGAGGAACATACTTCATACTGTTGTCTGTTAGACAGCTCTTCTAAACCTAAATATGTATTGTCCAGGGCCTGGTTTTGATGTGTCCAGCTTGATGGGTGAATTGCAAATTAACTTAAGTAACTTGCTCATGGTATGGACATCACCAACAGGCTGCCTCTTTCCATAGGCTGGGATGGGATCACAGGGTTCCTGAATCAGGAAGAGCCCAGTAGAAATGTAATGAGCTGAGAATTTGGAACAATCAGGTGTTAAATCTCACCAAGCTTGGTGGCCTCATGAGAACTGGTTTTGATCATGGCCTACAGTAATTCCCAAACCATGCCAGAAAATTGGTCTGGAGAGCTGTTCCTGTGACGGATCTCACAGTTTATCTGCATGGACAATCAACCTCCAGGGATGTTCCTGGCACTCTTAACTTACTGAAGAAAAAACTACCAGGCTAGGCCCCAGAATGTAGTAGTGGTAAAGAGTTTGTTTGGATCCCTCATGACTCAGTGATTCTTTCTCTGTTCTGTATTTCTTTTCCTTAAAAAAAGAAAAAACAAACAAGCAAATAAAAAAACCACAACAAAACAACCATATCTAGGTGAAGGCAGTATCAAGAGATCTTAGTCCACAGATGCAGTGAAATGGGGAGAGTGCAGAAATGATCTCTCTAGCGTGGATAGTGGAGGATTCATTAGAAAAATAAAATTGCAGAGGGACAGATATCTGGTGATTTTGAAAAATCAGATTTAGCCCAGTTATACAAAAGGACTGAAGAGCATGCAATAGGTCATCAAATAATGAGTGAGAAAAGTAAATGTACTTTGAGTTTGTGAAAGCACAAAAAAATTTTCTCCCAGGGCAAGGTAGACAACTAAGAGCTTTGACTGCTAAAATAAGAAATAAAATTGCATTATTTCTGAAAAGATAGCTCAATTATGTAAATCAAAATGACATTGACATGGAAAAGGAACTAACATTACAATATTAAGCATATAAAATTAAGCAGCTCAAAAGGCTTATTGACAGAGACTGATTTGACACTGAAGGATATACTAGAAATTACTGTGCCACTAGAAATTACTTCAGAAAAAGAGGTACAGCAACAGTTTGACACCATTTCTTTTAAGCATAGAGCTGCTTACATAGTCAGAATCCCTATATAGAACTTATGGTTCAAGGGCAGTCATGTAGAAAATGCAAAAGTCTTGTACAGCTGTCTACAAAAAAAAAAAAACCCAAACCTGAGAACAATGCTGTGAAGGCAACAGTTTGCAAATGACAACTCAGAACATCTCTGCCTGCTCTTGTTTTTCACAAAGATCAGTTCTGTAATCTGTCTTAGTAATGCATCCCTGTTATTTTAAATGACAACACACAGCATCCTGCTTTAAAATCTTCCTTTAAAAACATGGAGAAAAAATATTAAAAACATTAAGAATGGAGACAGATTTTTCAAGATGTATAAGCACTTCCTTTAATTTCAAGAAGAAGTATCTGGACTGACTAGCTGGCTTACTGATCTCAGCAAATAGAAGGAATCACCATGTTTCCACACAACTGTGTCCCTCTATGTAACCGTGTGTTCCTGTGGAATTCTGTGAAAACCAGTCATAGATCTCGCAGCATTCAGTGTTTATGTTGGTAAAATTCAGTATGAGCTTTCCAGGTAGCACAGACTGATCCCACAATAAATATTTTATAAAATAGGACTGTCCAAGAGAGTGATCTAAATGACCTATGATTTTAGTCCGTTTAGATAAAACGTGTTTTGATAGAGCCAGATACAAGGTCATGTATCTGGGAACAACGACTACCTGCCAGACCTAAAAAATGTGAGATTACCTTACAAAGGAAAGGCTTAAGAGAACTGAGGAGATAGTAGGAAAAGGCAAGGTAGAAATTTCCAACTGCTGTTGCAAAAAAGGTTACCCACCACATATGCAATCATGAGGTGTAACTAAGGATCTCTATCTGTGTCTGGATATGGAACTGATGGGTCTACTTAGATCACTGGATAAAAAAAGGCTGGGTGTGATCAAAGGCCACAGCGAGGATTGCTCACACTGCTTACATGGCTGATTCATTCCCATCTCAGTTTTGGCCCACACCAAAACATATCCTGCAAGACATGGCTTGAAGGGTATCAGGAACCATTCCCCAAAGCGAGCAGTTGGGGCACAAAGTCAAACTACCTTTGATCTCCCAATCCAGCATACTTTTCCAACTCCATTTTATCATCTGCTATCCCAGTATTACCCTCAAACTACTTTGTCCGCATACCTGGCACTCCTCAGGGTGTGTAACACACAGGCCGTGGGAAACCCTGCACCAAGTGCTGTGTAAAACAGATACAGGGAGTTTCTGCCACTTGCATCAGAGCCAAACCCTTGAGGTCATTTCTAGAAAGAGGCATATTCTCCCTCTGTCATTTTCTGGTCATTTTTCATCTCTAGAAAAATCCAGGGCAACAAGGGAAAGTTCTTTTTCAAGAAGTTAAGACTGTGTTCTGTCTGTCTGTAACATCAACAAATCCAGGGCTGTTAATTGAGAAAAGAAAGAATATTCCTTCCAGCAGAATGGATAAAATTTGCAATAGATCTTGATAAAAGGTTCTCTGCTAGTATATTAGTACAGCAAACCCCAAAGCAATGTGCAATGCATTCTTGGCATACACTCAGCTTAGTAAGCAGTGAGGCCATGGTTATATTCCATGCTTACTCCATTTTTCAGGTGAATTCCGTATTTCAGTCTAAATAGAGTACATTACACTAATCCAGTCTTGAGTTGACAAGGTACGTGGCAAGTTTTATTGAAGTGGAGAGGTTGTGTTTGCCTTTACAGGCAAAGATAGATATATTATTTGGGGCTATAATTGCAAGCTGGGCATGCAGGAGATTCTTAAGGTCTTATATCACACCCGAATGGCCACCTGCCACCTCCCAGAGCACAGTCACACAGATTCAGTTTTGATGCTGATCTAATATTTGATCGGCCTCTCACCTGACCTTTGCAGTTAACCCAAGTTGTCTCAGGTGATGTGTAACACATCTGCAGATAGCTAATCGTCTTCATCAGCCTTGCTCGTGGGGGTACTCTGTTAGATAGCTCATTGAACCAGCCAGAGCCAATGGGACAGATATGGAAAGTTTCATCAACATGCTGTGTGCAGGCACCAACTCCCCCAGTTCCATTTTGAGCTAGCTCAGTTGTTTCTTTATTGTGCCTGTAATGCAATTCATTCAGAGCAGGAAATAATCCCCAAGTTAGAAATAAAGTGCTTGACTTCCATGTTTCAAGGGAGGGCTGCTAATTAGCTAAAAATCTCACACCATTTTATTTATATAGAAAGCAAATTTGATTTTGAAACCACTGAGAAGCAATAACCACAGAACTTTATGATGTCACTATTAAAGAGATGTTTTTCAAGCTTTATTTATGACCTAATTTTATACAAAGCGCCTGCAGTGTTGTGGGCATATAGGAATACCAACTAAGTGCAGGAAATCAGAGGCCATTTGAAAAAGTCATTTGCTCAGTGATCTCCATGGGCTGATTCCAATGGGGGATTCAGGTACTTGTAAATTATGTCACAGAAACACCAAATTTACAAGTGGCTGGATCCCAGTGATGAGTCAAAAAAAATAAAAAAGAAAAGGAGGAAAAGCCAAAGAAGCCAATAAATATTATTTAAAATATGTGTGCTGACTGAGTGATGAAAGTGCATTAACAAGTGACCTGATCTGGCTAAAGGGCTATTCTGTACCACAGAACATCATGTTCAGCATATAAACTGGGGGGAGTTGGCTGGAAGGGGCTGATCGCTGCTTGGCGATGAGGTGGGCATAGGTCAGTGGGTGGTGCACAATTGTACTGTACATCACTTGTTTCTCTTGAGTTTTATTTCTCTTTCCTTTTCCTTTTCATCATCCTAATCTATTACCGCAGGCCTAGGCCCTAGGGTATATCACCATGTCCCACAGCCATAGGGAGGAGGAGGAGAGAAGATGCAGCAGGCAGGAATTGTGCAGCAAGATTGATCTATTTAATTATTTTACAAACTCTTTTATGGACTTTTTTCTTCATAGTCTAATTGGACAAAGGATCAGCCACTCCTTGGGGTGACTGGCTAAAATCCTAAACCATCCATTGTCAAAATATTTTTCTACTATACCATAAACAAGACTTTTCAAGGTTGCAGGTGGCTTGGTTTTTTACATTCCCTGCTACCTCTTCTGTGAGAGAGAAGTCTCTCATGGACTTAGAAAATAGCAGGAAAATCCTCGCTAGCAGCATTTTTGTATCTACAATAATCTTTTAAATAATTATTATTATTCACAAATTAAACTGTTCTTATTTCAAACCATGGGCTTTACCTTTTTCCAGTTTTCTCTCTCATCCCACGAGGAGGAGGGCAGAGGGGGAGTGAGCGAGCAGCTGTGTGGTACTTAGCTACCAGCTGGGATTAAACCATGGCAGTAGCCAAATTGTCTTCTGAGGCGAGAAATACATTTGAGTCCACTGTTCCTGCTTGAAAAAAAATTCCACCCTGCCATAGGAAGTACACACCTCAGTATATATAATATATACTAACAACGGTTATAAATGTATTAACAGTGGTTCAACCGCTGCCTTGCAGAGTGGGGTACATACCCACTCTGCCCACATCTCTAGCTGGCTAGGTTTAGAAGGCTGCACCTTCCACAGTGTGGATTTTAGGGTAGCCTTTGAGACACACCTGACTTTGCTGAGCTGTGTGCTCCAACCAGTCCAGCTCTCACTCACCTTGTGAAGTGTGACACTTTATAACGCTACACTGGAAGCAGCCACACCGGTTCTCGTCCAGATGCCTTTAAAAGCTCTGCTGGGGTGACTATGCCTCTTTTTAAGCAAGTCTTGAATTATTTCTTATTTTAGAAAAAGAGGGAGAGCAATTTTTCACATGGGCAGATTTTTATAGGACAAGGGGGGAACAGTTTTAAATTAAAAGAGGAAAAAATTAGGTTAGATGTTAAGAAGAAATTCTTCACTGTAAGGGTGATGAGACACTGGAGGAGGTTGCCCAGAGAAGCTGTGGATGTCCCATCCCCGGAAGTGTCCAAGGCCAGGTTGGATGGGGCTTTGGGCAACCTGGTCTACTGAAAGGCATTCCTGCCTGTGGCAGGGGGTTTGGAACTAGATGGTCTTTAAGGTCCCTTTCAACCCAAACCACTCTGTGATTCTATGATTCTATAATTTCTGGATAGCTGTACTAAGTAACAGAAGAGAGATGAGTATATTGATGAAGATACTCTCCCTCACACTCCAGCTCCAAGTCCAGGACCCACTTTCCATTCAGCCATTGGCAGCAGAAGGGATGTACATGCAAAACATACAGCTCTGCAAGGTGGTTGCACCATATCTTACAGCTTATTTTGGCTATCAGTAGCATGTATGTCACACAGACCCCATGGAGCCAGCTTTCCTCTGTGTGAAGTCTAAAACAGAGAACAGAGAACCTCTGGGAACTGAGGTAAATTTCTCACAGGTACAGCATACTCGGAACAATGCAAAACTTTCTCTGGATTTTTAAGGCCTTTTTCTTTTGAAACCATTTTGGTTATTTGGAGCCTAAAAAGTAAACACTATCTCCAGACACTTCTCTTCTGGCAAGGCTTAAAATCCCTTGTCCCAGGAGGGAGAAAAAGTCATCCCCTCATTTCCACTCAGGGCAATGTTCAAAAGTTTTATTTATATATATATCAGCTTAAATCTCGGCTTCAAGTGGTATAACCCAGCTGGAAAAGCTGCCAACTCCCAGATGTTTTTTGTCTCCGGCTCTATACTTATCTCTCGGAAGACTACCCTGGGTCAGGGGATGGCAGTGATTATCCATATTTCTTTCCTACACCCAAAGCAATCCTTTTAAAGCTGCACAGTCTTTCTCACAAGCCCTTGTCTGGGTCTTGTCTAGGTCATATATTACTACTCCCTATGAAAACTGCAGATTCTTGCTAGATTGACTATAAAATATCCTCAGGTTGCTGCAGGTTTTTGATTTGTTGCACAGTACTAGATGAAAATCCTTTCAGCTAAATATGAATGAAGACTTGAGGTTTATATAGCAGCCTTGCAAGAAGAGAAGGTCATCGTAACTCTGTCTTCTGAAAAGAAAATGAGGGCTAAAGGAGTGTAATTAAGAATTTTTTCTGCAAGTAGAAAGTAAGCTCTGTACTCAAACAGTTTGGGGTAGTGATGGCAACCACTGACACTTATCACACGTTTGCAGTTGACACATATTTGGGGTGGTCTCAGCAGTAATTTTTAATTTTTTTAAAACAAATTTGACACCAGCTGACAGAAAAGGTCCATTATTAGCACTTTAAGAGAAAGGGAATGGACTGCAAATCTTTATCATTGTAAACCTGAGAGAGGCTCTATGCTCTTCATTTTGAGGATTTGTCATCAGAACCAAGCACAATCCTTAATGTTGTGAAAAACACCAAGCAATATGTGAAGATCCATCTCACCAGTAACATGCACAGGTAACCAGGGCAAAGTTACTCCTTCCCAGGCAGGCTGCCAGCACATTTCAGGAGAGGCAGGAGGACTCCCACCCAGCTTCAGTCCGACCACTCCCATGCAGAGAGTGGAGTGTTTCTGGAGGCTTCTGCCTGAGCTGTTCCTCAGGACCCATGGCATCAAGGCTTCTGCATGGACACATGGATTTCTCCTACCAGAGATATTTTTTTCCCAATCCTTTACCCCCTTCTTGTGCTAACACTCTTCTTACCCAGACAGACAATCTCAGATACATCACAGAAGAATACATATTGCAGATATGAGCTGGATTTATTTTTTATAGCTGCTGTCACCAGCTGTGTTTGCTGTGCAATCTGCTGGCCACAACCACTGCCTTGCTGAGCTACCTCTACCCACCAATTCCCTCAGAGGGCTTCAGTTCTTTTAGGATGGAATCATTTCCAACAGGATTTTCATATAAGCTTTGCAACAAAAGACAAATTTCCCTTGCCCTTCTAAACAAAAATAAAATAGCAACTGTGACCCCTTCTAACAATGGCAGTCTCATCCTACTGATTAATACAGGATATGGCAGATATTAAAGTGCATTTGTTCTGGCCTGAATGCCAACGTTTCTAAATGCATGGGCTGTGGCTCTCTTTCATCCCGTAAATACCTCAATTGTCACTAAAGCACTAACACACCTAGTCTTGTCTAGTTAGAAGTCCACGGGCACACTTACACTGCTCAGAGAACTCTCTCCAATCCCTGCTGCCGCTCATTGTCTTCACTCTTCCAAGGCCACCAAGAAGTAGCTTACACACACAATAGAAAATTGTCAGCTTTTCATGTCTGTAAAGCACGTGGGTGGTAGAATTTTCCAGATGTTACCAACACACACGAAATTTATTTCATTCATATATGGAGTTAAAACATAGAGAATAAGTTTATTTTTTTATTTCTTTTCAAATTTAATTTCTAGAGTTACAAAAGACAAGATGATGATTATTATAGTATTATTATTCCTGTGTCAAAGAAGATTAAAGCATGGTATAACTCCAGGAGCGCATATAAACCCTGCACACTCCTTCCATACCACATTTTTCATCATCACCATGGCTGCATAGAGTCTTTAATGGTTATTCAGCTTTTTGGCACTGTGAATTTGTGTACTGGACCCCTTTTTTCTCAGAATCCCCTCAGAATTTTGTCAGAAAAAATTGTCAAAACATTTCTGAGATACACTTTTCATTCCCTGCATTTTCACTCCATAGTAAGTATGTTTGCATCCAATTTTAGAAAGCAATATCAAGTAATAGCTATTCCTTTAATTTTTGTATGGCCATTTTAGGTTTCCCACTTCCAGAGTGTGGTCTTTCCTCTGAATGGATATAATGTAACTATATCCTTCTCATCTGGTCCTGGTACCCATCCCGTCCAATTTCCTTCTCCACAGAAAAAAAGAGAGGAGGCTATTTTACATTTCAGACACTAAGTGCTTTGATTCACTGTTTGAGATTCTGATTGAGCACTAAATAATTCTTCCTTTAGGCTAGGAATTTTAATTTGGAGCTCTTGTCCTCAAAGGTACACATTTTCAGATAGTTATAAATGCTTTTGGTATTACTTGTGTAAACATCTGTGTTTGTATCAGCAAGCACTTGCGGCCCACCTGTATTTCCTAAGATTTGGAATTGTTTTAGTATTTAAAATGGTCGACATAAGAACCATTAGCAATCAACAAACAGATTCTTTCAAACTTTTCCCTCATGGTAAGTGAAAAGTGCGCAAAACTCTAAAAGGCATTGGAGCAAAGCTTAATCCTTGGACACTATGCATATATTAACCTCCACAAAGACTTTGATCAAATCTTTAAATGTCATCAGCCCCCTTTCTGTTTCTTCCGGGCCATATAACATCACACACATCATGGGAATTGACCTTTATTGTTTGCAGGCATGCCCAAGGTTATTTACATCATCCACACGCAGCCCAGAGACACCAGTCTCTGCTCCTTACAAGATCTAAATAACTCACAGTGCATGGAAAGCAGAATTGCACACCCATGCAATCATTTAGATTTGAAGGAACTCCTGGAGGTCATCTGGTTCACCCCCACCACCTCCTCTTCACATCCTCATTTGGTTCAAAGCAGGGACAACTTCAAAGACGGGTCTATCTTCAACTTAGATCAGGTTGTTCAGGGCCTTGCCTACATCAGGTCAATGAATCTGTTGCTACCAGGATAGAGAACACAATGGGTTGGACATGTGAAAGAGCACAAATTCCCCACAGCAGCATTTCAATATCTAGCACTAACAGCTTTCCTAACTCGTCTGTCAAAAACAACAGTCACTGACAAAAGCAAAACCAAAAAACCGTCCCCTTAGTTTCATGCCAAAGCCAGTGCTTTGATAACAGTATATGGTCTAAGAGCATTCTATCAGTGATGCCCATGCTGCCCACAGAGAATAGCAGCTGGAAATCTCCAAAAGCATTTTCTCCAGAGGGTATGAATGGGAGCTCTGAAGTTTGATTATTCTATTCCTTTTTTCAGAAGTGGGGGTGTCTAGCCATGAACTCCTCAGTAGACAGCACAATCAAGATATGTCAGATTTTGCTCAGGGGACATCAGAGACAGAATACCTTTGTAATGAATGGCCAGGTCAATTCATATCTGCTTCCCCAGTGGTTTCCATGCTGCTGAGGGCTCTGAGGAAAACTAAATGGGAGAAAACAGCTAGTTCCTCCATTGTTTAGCTCTAAACCATCTTGCCTACAAAGTGCCTGACCCTTCAGTGGGTCCTATGGGGCCCCAAATTATGCCTTCTCTGCTTCCAAATGGAAATGCAAGGGAGCCAGTTCCCATTCAAATTGTTTCCTCTTAAAACAAAAAGGAGCAAGAAACCTGCTTCATTCACTGCTTTTTGTAAATGTCACTGCTGTCACTCTCCCCTGCCCAACAGGCACTGCTGGGATGCGTCTCCCATGGGCAAGTGCATTTGCACCCCTGCGGGCAGAGCAAAATGCACACAGAGGTAACACGTCAAAGATCTCCAATTACTGAACACATAAGTAACTTTCCTCTCAATGCACCACATGATTGAGTCCTAATTGAGCATCACATTCCTCCTGGATGCAAAAGCAAACCATTATGGACAAATGAGTCAAAAAGCCAAAATAAAAACCAGTCAGATAGCTCAAGCACGCCTGACAGAGCTATTTAAAGGATTCTGGCCATTAGCTATCACTTTGATTATATCACTTTTCATACTGACATGAAAGGTGGCAGAGGAGCTATTTTCTCAGTCTCTTGCTTCTTCACAAAAGGAGACAAACATCAGGCAGAAAACATTCAGAAAAAATGTTAGCTGTCTTTGTTACCATTTCATCTTCACCTGACTCTAATGTTATTGTCCTGGGTGGGGAGGGCACATGTCTGAACAGCCAAACATTATTTTTAAGGCTTTCAAAGAATAGTCTGCATATGAAGAAGGTATGTCTACATATGGATGATTACACTGGTCTTTAATGCCTGGTCCCCATATGTATTTCTCTGGTGCAACAAAAATACTTAGAACCAGGTATTTATATATATATATATATATATATATATATATGGCATCTTTTCAATATTTGTGTTTTATGTACAGTTGCCAGCAAGACTGTGGGCATCATAGGTTTACTTCCTTTGCAGTTGTCCAAATAAAATGCTGTGTCTCAAACCAATGTAGTTCGAAGCCTAGTTTTATGAAAAGTTAGGGAATACAGTTTGAGGCTGGCTTTGTTTGAAATTAAGCCATTCCTCAATGAATCTTGTTATCTGTCTTCCTTCACACACACACACACAAATCCTCACAGTAATGTCTTTCCTTATAACTAAATAGAGGGCAAATACAAATAAGTCTCTCACATGTCCAACCAAATGGGTTCTCTATCCAATTAGCAATTCAGTCAATGATTGCTGTTTTCACTGCCATAGGAAAGAGGGGAGTTCTCCTACAAACCTCCAACTATTTCTAACTGCAAGATGGTCAGGGGACTGGAACACATGGCATACGAGGAAAGGAGAGAAGCGCTGCTCAGGCTGAAGAGGTAAAAGCAGGCAGAATCTGGTTGCTGCCTTCAACTGCCTCATTAAATGTTACTAAGAATGTAGAGCCATATTCTCTTTGTAGCTCCTTGATCAATGAATGAGAGGCAGTGGACACAAGCATCAGTACAGGAAAATCCAATTCTATTTTAGGAATTTTTTTTTTTTTTGCACGGTGAAGGTGGTTGAGTGTCAGAATAGACTGTTGAGAGAGTTTGTCATACCTCCCTCTTTGGAGATACTCAAAACCTGATGTAGGCAAGGCCCTGAACAACCTGATCTAAGTTGAAGATAGACCTGTCTTTGAAGTTGTCCCTGCTTTGAACCAAATGAGGATGTGAAGAGGAGGTGGTGGGGGTGAACCAGATGACCTCCAGGAGTTCCTTCGAATCTAAATGATTGCATGGGTGTGCAATTCTGCTTTCCATGCACTGTGAGTTATTTAGATCTTGTAAGTAGCAGAGACTGGTGTCTCTGGGCTGCGTGTGGATGATGTAAATAACCTCGGGCATGCCTGCAAACAATAAAGGTCAATTCTCATGGTGTGTGTGATGTTATATGGCCCGGAAGAAACAGAAAGGGGGCTGATGACATTTAAAGATTTGATCAAAGTCTTTGTGGAGGTTAATATATGCATAGTGTCCAAGGATTAAGCTTTGCTCCAATGCCTTTTAGAGATTTTAAAAACAAATCACTTTCCTTATTTGACTCTTGGCTGAAACTCTTCTTTTACTGAGGTTATGTCCTCTCTCTCTCAATTTATATTCTTTCTTTTCTTCTCAAACAATGAGTTATTAAAGTCTTCATTTTCAAAAAGTAAATGTTTATCCTTTTTGCAATTTAGCTCATCAGTACTGTGCAATGGAAACACCAGTGATACAAATTTGAATGACAGTTTTGGGGCTATGTGTATCTATCTGTTCATTAGGACATGGCCCAGTGCCAATACCAATCTTCCCACTGCTGTCAGTGAATTTGGAATCAGATCTTTTAGGGCTAGATGCAAAGAGAATGGACACACTGAGTGAGCCGAGAGCTGAATCCAAATCTTTGAGCCAGGCATTAGCACTACTTGTGTCATATCTGAGGACAGATTTTTGCCACATTGTGAGATGCAACACAATTTCCAGAACTTAAATCAACAGTCTGCAAGCTCGGTCTTGGAAACATATAAAATAATTCCATTTAGAATTTTTTGAGTAATGCGTTTCTAAGGAATAAAAATTACCCATGGGAAAGTAAAATTTAGCAGTGATTTGTTGGCTGAAAATATCTGGGAACCACTAGATAGAAATAACCAGTCACTGCTTAGGGCACACTGATATTTTAGATCTTGACTTCCTTGACATGTTTGGTGTTTTACCCATCAGTACCAGGAAGCACCTCCACATGTAACCTGGATCATATATATATATTTATGTTCATCATAGCATCACCTTGAACCACTGAGCAGAGGTTGTCTTCCAAAATGGGCATCATGCATGACAAAGCTCATTATGACAGCACTTACAGGCACATGGAAAGTCTAGGTTTAATTCTTTTCCCTGGCTGATGAGACCGCAACCTCCCATCTTCCTAGAAAGGGGCTTATCCATCACCTGTCACCCATCCTAATACAAGAACATTGTCCTTGATGAACTCTGTAGCGTGAAGGAAATGCATTGAAATATCTTGGGATAAAGTGTGGGAGTGTGAATGAGCCTGGCTGTGAAGTTCCACAGTGATTAGAAATCTCCCATCCCTCCCTGTTAGTTAGCATGTCTTTGAGGCGACTTACCCTCATTCCAGTTTACAAGTGTTCTTTAGTGATTGGTCTCTGTGCCAACAGCTTGGTTTGCACTTGATGTAAGAACTGAGAGCTTGAGCACTTGTGTGGGGTATGCCCAGCCCCCGCCCTTTTGACAATCCTTAGGAGCAGATTCCACACGCTTTACTATCACCCCTTTTACATGTAGTATGAACAAATACAGTGCAGCAAGAGACACAAATCCAGGTTTCTTTTACTGTTTATCAGTGGAACACCAATTGTTTCAGAGTTGTAATTAAAGGATATTAAAACTTGCCTATAAAGTTTCTTATTTGTTTAGGCTTGGAAGGCAGATGAAACATTACTAAATTGTGAATGCATCTTCAGTGTTGTCTATTCTATTAGAACTAATGATAGGCAGAAAAGATACAGAAGTGCAGCATAAAAATTGTATTGTCCAATTTTGACAAATTGTAGTTTTATGGTACCTGTCTTTTTGGAATGCCTTCAGCTTTGAGGAACACTAAGATGACATCATTTAGACATTATTGACTCTGCCATTATGGCATCAATCATAAGTATTTAAAGCATTTAACCCTCCATGAGGAGCTTTGAACTATAAATGGCATTCTATAATAAGTATAGCCTGCTGTTTTATAGCAGTGACACCAGATGTGTGATCTCTTTCATGGCTGCCTGTACTGCCACAATAACTTCTGTGGTTCTCATGGTGCTTGGAACAGCACTTTCATTGAAGACAATGAAAATATACCCATGTTAGGATACAGCAAGCATCTATTTATTTGCCTATATATTTGAACTCATTTTAGTTAGATTGGACTGTCTTTTCTGGAGTGATGTTAATGGAGTTTGGAATCAGTGAGCAAACTAACGAATTCTTGTTCCAGGTAAACAGGAGGTGCAGAATACTTATTAATACACGATGCCACATTCCTTTACTAGAGCCCACAGTTAGGCTAATAACACTATACTCAGCTTTTTCAGCAAATGGCCTTGTTTCTCAGCAGGCCTGAGCACTGGCTTACAGTCATTTTGCAGGAAGCCTCTGCTCATTCATCCAAAGTGTGCAAATGTGGACATGGCGCATTAACTCCGACACCCTCTTAAAACAAACCTGGGCATAATGTTCACAAATCAAGCTGTACATAGAAAAGGAAACCTAGAGCCTAATACTAAGTTCAGTGAGGTCAATATAAAAATTTCTATTCATTTTCTTAGGTTTTGGGTGAGTCACAATGAAGATTCAGTAGGTGTTCAGAGCGTGAAGTCACAGTTTTGAATTTCTTGTGGTCTAAGTGTGTACTCCAAAGTACAAACAAATATGATAAATACATTCAGTTCACAGAGATATTTTTTCCTACCACTAGCCTTTCCAATTTAAAATATACCAGAAATTAAGTTTTCATCCCAGTTTGCCTTAAGTAAGCATGATTTTTTTTGCCATTTTCAATGTCCAACTCTCTGTGAACTTCATCGTTCCAGTTCTCCTAATTGTTTCCATCTGCAGTCTGTCCCCAACCTGCAGACCATCTCTTCTGAGTTGCTGGAAAAGAAGCACTTCCCAGGTGCTTCCATCAGTGTTGGACAAGCATGAGATACATAGGTATCAGGTATTTTAGCATTTAGAATGCACCTAACATTTTCACTGTGGGAGCTCAATGCATTTGCTTACATGTGATACCTACTGCCATTTGAAATGATGTAGATCATGTGAGACATCTGCAGGGGACAATCACATGTGGCACAAGGTATGTGTCACAGCAATGACTGAGCAGGATAGCAGTCATGCACCCTTCTGAAACAAGAGCTGAAATCCAGGTAGCATTCTCTGGGGCATCTCCAACAGTAATGGCAACATTTGGGCAACTGGACCACATCCACCAAGTTAGGCACAGGAGTTTCCATATGTATTGCAAACATCAGCCTGGCCTACCTATAAGGGTACATTGACACCACTAAACAGAAATTGGATATGATCCTGGCATTTTGAGGCAATGCAATGTAAACTGTGCCTTGTTCGCACTGATGAGGACTCACTTACACAAAAGCAAACTGCTTGCACCCACAGACCACACCTCTTGGTCCTGGACCTCCTGTGTGTCCCTCATTGTATTGCTGTGCTCTTAAAAACACTGTTTGTGTGTGTTTGTGTTTGCAGTTTACACAATCTGAAATAATGTGAGAGCTGTGCGGTGGTCCATCCATTCAGCACTGAACTGAGCATATGTGTCATTGTGCCCTTGAACATGGCAGAAAAGATGTATGGTTGTGTAAGAGAAGGCAAAGCCTGCCAGGATAGCATTAGAGAGCCGTACAGAGCATAGGGTATCATAAATATGCAGTCTCGTGTGCATTGCCTGCTAGGAGCCATCTCTGGAATGAACTCTCCACCAAGCCATGGCAGGACATCGTGATGGAGAAAGTGCTTGGAGTGATTGAGCATAGTTCCAGGGAACATATTAGCAATTTAGGACCGTGAACAACCTGAGGTCCCATGCTTGTGCCTTTTCCTATTTTTATGAAGTAACACAGATCTATCTTCAGTGTCTACTGGTTAGTATTATTGATTCTAGGTTTAAAAATGTATGCTTATACAAGCATACTTACATTTATAATTTTTCAAATATAGGAGAAATATAAATTAGAGTTTTCTTGAAAATTTGGTATTATTTTTTGTGCTGGACTATGTGGTTCGATAAAAAACTTGAGTGAGCAATTCTGCTCAGTCTTCCTGGAACTTAGCATGCCAGCTCCCCTAGCAGACCATACAAAGCACCACATTCAGCAGCATTCCTGCCTAAGACATGTGAGATCAGTGTATTCATTGATGTAACCTACATCTTATGGAGAGTAGATAGTCTGGGGATAATGTGCATGCCCCCCAAAAACAAGAGTCAGTGAGAATTAAGCACTTAATACTGGCTAAAATCTGTTCCTGGCTCCAAAAAAGCTAATCTAAATGAGTATTATGATGCACTACTACTTTAAGTTTCGGCAGCCTTCCTGTTGTGGGAATGAGAGTGCTCTGGGGAAGCAAATCATCAGGACATTGATTTAATATCAGATTTGATTTAAGTTTCTTGCAACACAGTGGGTTATGCTGACTCTCAGCCTGTGTGTGTTATTTGGATTCTGGATAAACAAAACAATGGTTCATTAGAAAGATATTAGTACTTTTGTTTTGACTTCTCAGAGCAGGAGAAAGAGGGAATATGCCTTACATTTGCTGTCATTTTTGAAATTTTAAACACCAAAAATCATAGGTAATTTATATGTGATGTATTTCCATATCAGCTCAAAATACACTTCATGAGTATTACTGCTGGTAGAGGACCCATGCTTTCATATGGCTTTGCTGTTCATAAACAGGTTTTCTTTTGACAAGTGAATACACAGATCATTTTGTGACTACTGTACTGCAAGCCTCCAGCAAACCTGAGTATTTGTGGCTTTCACAGTATCATTACTTTTCTATGTGAAACATCTCATCCACACATCTGCAGGATGCCAGTATGCATTGTATTTTACATGTTATGAGGAAATATCTCTTGGATTTTGCAGGGTGCTTTAGTCCTCAAGTATGGATTGCTACTTTTTGAATAGTATTTTTTCTTTGCTGAGGTGAACACCTAGAAATCATCTGTCTGCTGAGAGAAAGTAGCTTAGCTTGTTGTCCCTAAGGACTACAACCAGAGCTATCTGTTCCCAGCATCGTATTGGGAAAATTCTCTTTGTGATGAAAATAACATTGTTCTGAGCTGTAATACAAGCTACCACCCATCATGTTCAAGCAAGACCAGCTCTTGGTGTTTGGGGTCAAATTAATGCAAGGAGGAATGATTTCAGCATGCTGTGAATTTACTCTTCACAAAATAATTTTGTTCTTCATTGTATATGATTACATGTATCCGTTGTACCTTCATCAAAAGGAATTTTAATTCTGTTCCTGGAGTTATCAGGCATGTCTTTCTTTCTGTATTTGAACTTATTTACAGTTTGCCTTTTGGGCACACTTGAGCTGTCCCTGTGCATTATTTGCCTTCTCCCCATTATTATAACATCTTGTTTCTCTTTGTGGTAAGAATACTCTGTGGATTTTTCATAAATCTGTGCTATCCTTGTGGGAGTTTCTTCAATCTGTTTTTTTCTGGGATTTTTAAAAATCTTTTCTACCTACTGAATTCCTTCTGAATTTCAGAGAAAAATGAAGATCCTAGTACTGATACCTGCCTGTTGTCTGATTCAGAAGGAAAAATTAAATCATCTACAAACTGTCCCAAGAATCCAAATCCAACCTAGGCAGCATCACTTGAATCTAACTTGTCAAGTCTTTAAAAAATATTAAAGTACGGAGCTTTCATTTGGCTTTATTTTGCAGTGAAGATGTTTCTCAGAAAGTCATTCCAAAGCAGCAACAGCAACCAACACAGTGTTTTGGAAAACCAGTTAACAGAAATATCACCAAGATTACGCTGCTCTGAAGTTCTTGTTCAACTACTTTGTCATGATTACGGCATGATCATCCAATGGATTGATATGAAAAGAGACACTTAGAAAATATATTTTGTGCACTAAGGTTTGTGTTGCTCCTGAAAGAGTTTAAACGTAGGACTTTCGGTGCCTGTAGCTTCCAGCCATATTCAAGGGCACCTTGATTTAACTGTAAGCAGTGCTCCAGTGTATACTCATAGGGTTATTTCTGTTCTTTGGGGAGAAAATCAGGCTGCAAAGGCACACATCCTTCATGGCAGAATATCTGTCTAGAGAGAGGAAAGCAGATATATGTATAAGGATAAAAATCCCAAATATAGCCTCTAATAGGTGTGATAATTATTTTCAGGAAAAAGTGTTAAGATGCAGTTTAAATCCATGGGGCACATTGTTCCAATGAATATGCAGTGTATTTATTAGGGTACTCAAAGGATTTATAGCTGCTCCAAAGAAGTACATCTGCTCTATGACTACAGGCAACTTTAGTTTCTAGGGAAAGTTTCTTGAAACTTTTTTTAATATGCTTTAACCTCTTGCATGCTGATTTGGCATACCTAAAAGTGAGTTACTTCACGCAGCTTCACAGGCAAAGGCTAAATGACAGCATCCAGCTGCTCTGGATGCTCAGACTGGCTAACCCCTCTGGCTTGGCACCAGCTCCAGACTGTCAAGACTCAAATACACACCTCCCAAAACTTTTGTAATTCCTGTTTTCTGGGAAAGGAAATCAGGGTATAAAGACTGGATGGGAATTACAGTTTTTCCCGTAGTATCCGACTTAGATGACCTCGGCATGCAGTAACAGTTAAGTATAGGGGAGTATACGTCCATGTACACATGTGGAATGATCTGCTAGTCCTGAAAAATGGATATGCTTGGAAAAATAGCCCAACAAAAGCCCACGTCTGCACTGCACAGCCCTACATGCTTTGACCCAAAAAATCTCCTGCCCTTTAGCTATGCTCACACTGGCAGAGTCATAGAGTGGGGTGCCAAGGAAGAGTCTCTTAAGCCACTTCCCATCTCTTCATGCCTGCAAGGGTTCACTCATGTTTCCCCTCAGGTGTTCACAGACCAGAGCTGGAGCTATCATAACCCTGGGAGATGGCTACCAGACCACAACCTCAGTGTACCCCAACCACGCAGGACAGACAGAGCCAAACGAAACAGTGGAATAAGGAGATTCTGTTCTGCACAAAGGAAGAAGAAAATGAGATAGAGATAAAATAGAAAAAGAAAAAGGAAAAAATAACCCAGTAAAATAAGAAGTAATGAATTTTTCATTATATTGCAGTGCAAGTTATTACCACTGTGACAAAAATAATTTGAACCTCATCACCCCTTTTCATAGCTGCTGAATAACTTGTCCTCCTCATATGTGCCCATTTGTGGCTCAAGATATGAACCAGAGAGAATGTAGCTCCTTGCTTGATATTAAGGGCAGGGTAGTCAACAACTGTTTGCTCTGCTGGCAAATGACCCATAGGTCAGGCCATTGCTCAGAAATATCACAGGAGGATATTGCCATTCAGAGTGCTGACTCAGGGAGAGCAGGAATGCCAAATGAATGAGCAATCATCACGGTATTTTGTTTAGGATGGAAAACTCAATTAGAATTCTGTACTTCTCCTGCTTCTTGTTCTTCCTTGTGGCAATCTTTTTACACAACAGCAAGATGTTAACAGTGCAGAATAAAAGGCATGCTAATAAGTATAATTTTCCCTTTTTTTCTTTTTCCCTGAACACTGCATTTGCTTCATGTTCTTTACTCCGTTGTACATAGCAATTAAATAAAGAAAAACTGGTGGTGAGCTGTTTCTTTCCACAGGGATTTTAATTTTTTTCAAGCCACTCCTCTCTGAACATTTGTACATTTGAGAGCAATTGTACATTTGCTCCCTTTCCTCCACAAACACCAGGTCCCCTCTAGGAACTGCTGTTCTTATCTGCAAAGATGTAACAGCAGTGAATAGCAGCAGAACGGTCTGTCTGAAACCCATTTTCATCTGTTTTTTTTTTTTTTTTATACCAAGTGTTATCTTATTCATTATAAAATATTTCTGTTCCTCTATTTTTTTTTTTCCTTTTCTTTTTTTTTTTTTTTCAAATTCCCTGTGTCTACTGTTATTGGCTTTGATGGACAGATGATCAATGATAGCCTGAGACACATTTGACAGAATATGACTTTGGCCTGCATAAATTACTGTCAGGAAATTTTCAGGGAAGTACTGAAATAAATTTGCAGTGACTCAAAAATGTGCTATAAATTATAAGGTGATCCCTGCCACTGAATGATTTGATGGTTAAAACAATTAAGTGAGTTTTTATTTTAGGTGAGTCCTCATAATTTTTCCTTATAGTTCAACTTCTCAAACTGCTCTGAGCCCTTTGGAGGAAAATATTTTAGAAGGGAAATTTTCCCTCTCCCTTGCCAAAAATCCTATTTCTTTTCTGTCAAGCTTGTGTCTCTACTCCCACAGGTAGTTCGGAGATGGCACGGTTTGGCCTTTCCTCACATACTTGTATCAACTCCTACAGGGGGTAACTAGGATCCTTCTACAGTGTGCCACTACCTTCCTGATCCTTTTCTGCTCCAAGTCACCAAATCCCAGCTTTTCAAATGACATTCTTGAAATACTCCAATTAACAGAATAAGGAATAAGAGAGTTTGTGAAGCTCAGGATCCTTATGGGATCTTGAAAATATTCTTCAGGCAGTGGCCTATATTTTATGCATTCAGTATCAATGGTAGCTTTGACTCAGTGAGGATAATCTCTTCTGTCTGCTGAAGAGCTCCTGACTGGAAAATAATTAAAATAGACAGAAAATGTGAATGTTTCTATTATTATATTTCGCTCCTTTATGAAACTACCCATTGTGAGGCTGTATATTTTTTTTCCATTTTGAGTTTTTTCTATGCTGTGAAGAACTCTGGATTTACTTTTTATAGAAAAAATGGCAAATTTTCTAGATTTTTCACTCCCTATCCTGTGAAACTGCTTTTCTTAAAATCTGCAGTCTTCACTCTTATGGTGAAACAAATACAATTTTCCACTTTCGTGACTATTACTAATTCCCCTGAAACGTGAATTTCAAAGCTGCTAGATTTTGGAGGCAAATAAACTGCAGTACTTGTTGCTTTTATAATGTCATTATTTTTATGATAGACTCCTGACCGTGGGAACACAACCTGTGATAACTAAATGTCTTGTGTGGCTGAAAAGCATCAGCAGACTAAGGTGGGGTAGGCACTTTGAAAAAAAAGCCAAATAAATGACCAGTGCACAGCTGCCTCCATCGTGAAGGGGCTGGCACAGAGGCTGGGCTGCTTTTAAGCTGCCTGTGTGTGAGGAGCAAGCATTGATCTTCTGTCCAGCTACTTGCTTCCATCAAGAGGGGTAACTGGCAGGAGGCTGCCTGCCAGCTATAGGCAGCTCCGCAGCTCAGTTGTACCTGTTTGTTCTCAGAGACAGCTGTGAAGAGCAGGCAGGATTGCCTGGGCTTTGAGAGAAGAATGAGACAAGAATATTTTACTGTTCTTTGTGAAGTGACTCACTAGCTATCCATTGCAAATTGATTGCTTCGTGTCCTGGAGCTTTCCTTTCACCACCCACCCTGCCCTCACAGCCCACAGCAGAAGATGCAGAACTGATGCATTCCCATTTTCCATTTGTATTTGGAAATATCCCAGTGACAGCATCCTTGTCCCTGCCGAGCCATGCAGCCTGTCCTCCCCCTACAGCCTCTGTGATGCCGGGGCCTCTCGCATTAGCACTAAAGGGAAGGGGAGGGTGCAAGCCCAGAAAAGAGGTTGGTACCTGTTGCAAAAAAAAAAACCAAAAGACCAGCAAAAACAAAAAGAGAGGGGGAAAAAAAAAGACAAAAAGAAAAAAGACAAAATTTAAAAAAAAAAGACAAAATCAAGTTTACATACACAGCTTTGTGACTCAGGCCCCTTCCCTTGACAGCATCCAGAAAGTGGTGCGTACCCCTCAGCAGTGTGGTGACATAAAGTTCCCAGATGCCAGCAGCATGCTTGTGGTGGCAGGGAGATGAATGGCAAGCTAGAAAGCCTGCCCAAGAGCCACAACAAATAGTCAAGTAGTAACACCAAGCCTAGCTGCATGCTGTGTTTACCTGCTTGATTTAAATATAGCTTGAATTGTGCTATATCACTACTGTTAGGTAGACATGTTTGGAGAAATGGGGAGGCTTTTTACCTAAAGCAGTATTCAAGAAGGGAAAATAGAGTTTTCATTGTAAGGAAGGTACTAGAGATGTAGGGGTAATGCTTTGCTTATCCAATGACTCTCTGATTTCAAGTAATTTGCTTGGCATATGATTATTTTTCATCTATATGGGGTATTCCTTTCTTCTCTTCATTTTTCCCTTTGGAATAAAAAACTCTTTGGGACAGACACCTCATTCAAATTCACACAGTATGCCTCAAGTGCTGGAAACTGTGCTCGTTCTTATCCATAGGTGTTTGCTCTTTAAATTGTCCAGATTAGATTTCACAAATGGTTTTGCAGTGTATTGAATTTATGGCAGAGGTGAGCTCTGCACCTTAAATTCATACTGCTCACCAAGTCACAGGGCTCAGACTGAGGACTCCAGACATGCATATCTGCTTCAAGGAGAACCAAAGAAGTGGTCCATTTCCTGATTCAGTATTAGATTGAGCACCAGTCTTGCAAGAGTATCTAAATTCATTACTTTCCACCCAGCCATGGCAGAAAACAGGGAATCAATTAGTCTCATTAGATTTTTGCTGCTTTAGGATAAAATCTTACGAGAGCACCCCATTACTTTGCTATACTTCAATCTGAAATTAAATTTCTTCCCTCTTTTAGAATGATTCTTGAACACCAGCAGTAGCTGGACCCATACCCAACCTCTACATCTCCTGTCTGCATCTGCGTGAGTCCCTGGCAGCCCTGAGGAAGCTCTGTGCAGTTGTTCCGTGAGGATCCAATAACTGGGGCACTTAATCCTCTAGTGAAAGGACAAGAGAGTGCAACTCCACCTCAGCTCCCCTGCTCAGTAGGAAGGCAATGAAAGCCATTAGTATATTGACATGGCAGATTGACACTACAAGGCTCTCTCTGACTCCGATTGTTTTCCTGATAAGCACTTTCCCTGCTGAGCCTAGTCGCCCTGCCAGAAATATCTTTTTGCATAACTTTGTGTCTCTGAAAACATTACCTTCTTCATTCTAAATATTTTGTGATTTTCACTTAGATGTTTTAACAATTTATATTTGCATGTGATTTAACACCAATTTGTTGATAACTCTCTCATCTCCGAAACAACTCTGAAAATGAGATTATGGCATCTTCCTCAGAGAGTCTGGAAAGAAAACTTGGCAAAAAAACCCAAAACTACACATCACTGTAATGACCACATGCAATGTGACAAAGCCTCCATGCTGACTTTTAATTTTTTCCTGACTGCATAAATTCACCACTTGTAATAATGCATATTTGTATATATTTGGTTTAAAATAATCCATAAGGAAAATATCCAGGCCACTGAAAACAAGCTCCGGTTCCAGAAGAGTGTGACTGGCAACCAGAGGTGTTAGGGAAGGGAAATCCCCTAACAGGGGATTAATTTTGGATGGAATAAATTATGATGTTAGAACAAGCAGGAGTTTGTATACGGTTGCAAGTTTGGGGTATTCCCATAAAGCATTAATAATGGGGACACTATTAATCCAGATTATGATGTGGAGAAGAGCACTCTACCAGCTCTAATGCCTTGCTCTCTGCAGCTGCTGTCCCTCAGGCTGAGTCTGTGGGGCCTGGTGAACCCCTGGGATAAGAGGGTCTGAAAAGTTTGGCTTTGAGTCATTGAGAGTCTACTGAGAACTTCAGTTTGGAAAGCAAAGGAGCTATGTCAGGAAGTAACTACTAGAAGAAGTGAAGTAAAATGTAAGGCTACTTCAAGTATGAAGTACAATTATCCTTGCTGTTATGAAAGGACATATCCCAGCTCTTGCTGCCCTTTGAAATCTTACACTTCTCACAGCTCTTGGGAGGCTTGAACTGTTTGTCTGCTATAACACATGCAGTTCCTTTTAAACCCTTGAGTTTTAAGAGAAGAAACAGCCACTTCACTACAGGTACCAGATGAACATTTCCAGGACAAATGAAAGTCTGTGTAAGCTTGAAATACTCTATTAGTAATTGTTTACATTATCTATTAACATTTTTGCTCGGAGGGATGAAGGGCTGTTCAGAAAGAATCAGTGCTTAACGGCTTAGCCTTGCCACAGAAAAGCCTCTGGCATTTTATCTTTAAGATTCCAGCATATTTCTGTTGCTACTTTTATACTTATCTGCAATAAAAAGCTGATTCCTCCGAGTGCTTTGGATTTGCTTGAATCAGATTTATAGACCAGCATTTTAGCACTGCTCCTAGGTATTGCACGGAAGGGAAAAGCTGCCTCAGGTCCTACAGATTTCCATTTCAGGGCACTGATGTTTCCAGTACCTTCTACTTTCCAAAAGCAAGGTTTTTATTTACTGGGGGTCAAAGTGTAGAGTTTAAATGGACACATTTATGGAAAGAACATTAGCCCAGGTTGCTCCACCATTGGACAAACTTCTGCACTTCGTGTGTCCTCAGCCAAAATGAATGTTGAATGTGGGAGGAGTTTTGTGTCAGGCTCTACCTGCCTGTAAGCAAAAATGTTAGTGTTTTATTAAAAAAGAAGGGTCTATTTGATGATGTGAGACAACATTACAACATTACGCTCTCTGCAAGGCTGTGGAGACTGCTGAAGGTAGGATCTCCAGGTGAGGGCTAAGACACAGAAAAGCAGCAGTGCCAAAGGCGCATGCCTGCTTTACTTGTCTTCTTTTGGAGCACAAGGCTGTCAGCTGTGAGCAGTGACTGTCTAGCCCCTACCTGGGCAATGGCACCTGCCCCTGGAGCCAGCAAGCACGCAGCGTGACACCAGCATTTCCAGGCCACAGATGGCAAGGAGCCTTCTGCGAGATCATGTCAGCCCTCATGCAGACCTGTAAATTATTTTCCTGAAAAAACGTGCAGTAGGCAACCTGGATTGTTTTAAAATGCGTGTTTCAGGTCAAAGCTCAGTGAAACACAGTTCAACCAGGTCATCCAAGACAGTACCCTGGGTGGTCACATATAAATCACAAATTATAGGAGTCTTGCTCAGGTCACTGCAGGTGTCTCAAAAGGCACTAGAAACTTAAGTGAGTCAGTGTTGGGTTTCTGGGGACTGTGATGTGAATGTAGATACATAAATGTAGGAGTATTAGTGTGGAAGCTGAATGTACCCTAACTCTCTGAACTTATATATGTGTTATTCTGAGAATTTGGTAAGGTTAACAGCCATTCTTTACTGTTATTAAAGGCCTTAACTTTTTTCTTGTCAAAGAGGTGATAGCTCTCAGAGACGATGACAGCAAAAAATCCTTTCATTTTACTTTAAAATACTCTGATGAGAAAAGTCTACCTCTGGAAAGTCGCCTGGCTCATTTGTTTTATTTCAAAAATTACCCAAGCGCCCATTTGTGCTTTATAACTGGGATTCTGCATTAGTTCTTGATTAGAAGAGCTGTCATCTGCTTTTCTGCAGATTCAGAAACATGAATCATGGGCAGGCAGTTATTGGTAAAGCTCTGGACCATTTAAAGTCACAAAGTCAAAAAAAAAAAAAAGGGGGGGTGGAAAACCAAAAAGCATTTGTTGAGCAAGAAGACCTGGGTGAAATTCTCAGAACTCCTCTGCCCTGAGAAAGTATCAATAACCATAAAATTTCACAGCCCCCTTTTTAGAACCACAGCCTTAATGTTTTGTAGGGAAAATAAAGCTTTGGTTAACCTTGGCACTGGCAGACCTCATTAAAATAACAGCCTGTCACTTTCTAGTTTAAAATAACAGGGTTGTCAGTTTTATATTCAGCGGAACAATCTACAGTCTTATTCTCTGGGAAGCACAGCGGGTGTGCTGGGCGGGGGCGGGGGGGGGGGGGCTGGCAGCAGCCTAAAGAGTGAGCAACACTGCCATCTCGAGGGCCCCCCAAATCCAGGGTGCTCCCTGGCAGCTGGGGCAACGCGAAACTCAAATCCTGCTGAATCCATGGGGCACACGCTTCACTTTTTAAAAGGCTGAGAATAATCCACCTTCAAGTGTGTGGTGGTTTGGCAACTGCTTGGCATTTAAGTTTATTTTGTGAGAAAATACGGAAATGTGTAATGTATGAAAAAAAAATTCCACAGAGAGCAAATAAAGTTCTGCCTCACTTGTTTTATAAGCGAAGCAAGTCACCCTCACTGAGGTGCCTAGTGTGCTTGAAAATTTTGGGCACCTAATGAGCCATTCTAAACAAAAATGTGTGCCTCAGCGCCCTACATGAAATCAGTGGAGAAATGAAGGTGCCTTTAAAAAAACCTCTGAGAGAGATCCTCTAGCTGTGTGAGATAGAGCGAGCCCGATTCAGTTGCTTATAGATAAATGCCTAGTGCCTCTGAGATATCTATATGAAGACGGCAGATGTAACAAAGGACATACAGGAGACACATCTTTCATGAGGGACAGCCCCTAAAACTTCAGGGCCCAAATTAGCTGCTTTTCATTAAGCCCCTTTTACAAGGAAAACTGTATGTCAGTTAAAATACCCAGCCGTGCTATACTAAGCTGCTTGTGACATATGATTCTTGCCCTGACTGTGACACACACGTAGCAGACACATAAACATAACAAGTTAGTTAGGAACGGTATATAATATGTGCTTGCTAACCTAGTCCTTTTAAATAAATTGTTGGCTGTTAGTCTTAGAATGCTTTCAGATTAAATCCCTAATGGACATAAATCGATGGATGAAAGCCTGGCGCAGCTTTCTGCTAGTAGGGCAGAACACAAATCAGATGGTGGTGAACTGTTTGTTCTTCCTACCTGGCCATGCCCATGATGAAGGGCATGTCTCTCACAATTCCACATGCAGCTCAGTTGCTCAAGCACCATATCCATAAATCCATTATCCAGCTGCCCACCATTATACAAGGTCTATATTATTTTTAATAAAGACTGCAAGGGTGTTGAGTGCATGGCTGCGTGTCTTAGATGCTTCTAGGGGAAAGCAAGCAGCAGGGAAACAAAAAACATGTCTGGCTTTTCACTGGGAAATAATGTAGCATGAAGAAGCAGCATTAGTTAAATGTTGCTTGTGAATTAAAGGGCAAAGGAGTATGTGACTAAAGAAACTACACAGACACAAACATGGCCTCTGATGGCTGCTTTCATGTCTATTCTCCAAGACAAAATGCCAGACCTCTTTCTCCTCACTGTCTCTAGCTGTTCTCTCAGTGTAATACACTGATAGGATAGGATACACTTTACACACACAGCCTGAAGTCCCTGAAATTACAGCACCCCATCACAAGCAGCCACTTGAAACATCTTCCATCTGTGCATCTATGCTGCCACATATTAACCCACAGTACTATATCTGGGGTGACACCCTGGTACTGCAGAGAAGCAACTTCCAGTGAACCAGAAACATTTGTACATTTTTCCAGGTCATAAAGGCTTAATTCTCAATGGACTTTACAGCAAGATGTCTTTGAGCATCCACAAGGAGAAGGTGTTGACAGAAAGGCAAACTGAATAGTCTGCTTGAACTTCACAAGGAAAATCTTCCCAAATTGCAGAATAAACAAGAAAAAAAATGCAATTCAAAAACATCAGGAAGAAGAAAGGGAGGTTAATGGGAACCATTTCTTCTTAACATAAAGATTCCATATTATTTGATTTCATTTATTGCCTTTAACCTACATCAGGTTGGCATGCATTTCACCATCTTTGAACATGATTTTAGCATCTTCTGATAGTCCTTTACCTTTGAGAGTAGGAATTATATGGGTGGGGATGATAAATCTGGAAGGAGTATGCGATGGTCTTGACAGAGAAGAACTTGGCAGAGCAGGACAAAAAGAAAAAAAATGGAATTTACATTTTAAAAATTATTTTAGCACACCCACATTTAAAACTTGCTTTTTGCCCCCAATTGCTTCTGAGCACACTTTATCACTCTGCCAAAGAAGCATTCTTCCATCAGAAATTAAACCAAAGTGATTCTGCTGGCAACTGTCTGCCTGCTCCACAAGCAAGGCTCCTTCTGCAGTCTTTCATGCCTTGTAAAACTGGCATTCTGCGCACTTTTATTTTTACATGGTGTATTCAACACTTACTCTGAGTTCTCAGTTATCCAAATGTCCTGAAATAAAGCAAGGAATGCTAACGTCTAATTCCTACTAAAGTGACAGGCTTGCTTTTAACCTGCTTCATGACTTTGGAGTGAAAGGTGAATAAAGAAGACAGAAACGTGGGTCAGTTTTATTTACTTTATGTCTGAGCCCATGCTGGTAGGCCTGGAACTGAGCTCATGGGTGCCATTCCAAGTTCTGCTGGGGAATTGCATGACATTCGTGACTGACTTGGTCACATAAGAAGTCAATGGCAGAAATAAGAAATAAACTGTATTTCTCAATGTAGGATGTGTAGCTATACCATTCCTGTAACTCTGGATAGGACTTTCTCTTTGCAAATGATGCAAATATTTAACTTTTCTTACTTACATAGTAATGCCTTTCTTCTGTAAGCAATTATAGATCAAGGCAAGGCTATTTTAATATCCATTTTGATATATCCCCCAATAAATTAAAAATTTAACTCTTTGCATGGTTCTTGCTATGTCTTTTTTCTTATGTGAAAGTTTTGTGATTCAGAACAAGTTTCACACCTTCAAAGTAGCTGTAAAAAAGGATATTTCAATATAATATCAGGGCTATGTCAGGAAGATAACTAGGGAAAATCAGGCTAGCTACAGCCAAAGATATCCAGCTGTCATAATCCCTATAAATCTCCGCTAGAGCAAGTGGAAAAGAAATATGTAAAATATCAAAACTGCATATGTCTCATATTTAAATGTTTCCACAGAAGCCTAACCAAGCTTGAAAGTTAATCTTTAAATCAAAGAATAGGAAATACCAAGGAATCATTTACAAGGCCACAGGTCACTGGGGAATACAGTAGTCTGACATCATAAATCACAAGCAAGCAATGTTAACTGAGTCCTTAGTGGGTTTTATCTCATTTTCAAGGGTCTGTACACCTGTTATATATTTTTTAAATGCGGGTGGCGATCAAAACAATGTACAGAGGAACATGTGTAACCATGGGGACTAATAAGAGAATTTCTGTGGTCATGCTTGACAAGAGCCCAGAATTGAAGCCTCTGAAACCCTGAAAAGGGTTTTGCCTGAAAAGGCAAAAGTTTAACATGTCATGGCAGGCATTGCACCTCCTAATTCTATTCTGCATTTGAAGTTACATTAAAAGTACTCCAAAGTCATTGCCAACCCAAACACTGATCTCGCAGAAGTGGCCATCAGGCCACTCCCTAAAAGAGGAGGTGAATCAATCAGTGTTCAGAATTCCTTTAGCAAAGCCATCAGACACCACACTGCACTTCCAGAAGGTTTCAGGATGAGGTTCAAGGAACCAGTTAAACTGATGTGCAAACTCCACTCCTAAAAAGTAAGGATTAACAGAGGTCTGGTCAGACAGCAGGAAAGGGCAAGACTTCAGAGACTGAGTCCACACAAGTTGTGCAAAGTTCCAAAGTGAAATAATGCAGCAGGGAGGTGGGAGGTGGGAGATAGCTGTGAAGGGAAATATCTGAAGGAGATAAAAAAATGTTAAAAGGCACCTGAATCAAAGGCATCTAGAGAGGCCGTAAATGGTAACCTTTCCCTAAGTTGTAGTCATTTTTGCTGTTGCTGCCTTTTGTGAGTCATGCAAGTGTCTTCTTCCCCCCAGGCTCTAAACTGGGAATAACACCTCAGAAGGATGCCGCTGAGATTTAATTAGTTGTCATTTACCAACAATCCTGAGTAAAGTAAGACCATCTTACTTTATCAGGTGTACTCCCTTACCCCAATTTTTTAAAAATCTGTTAGGAAATTTAATGATTTGTTATCTTATATAGAGTATGCATACCCCATTTAATATCTTCAGGAGTGACTGGGGAATGGGAGTCCTCATTTTGATTTTCGGGGAGTATCTGGAGAGCATGTGCAATGTGTGAGCTGTGAGAACCTCTCTCCATTCTTTTGCTGGCTTCTGTGAAAATGAAAGGCTTCTATGCCAAATTACAGCCCTGAAAAGGGTCAGGGGGAAAATCACTTTCCAACAGGTGTTGAATCACTTGTGGTTCAAAACAGAAGTCCCCAAGTCCTAGAGCACCAGCTCTAATTTGAATATGGGCAAAATCTGAATGTGACTCTAAACATCTGAGTTTTGAATAGCTTTACATAACTTCCAGCAAGCAATGAAATTACTGCTCTGAAAGCTAATTACTCACCACCAATATCAATCAGATTGCTTGTGTAAGTAGTTATGCAGGCACAAGCAATAATAAGAAAATCTATCCCTTTGACTTTCCCCTATAAACTTTTGATTATATGACTGGATCCTTCACCCTATGAACTCTCTTCCTTAAACTTTCTATAGGATTTCTCTATCCTCACTGTGTCCTAGCAGGAATTTACACACCATGAACTGCCATGAACCATGGCAGTTTAACTGAGTTGCTTGTGCTGGTTAGCTGTCCCAGTAGAGACCTAGGGGTTTTTACCCTCAGCATGAGCAGAAGGGGAAGAGGAGGGACTGCTGTCTCCCCAAAAACCCTGGTCCCATGCACCAAAGACATCAGAAAGGGCAGGCATCCTGAGACCATCTCCACTTCTGTCAAAGCCTTGTTCACAGCCTGTAAACTGGAATTTATTTTTTGGCTTGACAGGGCTCCCCTATTGAGACTTTAAAGGCTTGCAAATGCCACTAGTATCTCATGTGAAAACAAAGCAACTAGGGCTTGGCAAAGCATGTGGAGGAGATTTATAAGGTGTCTATCACAGCGAGAAACACTGTCAACAACTCATACAGAAAAATACTGTCCTACTTATTTCTTGGGGATGAAAATTCAAACAGTGCTTCTGAAATAACATCCTCAGCTGTTTCTATCTCCTGGCTTATAAAGTGACATTCCACAGGGTTTAAGCATGGCAAAGCAGCATGGGCCATTTGCGAGGACAGCTATCATGTCCTGAGAAAAAAAGATAAAAGAGATAAATAGCCAAGTACAATATTGTACCTCAACAACCTAAAAGACAATCTCAAAACTGAATGGAAGAATGGAGAGCTTTTATTTCTTGGTTTTTTAAAGAACAAAGCTTAGCGATTTCCTTTAAAAGCTATTCAACAAGCTCCCCTAAATCCTATTACAACTTAATGTGAAATGCATCTGTTTCCATAAGAACAACAGTGGCAGCATTCATCCTTTGTAGTCTGTCCTTTGTTGTTTCTTCTATCTATTCTTGTAGATTTTCCCACTCCAGTATACCATACACAAAACAAGAACTGATAAAATTTTAGTCAGAGCATTTATTTATTAAGTCGATGCTGGAAATTCAGTTTGTTCCTGCTTGCTGCCTGAATCATGCCAAATTAAATTATTTGTTCAAGGAATTTATAAGGTAAAGAAACTGTTTCGATACTGTCCCAACATTTCTTGCATGCGGATTCTGTATTCAGCTACATATATTTATCTACACATAATAGCAAAGATGAATATAGTCTCTGCATGACTTCTCACTATAACTGAGATCCAAATGTACTGTAATGTATTCAGCCGGTGTATCTTAAATCAGTTCAACATCAGCTCAGCACTGAACCATTTTTTAGAACCTGCACATGTAGCTGTCTATATAATATTTTTCTAAGACATGACCAAGCTGGTGGGTTTATCTGATGTACACTGTTTAACTGAATTCATATTCAGCAGACTGTGAGGCATATTAATTCTTAAAAAGGTGTATATTTAGAAAACCTTAGACAAAAGGAGACCAGGAAGAGCAAGATGCAACATGCTTTTATTAATGTCTTGCCTGTGGAAAAAGGTGACTTTGATTGTTTGCATGTTCTGAACTCAAATGCTGAGTGTCTTGTTTTTAAACACAGGAAATTAAGTTTTAGCACATTTAGCTTTTTTAACCTTCACCATCATCACCATTACAAATTTAAACAATGTATTGTTTAACATTATAATTAGTGTGGCTTATGTTTTTAATCTGTTTTCCCTCTCATTGTCTCTTAATCAGGTAACAGACATTAAGGAAAAGCTAAAGATCTCTAAAAAGTTCTGGTCAACATTGCCCTACACAATCTGCAAGGATGAGCGAGTGACAGCCGGTCCGTCAGTCGAGGAGGACTGCTGGAATGGCCACACCAAGGCGAGGTGAGGTGGACCCCTCTCCACCCCACCCGGTCCAAATCCCCATCTGGCCTGAAGCGATCGTGAAGCTGAGGGTATTTCACAAAACTGTTTATGAGGGTGAAACAGAAATGGGGAGAACAAGTCATTGTCCGCATGCAGCTTGTAGCCAAGATTACTTATTGTCAAAGTGCCATTAAAGCCAGAGTGTGAGTCAGGGTAAATGTGCACAGCGTGTCAGCATGTGAAGGCAGAAAATGTGCATTGGTTCGGCTCCAGAAGGATAATTTATACTGAGATTTCAAAGAGCTCTTTAGGTCCATTTAGCATCCCTGTGTTGGGAATGACAGCTTGTGAAGCAATTGCACTCTTGGGATATCGTACAGGGATGAAACAGAAATTGGAATTTCAACTCTACTTGCTATTGGCTGGCAAAGCTTAGGGCTATTTACTGGGGCAGGGGGGGTGGGGCAGAAATGAAAAATAACCACCAGAGAATAAATGTAGCACTCCTCCTTATCTTGTGTAGAAGATTTGACCTTATGTTACTTCTTCAGAGATAACTGTGGTCATCTGCCCTTATTTGTGATGAGTTTTCTGTGAGTTTTAATTTTGAAGTTTACTTGGCCCTGCTGCGGCAGAGCAGGAGCCAGCAGATGAGCAGGTGTCTCCAAAGGTCCCAGTGTGGATTCATCAGCTGACAGAGGAGAGGATCTGATTATCCCTGCTGAGAGAGGGAGGAACTGGCTCAGGGACCATGCCAGAGGCAGTGTGGTTTCAAGTGCACAGCGGTATCCTGTGCTTTTGGGTAGACATGAGGATGGAGAGGTTTGAGTGTCTGGTGACAGCTGAATCTCGAGAGAAGTGACACTTTCTGGCACTCAGAGACTGGAATCTTTCTTTTCTTTTTACCTGGCAATACATATGAAGGCAGAATACAAAAATGAGCCAATAAGAAAAAACAATCAACCAGTCAAACAAACAAACAGTAGAAAAAAATGAGACGAACACATAAAATATAAAAACAGTGAAAATTAGACAACATAGGAAAAAACTTAGAAACCTGCTCAGTGTAATTTTACATGGATGTATGGATGGATGGATGGATACATAAATAGATTGCACCCACCCCACCATCTCATCATCTGATCATTTTATTAAGGAGCACAGTTTACAGGGGGATGTTTCACACTGAATGCACACCATTTTTTCCTAGCCTTATTACATAACCTTCAAAAGAATTCATTTTGCAGACAAGAGGAGGGCACTGTTTGGGATGCTGCTAGCCCCTTGAATCCACTTTTGGATGCATGTGAACAAATCTTTCCGAAAGCATGAGCCATTGCTTAGTTGCTAAGTCCCAGATCCAGAGAAAGCCCCTGAGGATTCAGAGAAATACTAGGAGGAGCGTCTGGCTATTACAGGATTCATCACAAAGGAACAGTGTGAAGAGAGAAATAAAAATGTGCAGCTTCTCTTTCTCTATTTTATCCTTTCTTGTTATTGAGCTTTGAAAGACATGAGCCCAGGCCAGTGCACTCACTGCCAGTAGTTAAGCAGAGTTTCCAGGCATCCCAGCTAAATGCCATGAGCCACACCAGGATGCATGCATCAGTAAGAGATATATGCTACTCGTTCTACAAAAAAGCAGTCAAATCCCTTAATATCCATCTATTCCTCCTGGTTTCCATGGCCAACTCTAGTGTGTGTACCACATCTGGCAAATACTCGGCAGCTCTCTTCTGCTCCTGCACTGAAGGGTTTGGCACAGCTTCCACATTTGCTGGGAGTTAGGGAGGTACATTTTATGCATACAGTTTTTCACCCTTCTTTTGCTGTATTTATCTTATGAGAAGCGTGGTTATTTCCGTGATGCCTTCTAAGATTAATGCTCTGGAGAGAGAAGACCTGTCCTCTGTTAATAATGTCCTTGATAATTGAACACAGACGGTTCACTGGATGTAGAGTGACAGCTTCAAAATATCACCTGAAGATATGATTTCAGCAGGTCCAGCCACTGCTTCTCTGCCCAGTTTCTGTTTAATATCCATTCACAAAGGAAATAGTCATAGTCTTAGTAACAGAATTCAATAAATGCATCAAGTGGAGGCAATAGCAATAAGTCAGAGAAACACTACAGAATGCCGTGGCTTGTATATGAAATAGTATTAAAAAAAATATTGAAAATAACTAGCTTTAAATGCAAAATCACCTCTTGGCTGGTGGACAAAGACATTTACGGCAGCATAAAAAAAATAAAGGTTTTCTTGATCAGATTGATTAGTATCTGATATCAAATAGTGGCTCACAAGAACAAGCATAGCAAAATCTGGCCAGTATTCATATGTGTGTGTGTATATATATATACACACATATATATATATATATATATCTGTGTTCACTGTGTCAGCTGTCATAAGCACCCCTGTGCTATATGAGGAGCTGCATTTTGAATTCCAAAGAATATGACAAAAGCCTGTGATAGAAAAAAAAGGATATTTAGCCACCTCCTGTTTTCATAGACATTAATACTGTAAGTAAAAAGACAACATGGTGCTGGCTACCACTGGGAAAGGAAATTATTTCTGGGGGTGTTATCAAATCCTGTTTTGGAATAAAGAACTAGAAACTTTGAACTTCCAGATAGACATTATGCCTTATGTTTCACTTTACACATCACCTTTCGATGCTGCTTTTACTGGGGGAAAAGTTACAAACATGAGATTACAGAGAATAAAAGCTTGGCTTTCTCCTGAGAGAGGCATTACACCAAGGTCATTTGTGGTTATTACACTCCCTAAATATCACTTTGCTGCCATGATTAATTTACAGTGACACCAGGTCGCCAACTGAAGGTCACCAATTCACAAGTAATCATGGGGTAACAGAGTCGTCCATTTAGCGTTCTGGAAGGGTGCACTTGGCTCATTGCTGATCCTGTGCAAGGAACGGTTTTAATCAGGTCACATCACATAGAAACCAAGTGCTGTGGAAATGGGAAAATATTTTTTAGATGGATGAATCTCTTTTTTTGAAAAATCCATATTAAAAATAATGATAATAGCTACTAAAGACAAAGTGCCTTTTAGAGAGATGCCCAGCAGGATTTCTCCATCATATTTGTATTCACAAAAGAACATGGACATAATTTTATGTTTTAAGAATTAACGTCTTCTGCCAGATGTACAGAGACAGATTTCCAAAACCTATTTAGGATCTAAAAAACATTAAGATCAAACTTTGAAAGTTTTCCTGCCTCTCTACATGCAGTTAAATTCTTAAAAACAGCTGATAACATCTTCACTAATAGATATTCTCCAGAAATGAAGAAATTTTCCCAAGCATGATGGAAATCAGGCTTTAGGACTTAAACCAAGTCCAAGGTATTAGTCCTTGAATATATGACTTCTGCTGAAGTGAGAAGAGCAACCAAATCTGGAGCCATCTGATGTTCAGGAGACAAACCTTGAATTGCTCCAACCAACTCAGCCAGCTCGTTTCAACCAAAGCATCTGAGAGTTTGTGCTCATGCACTATCATCCTGGTTCTCATGCTCACCAGGGCTATAGACTTACTAATGTCTCAGCTCTGAACAGCTGTAATCTATGGAATGGATGAGACCTACATTCCACAATGAACCTATCACTCCTACAAAGAAAAGAAGAAAAGGAATTATATATAGACAGAGAAATAAACAGAAAAACATAGAGAAAAGTAAGGAAGAAAAGGAAAAATGAAGATTATAATTTTCAATATCTAGCTCAAAACTACAAGGTATGTCACCAAAACAAACACAGAATATTCTCAGCTGTCCTGACATTCTCTTCTTCTCCTGCCATACATATGGGCGTGTCTACTTCTGTGGCAGAGCTTTTAATTCCTGGTGAAATTCAGGTGGGAAGAAAGACTCACCAGATCAGTGCTTGCCCTGAGAAAGTTGCTAACTGCTGTCCAGCAAAGCTTGCAGTGACAGTGAGTTGAATGTCCTCTAGCTGGAGGTAGGCACAGATAACCATTCAGCACCACTAGTGAAAGCATGAATAAACCACTTCTCAGTAACTGTGAAAACTGCCTATTCTTGATGGCTCTAGTTTATTTTTACACCTTCCAACAAATTGGCAGATGAGCCATTTTCTCCCTCTCCTTGTGTCTCCTGAAGCTTTTCTCCAAGATGCAGGAAGAAAAACCAAACTGAAAATATCCTATGGGGATTGCCTCCTGAGCAAACAGAATCAGATGAGGTGAACTAGTTAGCCAAACAAGCCAATTTTCCATTGCACTTATCTTTCTGGACCAGATGTGACTGTCTAAACCCAGCCCAGCCTGAGTAACCCTGTGCTGTATTTTGTACTTTGCTGCCTACAATTTTGTGCCCCTGGAATAACTCCAGTACTGACTAGGTGGCATGCCCCAGTTGTACTGTAAGTAGCTGCTGTGGCAGCGAAATATGAAGAATGTTGTCCTTTAAGACAGATTCTTTTAAAAATCAGAAGATTCTTTTTTTTTTTTTTTTTTTTTTTGTGTAGGGGGGTGTCAACTCTACAGGCTTTATATAAATGACCTGAAAGATTCGTCAATCATTTTTAGACTTGGAAAGGAAGCAGACACCCTGGAACATTAATGAGTTATTAAAAAAAAAAAAAGCGGGGCGGGGGGGGGGAGAAGAGAAGTGGTTTTAAATAGGCTTTGTGGTACTTGGCTATGATGTGCCAAAAGACATCTTTGCTGTGTCTGCTGAGGCAAGCAAGAACTGTGGAAAGGCTAAGAGGAACCGAAAGCATTAATATTTTAGAAAACAACATAAATTACACTAAAATCCTGACATAGCTGAGCAAGGAGCAAACAGAAGAAAACAAACAGTATTGTTCAGCTTCTCTGTACTCAGGGCTAAGAAAGCTTGCTTCTTTTTTTCTTTTTTTTCTTTTTTGCTAGGAGGATGCAAAGAACAGACACTGATTCAGGTTGGCACTTCTCTTCTTTTCATTTATAATGGGCATACACTTCTTGTAATGGCCAGGCCAACAAAGAGATCATTAACGAGAGAAGAAGCAGCAGCAAAGCTTAAAATTCACAAGGGTGTCTCCACTTTCGGAACTGCAGCAAAAGCAGCTGTGTTCAACAACTTTGCCCAGCCAGCAACAAATCTTCTGTCAAATCACAGTCCCAAGACATGGCTTCCTATTCAGTGTGACTTAACCCTACCCCACACACATCAAAATGCTTTTGTCAGAACATGTGTCAGGCTGCCTCTGCGAGGCTGTCATTCATGAAACACCTTGGGCTGCGTGTTCCTATATCTGCATCAGTGCTGTAAAGAAAGGAAAACTATTCAAAGATATTTCATTCAATATAGACTTTTCTGACTGCTCCCCCCCATGCCCCCAAAGAAGCAGGTGAACTGGTTCAGTAATGAGGGTAGAATCCAGCTACACATTCAGACATGTAAATTCAGGTACTTAAATACAGAGTGAGACAATAAGGAGTGTGTGGTCCATCTAGTTGTAGTATCGTTAGAGACTCTCTGGGCCTTCTGGGATGAGTATGACACAGGACACTGCCTCCCCTCTGGACCAGAGCCTGGGCTAAAACTGCTTGAGCATTTTGAAAAGCACTAATGTTATGGTGCCTGAAAAGAGCCTCAATATCCTGTCAGTCTACTCAAAGGGGCAGTTTTCCACTGCCTGAACACATTACCTACTGCTATGTAAGATGGTCTAAGTAGTGAAGACACCTTCCTGGAACTGGCAAATTAGACCCTGGACCTACAGATATTCAAACCCTACTGGAGTGGCAGTATGACACCAAATGGCCTACATCCTAGTGGCTAAAGTGGCATTCAAGACTCAATTCAGCTGCCTAAAGAAAGACACACACTATAACTGTAGATGCCCCAAATGTCCAGGACCTCTCCCTCAAGCCTGCAGATATGATCCAGAAAGAGCTTTCAGAGCTCACCTGTCAGAGCTAGGGACAAGAAGAGGAGGAATAAGTAAGAGCATTCAAATGGCACCAGCTGTCTGTGTTTATGCAAGTAAATCCCAGCAGGTGAAATATAATGAATCAGTCATTTGGCCAAAGGCACATGGGACTCTAACAGCTGTCCCTGCTCCACTGATGAATAAACTGCTGACTAGCTGTGACTGGATCTGGTGGTGACTGGATCTGGTGGTGACTATATCTGGTGAGAGTGGGACTCTGATTATATGCAGATGCTTGCATTTGAGCATACAAGATTTGGTATGTGTGTAAACCTAAAGATGAATTTTCAGCCTTTCTAATTCTTTTGCTCTTATGTCCTAAATGCCAAGAGAATTTAAGTATCTGACTAACTGTTAGGCAGTAGTAAGGCCATGGATTTCTTGTGACCTACATAAAGTATGTGTCCCTTACACACCTAAGTGAGGTACACATGCCAGGAATGCTTTGGGGATCACCAGATCCTGGGCAAATAGAGCAGGGTGTGTGATAGTGTGACAAAATCACTTTCTGTAACTGAATGGGCTGGCCCATTTAAAGTTAGATGATCCTGAGAAGGACAGCATATGCACACTAGTCACAGTGCAAAATATGAGCCTTCATGAAATGCACGCCAGAGCACTCTCTAATTGCTTTAAGTCAGTACATTCTTCTTTTATTATTGATGACAAGACAAAATTAAATCAAAGAGAAATCAGTCAAAGAAAGCCTGTGAGCTGCCATTCAGAGCTTCTCATGGACAGCTTGCAATAAAGAGCAGCTAATCCTTCATAAAAAAGGAAAGCAATCCACATGAATGTTTAGCAATTTCAGGTCACTTCTAGCTGCTAACAGCTATGGCCATTGTCATGGACAGGATACTGGGCAAGACAGTCATCCTCTCTGAGCCAGTAGTTCAATTCTTACACTCCTTCTTTTTTTAATCAACTGTACCTTGAAATAGCTGATTTACTACTAGGCTGAGTAATTTATCTACAGCAGCCCTTTCATTTGTAGAGACGTGTGACAGATGGAGATGCTGTTCCTTTGCAGTCCAGAGCATCTCTGCCTGCCAAGGTCTCCATCCTACTGCCTCTAGGCAGCTCTGCAGAATTATTTCCTGTTCTGTCTCTAGTGATTCATAACACCGTGGTCTGCTATACTGGGGGAGGTAGCTCTGTGTTCTCACCATAGTAAATCTGACCGCAGGATTCTGGATGGGATCCCCACAGCAATGTTATTTCTCATCATGGTACTAGCGAAACAACAGGACATGCAGCTTGAGGCTGGGTATTTTGGCAACCATGGTTGGTTCTTAGATGTTCACACGCCCCCAGGATTATTCTCATGTAAGTCTTCAAAAGCCACTGCTGGCAAATGAATCTCATCTTGCAAAGTGAGGACCCATTACGCTGAGACTAAGCCCTTCCCTGGCGCACCAAAGCATCTGTTCTCTTGTGAACCTCCAGAAGGAATGCAGAGCTTATTTTCCCTTCACCATGGCTTCAACAGAGAAAGCCCTTTCTTCTCCCTTACTTTCACATTTATTTTTAGATATATTTCTTTTTCCAGACCACTATGAACAATGCTGTCATCAATGCCAGACTTCAGTGGTGATAGAAAATTGGGCACACACAAGTGAGAGTGACGTGAAGTACTCTCAAACTATATTTGGTACCAGGCATCATGAAAGCTTATCATTAGTAGGCTAGACTGTGCTGTCATTACTTATTGTCTGAGCACATATGCACATGAGGAGTCCCACAAACATCAGTAGGACAGCCTGGTATGCAAACTAATTACAAAATAGATCATATCCTTATAAAGAAGGTAAACAAAGGGTAGATCTGCCCCATATCCCTTGCAGCCTAAATATGAGACAAAGACAGTAGGTAAAGACAGACAAGAGAGAACAGGGAAGCTGTGATGCACTATTTTCTCAGGATACCATGCCAGCACAGAGAAATGATGTCGACCCATTTTCAGCCTGGCAGCTGTAAAATGCACAGATAATTTTTAACAGAGATTTGAAGCACAGAAAAATGTAGCTTTGCAAATGCCTATAAGGTGAGCTTCCTGAGGACAAAGAGCAGCAGGGAACAAAGTGTGCATCTTTAACAAAAGGTAATGGAGATTTTTACTGTAGCATGATTGGAGGCATGGGCTGCTTTTTTGTGGGGGAAAGATGTGCAAAAGCACACTTGCTGCCTGTGAGCAGCCTAAGACTGCATTACTCAAGGTCAGAGAAAGGAATGCTGCAGTAATCAAGAAATTATAAGGTAAGAGCCTGAATAAAAGATTCAGATTTGTGGAGGGATGGGAAATGTCATACCTTAAATGTTATGCACAAAGTACACAAGACATGCAAGCATAGCCTGGTTTAAAGGAATAAGGACCAAATCAAAGAGAATACAGGAGTTTGGTAAAATTATAATGCTTTTTATAGGCCTGGATGTCATATAAGCTGGAGATGTTGTTCATGGTGGTCTGAAAAAGAGATGCAAGGAAGAATTGGAGAAGAAAATTAAGTGCTCTTTTAAACTAGGAAAGCCATAACGCCTCGAGATAGGCTTCTAAACTGTCTCAGAACAAATATACTATATACAACAAAGGACTTCATATCTTTTAAGCAGAAAGAAATGAAAACAGCAGAATGCACGGTTAGATGCTTAATTTAGTGTGCAACCATTCATGTCAGCAGAGGATATGAATATGCGGTGACTTACTGCTGGCTTGCGAACCTTTTTCATAGTTCACACAGTCATTGCTCTTGCTGGGGCGTATATGGAAAGTTAGGAGGATGAGAAACTTAAATCCTTTCTGCTCCCCATGCAGCTCAGCTACTAAACAGGTCCTTTGGAGTCAGTAAAATTAAAAACTATATTTTTTAAACAGTTTTAATGGATCTGTTTAAGAACTACACATTGAATTTTTTAGCACATCATTTACTGTACAGTGTTTTATTTCTGAAATTACTGCATCTCAAACTAATCTTTCATTCTGCTATATAGATACTTGCCTGAGATTATGAACGATGGCTTGACCAACCAGATCAACAATCCAGAAGTAGATGTGGACATCACAAGGCCAGACACCTTCATTCGACAACAAATCATGGCCTTACGTGTCATGACTAACAAACTGAAGAACGCATATAATGGGAATGATGTCAACTTCCAGGATACAAGTAAGAAACCATTAACTGTCATTACATAACTCTAATTTTGGAAACATTTATGAATTGGCTCTGTTGCAATGACTTTCTGTAGTCTTTGTGCTCTGCACTGCTGACAACATAAAAAGTCTTTTTCTGTTCCATAAAATTCCAGTTATATAATTGTTTCTTTTGGTTCTCTTCCTTATCTTCATGTTTAATGCATCAAAACACTGAGGGCTTTCCATAATGCCAGCAGCCTGATCCTTTTTCAGAAGAGCATTTAATCATCTAATTAAGTTACAGTGGCTTTCATTTGGAAGCTTTACTGAATGAAATTTAGCATGACCACCACTTCCTCATTCCCAATGTGTTCATCCCCACTGGGGTGCCACGTGGAAGGGAGAAAAGGGATGAAAGCTGTAACCTATAGCACTCACATTGTTTCCCTCACTCCTTTGTGCCAGGTGACGAAACCAGCGGCTCGGGCAGCGGAAGCGGCTGCACTGACGACATCTGTCCCACCGAGTTTGATTTCGTCACCACCGAAGCACCGCCTGTCGACTCGGACAGGAGGGAGGTGGAGGCTTCAGCCACACAGCCTGGCTGGTCACTGCAGACGTTGCTCGTCGTCTTCCTCAGTCTCGTACTGCAGAGACAGTGGAGATAATCCTGGATCTAGGCGGACAAACTGTGTTTAGCTACAGAAACAGCCAACTTTCTTCTTTTCTTATACTCTTGGACAATGGACCATGCCACAAACGCAGTTTTCTACAAGACAGCAGTACTGCAACCTGCTTCCCATTTTCGTTTTCCCAAAGAGTACCAGGTGCCAGACTGAACTGCTTCCTGCTTTTTTCAGATATCTCTGAAGATGATATCCACTCTTGAGAGAATTCTTTCTCAATCCTTTATTACAGGAGACTTTCTGAGCTTCATTTCCTTTTATGCTGCAAAAGGGAAAAAGGATCTTACAGTATGTGTTTTTCCCCAGTGAGGAAAAAAGAGGGGGGGAAGAAACCAAGAAAGTTTTCTTTCTGAATCAAGCCTGACTCAAGGCTGCTGCATTTCAACAGACTATCAACAAAACACAAAAAAAGACAAGAAAGGAACACAAAAAATGCAACCGTTTTTCACTGACAGCCAGGTTCCCTTTAGGAACTTCTGTAGGATGATTCAGGTCATCAGAATGATCACTGTTATAGGGAGGAAGGCTGGATTTTTTCTCTCCAACACTAAAAGTGTATGTCTCAGCAGTGGATGTCTTGCACTCCATCTGCCAACCACATCAGATTGGTATGAAGGTAGAGAAGCTGAAAAATAAGTTTATCTTTTAGTATGGTAGTAGCTCCACTAGCTTCAGAATGTCATGTTACAGTTGCTTAGGACTTAAATCTTAATGCCCAGTAAAAATATGAGTAGTAGCACCGTTTCACCTAGTTTCTTTTAGGATTTATCCACGTTATACAATTGTCACCATTTTCCACTTAGCTCACCACCGTGAGCTTACCAGCCATGATGGTAATGTTAAACAATGCTCTTGACCCCTCACGGGTTCAGACAGAAAATAATCTCTTGTGATGTAATCTTTTTCCTTTTGTTACTGTTCTGACATCGATTAGAACTTTCTGCTACTATGTCCATTACCCTACCAAGACAGCAGTTCTCTAATAGACTGACAGCAACCGGATCAATAGTGTGTTTCACACCTAACTACATCTTTCTTATCAGTTAATTTCAGTGTCACAAGGATTTCTTCTACAAAATTTCAGATCAAACAAATATATAGTACTGACATGGAGATTTCTTTCACTTTTTTAGTCTTAGTATGATCATCTATTTTTATATATATAAATATATATAAATCACAGATTTTAACTTCTTAATTACAAGCTCAGGGTTGACACTTCTTTATAAGAAAAAAAAAACGTTTGGTCAACCAACTCTTTTTTGCTCTGAAAAGTAACCCTTTAATGACTGGTGAGCATGAAAATCAACGAACAGAATTTTTTACATATCCAGTTGTCCATTTCTTAACAAGTTTGCAGGTTGGTGGAGAAAACCTCTCTCATATGTGTGTATTTGGTGGAGGTTGGGGGGAGGGGCATGTGAGCTTGTATGATAGGCCTAGAAGGACATGGATGTTAATTGCGATGGTAATTGTATTCTCAGATTCTTCAAGAATACATTGCTTTAATAATCATTGTCTAAATGGTTATGGTCTGGGATAGAGTTTCCCTAATTTGCATCTGGTCATAAACCCAAGATGGATGCTGTGTAAATCCTGGACAAATGTGTGTCAACAGTTAGACATCAAAATCTTCCTTCTTCTATCAACCGCAGACAAAGGATTTTTGGGGCAATTCTGTGTGGTGTTGAAATGATTTGTCAGAAATTTATTTCCTGATTCTTATGTTGACTCTGGAAATCATATACACAAATTGTGGTATCACTGTAAAGCCAGCCAACCACAGTACAATTTAACAGCAGAGCAGGTAGATCGTATCCATTGCAATTGCTTTTTCTTGTCAAATTATAATTAGCTATTGATTTAGGCATGAAATTAAAATAGAAAACACACAGCACGTTAGAATAAAGTATACTTAAGCACTTTTACCAAAAAGTATTTACAATCTATTTATATAGTATGTCTAATAACAGAAAGCGTAAGTCTTGAGCCACTTGTATTCCATTCCTTTGTTTCCCCCATTCGTTTACTTTGAAATACAATGAAAGATAACATCATAGAATTCTAGAATCGTGAAACAGTCTGGGTTGGAAGCAACCTTAATGATCATCTATTTCCAAGCCCCATGCCACGGGCAGGGATGCCATTCACTAGATGAGGTTGCTCAGGGCCCTATCCAGCCTGGCCCTGACAGCTGGTCTATTCTTCTGGGCCCAGATTAGTGTGTCACTGTCTAAGCGTACAGATCACAGGGGTCTTACATGGCAATGCTTCCCACTTCTCCAAATGTTCCCCACGGAGCAAGTCTTGTGATTCAGCATTTACGGTCTCCAGGAAGTTTAAGCCAATTCTCATAGACTTCTTTTGCCCTGGTACAGCAGGTACCAAGCAGAAGGTCTTTGTTTTTAATTTTTTTTCCTGAACTTGCACATGCAGCTTTCTACAAGGAGAACCCTTTAAAAATCTCCCCTGATCCATCTCTTTTTACCCATCTCCACATCCTCTCTACGTCTTCAGCAACTTTGTTTCAGGAGAAGTTAAGTTTGATTTTGGTTTCTCTGGTTTTGTGTTTATTCGGTGGTAACTGATTCTATTTCCATCCAACTAGTCTGGATCTAAAAGCTTATTGACAGGCACCAATGGCCAAGCCCTCTGATGCAAGTCCTCTGTTGTACTTGCTCCACACTGCTAGTCAAAGAGCTGATGGGCTCATCAGGTTTTTGTGTTAGCCTCGGCCCACATGTAGGTGATCTGATGACTGTTTTCAGCTGGTGCAGCCAAGATGTGTGCCCAGGGTGCTCTCATCTATTTGCAGACCTCCATGGACTTTTGGACAAGGAGTAAGATGGTTCCCTAAGAACTAGGTCTTCACTGAAGGTGCTCCTCACTGGAGGAGCTTGCCCTGCTGTTCTTGGATTGGATCTTATAAACAGCTGCTCAAACAACCAGCCTACTCCTTGCCAAAATGTAATCCTTGAGGGAGTTCTGCCAGAAATTTATGTCTTCCACATTATTATTTCTCCTCTTATTTTCCTACTATGCATGATGATATTTTGCCAGGAGACAGAGATGCCTTTGTATGAAGTACTGTGCATACATTTCTTCAATAGTCCCTAAAGGTTGAATGCACTCTTCATACATTGCATTTTTCTGAGATTAAGAGAGCTATTAAATCTACAGAGAAAATGAAATTGGGAATGAAGGAGAGAAAAGAAAAAGCATTCATATTCATAAATGTGAGAATCTACATAATTTTCATTGATTCTATTTGCACATTCTTGCATCCAATAGCTCTTCTTCTAAGGTAATTTTTTGGTGTGCCACAATTTAAATATTTCTCTTCTGTTAGCAGCTGATAAATTAAAGAAATTATAAAGAAGACAATTACCTGTTCAAGAAAAAGGCACTAAGTCCTAAGGAAAAGTCCTCTGATTGTGTAAACCCTTTCTGCTGCGCAGTCTAGAAGTTCTTAACAAGTAATGTTCTTTTAAAGTGGAGACTAATAAAAAATTAGATGCTATTAATTACATAACCATTGCTGTAGACCCCTATGAGGTTTATTCTTTCAATATTAACTGAATTGCTTTTGCATCATCCCCAAATTTTTCATGTTCACTGTACTGCAGATTTTTCTACTGGTGACTAAGTACACAGTACTATAAATGCCGTGCAGACTACCTGGACTCTGGCCAAACTTAGACATTTCAAAAACAGACAATCAGGAAAAAATTGAAAAAGAGGATAGAGATTTCCTGCAAAAGAGGAAGATGAAAGGAACCTGTGCCTCAGTGTTCTGGTAAGGGTTGATCTATCCCAGTTTCCTAAGAGGCATCACAGACCTCTGTCCGTGGAAAGCTCCCAAAATCTGAGTCTCAGATGCACAAATCATCCCAGTTCTGTGGGATTTTTAGGAAGGATGATTCCCACAGATTTGTGAACCAGTTTGAGCTGCTTCCATGCAAAATGGCTTTACTGTGCATGTGACTGAGCACTGGCACAGATTGCTCAGAGAGGTTGTGGAGTCTCCCTCACTGGAGATATTCAAGAACCGTCCGGACACAATCCTGTGCCATGTGCTGTAGGATGACCCTGCTTGTGAAGGGAGGTTGGACCACATGACCCACTGTGGTTCCTTCCAGCCTGACCCATTCTGTGATTCTGTGATTCTATGAGCTGGAGCTGTTCTTGGGAGGTGGACTCTATGTGCAGTGTCTCAGCAGGCAGCAGTTGCCTTCAGTTTACTAACTGACTCTGAATCATTATCAAATGTAACTATACATATTCACTGAAACTTTTATTACTTCAACATAAAAAATAAATTACAGCACTGATGCAAGTTGTGTTTTTTGTTTTTAATTTGCTTCCAAAGATAACCCATTAAAACTGAATACAGAAAATTCTAGAATTGTTATGCAGGTTTCTATAGATTGCATTATGGATATTAACAAGAAACCCACATTTCAAAGACCACAAAACTATGTTTAATATATTAACCCACAAATGTTCAAACCTGCTAGAGGAGAATGGATAGAGTTAACAACAGTGGAATGTTACATAAAATTGAAAAAAGCTGTAATTTTAAAGGGAAATTCAGCAGTCAAAGGCTAAGTCTTAGTGTCAGTACTGAGATTATGTTGTCAAAACATAATAGACTCAGTAATGCCTAGTTTCAAGAAAAATAGGGCAGGTGATGCATTAAACATGGCAATGTTTTCATTACAACTTCTTGGACTGTGAGGATCATATTAACATGTGTAATTATGACCCTTTTTTAATAAAATAATGATACAGACCACAGTACCATGGTAACAGCATATGTGAAAGATAAATGTTATGATATTAACAATTTTCTCATCTGTTAAACAGAATAGGAGACATAATGGAGAATGAAGCACTTTGATTTTTAACATGAAGTTCTTGCATCAGACAGGAGTGATGGCCTCAAAATAATTTAGTCAGAATGTTTTCTAGCAGTCCATCCTATTCAAATCTGCTGATCAATACAACCAACCAATCACTTGAGAGTAATTTGCCAACGTAACATGAAGTGTTCGCTTACAGTACCTATTTACTTTTTCTACTAAACTGAGTATATAGTTTATGATTCTGATTGTGCATTGTATGAGGTCGTAAACAGATTTGTGCATTGCACCTGTGTGAAATCCTGGTGCCATGACAAAACAAATGAGAGCTTTGTCGTTAGCAAGGGTTATGACTATAATCAAATAGAAAAAAGTAATTCCCTTTTTTTCTGGAAGCTGTTCATATGTGATTTGTTTCTGACTCTTAATAAAACAACAACACTGTCCATAAAAGAAGTGACGTTAGCATTGTCACCTGCAAGTTTTCAACCTTTACTCCAAAGCAGTTGCAGTCTTTCTGCGTGGCTTCCCCACAGCCGAGGTCTCTGGACTGTCCAGGAGCTCAAGAAAGGCATATGTGTTTGTCCATAGCTTAAAGTCTACATGGTTAAATCAAATCATTTCAAGAAAATGGGTCAGTATTTCAGTCAGCTCTTATTTCACCTGATAATTAACAGTGTAACACACATGAAATGCTTTTGTTTCACATTGATGAAAAAAAAACCTTCTTCCTTTTCCTCCTTTATTCTGGCACTAGGAAATCTGTGAGGCTTAATACTTACAGCAGTTGGAAGCATCTGGTGTGTAGTTTGTTTATTAAACTCAGAACAGCTGCATTACTAAGAGGAGTTGTCTTTTTCTTGAGAGGGAATAAGGAAAGAGTGTGTCCATTTATCATTAGCAAAAAAGATGTACAGAATGTCGACTATTTATCTTAGGTATAGTGGAGGTCCATCTGTCAGCATTTCTGAAGAAGTTTTAAAGCCAGATTTCCAGGGAAGACAAATCTACTCCCACTAAAACATAAATCAGTATGATTTTCTTCTATGAAAATAATACAGAATATGTGGCTTTCAGTTCCAAGCACTGGGGAAGTTAGAAAGAAATTTGATTTCTCCAAAGTGGGAAGCTAGCGATTTAGACAGCTCTCCTTCTCTCATCTCCTGGAGCTCTTTTGTAGCTCTACAGGGCTCTCCTGAGCCCCCACACAGATTGTCTGAAGCAAGGAGCCTCCTGGGTAAGGAAGTTGTCTCTACCAACAATGGAGTTTGTTTTTCCAAGATGGATAGAAAGACAGCTGAGGAATGAGTCAGGGCAGAGTGACTTCACAGTGAGACCCAGCAGATATATATGACTGTGGGGGATTACCAATAAAATCAGGTGAGGGACAGCTGGTGCTCCTCACATCTGTCCAGCTCTTCTTTTCAACCTACTGCCTGTGAATTTTCAGTGTAGTCTGATTATAACCATCTATTCATGGGCGTAGCAAAGGCACAACTATTAACAGCTTCACAATTCAGCAGTGCTTTGGTAGTCTGCTGCAAAGTTTCTCTCTCTCCTCATTTTCCTGGTAGACTGTCTAATTCTGTATCTTTCAGAGTCTGAGGAAGAGCTTACTACCTAAAACAGATTTCTGTGTGTCAATAGTCCATTTTTTGTTTTTAAAGTGTTATTTAGGCACAAAAGTTGTTCATATGTCTCATTAAAACTACTCAATTTCACTATCTATCTAGTGAGTTTTCTTCTCCAGCCTGAAAATGACACTCACAGGAGGCTTTGGAGAAAGCCCAAACTCCATTAACCCTCTAAGTTTCTTAGAGGTCTCCCATGTTCCACTAAATACCCCAAACACCAGGTTACAGGTGGACAGTGCTCCTTCTCATCCCTCCTCTTCTCACTCCTCACCTCAAGCTATCACCCTGGGCTTGAAAATCTTTCAAAATAAGTATTTCATCAAAGCTAGTACATTGAAAAAAAAAATCTTTTTTTACCATATCTGTGTTTCCTGATGATAAATAATTCTAACTAATGCTTCCTGTGTGCCACATGTCCTATCTGTCTTTGAGTCACCAGTGTCGCTATGACAATTTTCTTCTCCAGGCTGAACTGTCTTTTCAGTCATTTTTAGCTCATTTTCTATCTCCCTTCACCAGATTTCTATGCCTTTGGTAGAAACTAAAGCTTCTATTTTCAGACAGAGGATGTATCAAAAGGGAGACTTGGTTCACTTATTTGGGAGGTTTCTATTGGGCTTTATCAAACCCCACCTCTAGCTTTCATTCTCTATTCTAGACATGCTTGTCTGGGTGTATGCTCTTGTTTATCTGACATAAATCCTGCTGACTGTTTTTTGAATCTGTAATTAGATCTTATAGACTATGTCTTGGGTTATCCATTCAGTTGTGGCAAAGTTCTACTTCTTTCTTATAACTATAGCCTGTAAATTCTGTTTTGTTATTGTCTGCTATGCTGATGAGCCAGCAAGGCCAACGGTAAAGAACTTGTGGATTTTCTATAGCAAGATTAGCTGAATGGGCAACAACTTGTGGAAACAATTCATATTGCTTCTGTAATTGATTATTTTGAGGTCTGCTGTTGGGTATTTTTTAATTTCACTTTATTTTATTTAAACGTTGTGGGCTTCATTTCGTTTACTTTACACGTTGTCTACGTGTGTATTACATTGTACGCATGTAATGGAACTACAGATTAACTGTTTCCGTCTTTAGATCACAGAGAAGGTTTTTAAGCAGTTGGTCGATCTTAGGGGTTTTGTTAAGAGCTACAGAGTGATGATCAATCTCAAAAATTTGCGCAAAGAGTAGTCAGAGGACTTCAGATTTCAGCTTCATGCTATTAGTTGAGTTTGAGGCTCCAAGAATATTTTGTAAATAATTTGTGAATATGTGCATGTACTTGAGGGGGAAGAAGGAAGCATTTTCATCTCTAAAATATTCTGAACCTTCTTTTCAACTTCTGCCTAATCTGAACACAAATCTACAAATGAGGAATTCACACTCAGATGTTCAGGGATGTCAAACTAAATCAATTGATGGACATTTATAGACAGACTCCCCCCAGGTTACTTTTTTTTTTATAAGCAACATCATTTAATTTCCACTAGCAATTTTGTTACATTTATCAAATTCAAAGGAAGGGTGTTGTTTAAGTAGGTCAGATTTCTTGATCTGAGTATCAATTGATATTTATACATGTTTGTTAAACTTTTATGACTCCAGACATATGAACATTGCTTGAAAGCATGCAAATTGTTAGCTCTGGTTTTTACACTGTATTTCTAGATTAGTATTTAACATAGTTAAATGTGAATTTATAGGGATGATATTTGAATGCAAATCAAGTTTAGAAAAAAATTAGTTTTAGACAGAAATGGGGTTGGGTTGAAAAAATATTATTAAACATTAAACCTGCTTTTCTACTGATCTGGTTCTAACATTTCGGCTTAATCTGGCACGACAAAAACACAAAACCAGTTTATAGCTCATACCTGAAACTAAATGGTAGTTTCAAATTTGGGAGATTCCAATCAAATGAAAGGTAGAGAAAAATCCCAAGTTCTCCCATCTCCAAGCACTACTTACAAAGATAGAATATTTAGCAGCATATGGCAGTGTGTGTGTATATATATAGCAGTATATCAAGGCAGAGTTTGAACTTTTAAGGGAAAGATTCTTTATGGCTTTGTAACTTCAGAGAAATATTGTACCACAGAAATAGACAGAAATAGAAAAATATATACAATCGTTTTGATACATTTGTGAAATAGGTTTCACAGAACCTGATATTTTTTGTGCAAAATGCCTTAAATCACTCTATGTAGGGCTAATGCAATCGAATTTATTTCTGTATATAGCCTTTTATAGTAAATACTTCGGATGCAACACTAGACTTTTCTTTCCACTGCAATCATATACAGCCTTATGATCACTAACTGTAACAGAGAGACAATGAAAGCTCTGCTTTTTTAGCTGTGAATGCACTTTCAGTCAACTTGTAGACTGAGAGCTTGGAAGCAAGAAGAGGTGACTGTGCCAAGGGCACCAAGACCTTCCCAATGGGCAATACCTGCATTCTCTTAGTCCTTTACAACTGACTCTTCTTCCTCTCATGCCATCTGTCTTCATGAAAATCAGCTGTGACTTAGGGCCTCGGATCATCCCACCAAGCACTTCAGGGAGCACATTGTCTTTGTAGATCTCTACAGATAGTCAGAAGAGATGGGCACCTCCATACCTGGGAAGGGGCTTACCTCCCTTCCCAGCACATGCTGCCTGGGATGACAAGGTTTGTCATGTAGAAATCTCACTTAAGTGCCTGGAGGTAGATGCCACTAGTGAGACAAGGTGTCCAAACTTCACCCAGACTCTCTCCTGTGCTTCTTTTTGTTGGCCCAATGGTGCCTCTTCTTCACGCCAGGGCTGGAGTGAGGAGCCTGGAAAGGAATTCCACCTGGAGAAACCCTAGTACAATGACTTTGGTTTTGGGCCAAACCAGACGTACAACCAACATGCATTCATTGTTCTGAATGCTGCCTGATGCTGTTACGTTTGTATTCTTACCTATATAGACATTGGAACCAGTCAAATATCCTAGCTTCAAACAGGAAAGGGGATTGCCTTCAGTGCACATATGCACAAGGGGTGGAGCTCAAACAGGTCTTTTCTGAAATCCCAGGTGTCTTTCCAAGGCTGGTAAAAGCAGTGCACAGGGCTAAAGCCAGCCCAGACAGTTAGCAGGGATTATGACGCACATGGCCAAAGGACAGAAAGCAAATTAATGCAGTGCCTCAAAGAGTGAGGAACTGCAATAAAGATACCCTTTGGGTGTAATCATTAATGCACTTAGTTGTTTGTCAGTCTCAGCCCTTACTGCATCAGTGAAAGGAAAGTACACATCTAAGAGGTCAGTAGAGAAAGCAAGGTTAATACCTACAGGTTAATGCTGACAAACCACTAACACACCTCTTGAAAAATAGCTGAGTGGTATGATAGAAATAACTTGTTAAAAGCTCAAAAATAATTAAGCATAGCTTCATCTGTATCCCCCTCCATCTCTTGAGACTCCATAATGATGATATTATTTTTCGTTCCCCAAAATACTTCTTGGGGGGTTGGTACTTGAAATGTGGCAGAAACCAAAAGCCCTAGCTGTAAAGAACCCATTTCAGTCCAGTATTCTAGGTGTCCTGCTCTTCCTCTTTGTTTTCCTTTTGCATTTCTGAGAATGGCATATCCCCATAGTGCATGTGAGGATGCATCTCTCTCCCGGCATGCACATTTATTTATGCATATACACACATATATGTATCTCGACAAATACAGTCACAGACCAGTAAATTTCAAGCACATATGCTATAAGAGAGTATTGCAAAGGCTCCGTTTACCACAATACTTGACACAGACCTAATGAGAAGAGTCCCAGGCAGGGACTTGTGCTTTAAATATGTTTATACCTTGTGTATCTTTAAGTGTTGTTGAAATTTTCTGAAATAACTGGAAAAGGGTGAGCCTGCAGAACTTAATTTGGCAACATCTGCTGCTACTAGTAAGGAACACATAAAAAACCCACAACTCTCCAGATAAAAACAGCAACCTAGATGGTATTTTGGGGGCTTTACTGATACAAATTTCATTATTACTTGGTTTCTATTTAAACACACACAAAAAAAAACTGTAGAAGCTCACCAAGCTTTTCAGAACCCCTACTTCCTTCCTTTCAGGCTACAGTAATTGTTCAGTGATTACTTTTCTACATTTATGGAAGTATGCTCTTTAAAAATGAACTGGGTAAAATACTGGTGATCAAAACCATCATCCTAGTTGGTGGGGTTTTTTAAAAAGCAAATTCATAATGCATGGAAAGTGGCTCTAACTTCTAATGGTGTCATCTGCGCCCCCCCCCCCCCTTAACTGATTTACAGATTTATAATCATACTGCCACTGTCCATCACCCAAGAATGACATGACACAATACCCAACAGATTACCCCCGCAGCAACTGGGTCTTTTTCATTTCTTTCTTCTCCACATACTTTCCTCCAGGAAGTTTTGATTAGTAGAAATGCATTCAGATTTCCCTGTGGATAAAAAGAAGGGAAGTGTTTGACATTTTCCAGACACTCTCAGACGGTACTGCTCGGCCCATTGCTTTTCCATTTCCCCCTGAGTCTTTACTAAGTCCAGTGCACAACAGTTAATGTGGTTTTCACAAAGCAATGATCAGTAATGTAAATACCATTTCTTCCCTCAAGATTTATAATGAATTCTGTGGTTTTTGAGCTTGTTTCTTTCAGTTTTTCACATCAAGGATGTTAAAGATGATATTTGGAAATCACAGAACAGTTAAACCATAAACCGTTGTTTTTCTGTTCATTAGTAAGAAAAGTTTGACTGCAGGGATATTTTGCTGGCAGGGTTGTATTAACAGTCATTTACATACATATATATATATATATTTGTAGAGCTGCACCTGCTTCTTTCATATACCTTAAAATTACTACAGATAATGAATGTCCTCCTATTAAACTCATTTTTTGTATTGCATCTTCCTGAAATATAGATGTTAGAAGACCTTGCTGCTCAGCCAAGGCAATTTTGCCTGGTGCAATATTATGTTACTAGACAAAGCCATACATTTTATTTTCTAAATCAATACTTCTTTTGCTGCCTACTGAAAAATCCCTTTTTAGTGCTTACAACACATCTGAGAGCTAGAATAGGATTGTAATATTCAGTAACAGACTGAAACAATAAATAGCATTCTTAAAGATTAATTTTATTTGCCCTGCCTTTTGCCTGCAAACGTTATCCACAAAATGCTTTCCAGACAGATTGCACCTTGTTAGTTTCCCTGCTTCATAGTATACATGTATTAATGAATATGTATTTCCATTGGCGACAGTGTAAGGCAAGTTATTTCTCTCGTAGCATTATTCTACTGTTTATTCATGTGCATATTTTAAATTTGCAATGGCTTGTTGGAAAGTCTAATTGATTGTCACTGACTACTAGCCAGAGCTTTCTTTTGTTAAGACACCATTACATAAGATTCCGATCATTACATGAGAGTTCACTTCTGATTGTTAGATCTAAATTATATTCTTTTCAAAGTCACAGCAAACTCCTTATCAATGAATCTCCACAAAAACATTGTGTTAAAAGTGTCAGAAAACACAGTTTTCCCAGTTGTCTTTATAATAAGAAATAAATAGATTTTCTCAGTTAAACAAGAAGATATATTGAGCTTTATTTGAATCTTGCCGTAATTGGCAAAGCATTAGAATATAGAACCCACAATTCACTAACTCTCTGTGCACAGAGAGCAATAGCTCAGCTAAAAAATATCAGATTGCTTGTCAGGAAAGTCTTATTGATGCAACACACAAAGTCATTTGCAGACCATCTACTATAGGTATCCAGTTGCAGCAACTACTGTGACATGTGACATCAAGAAAGCAATGAGAGAGTCCAACCCTCTGCTTCCCAGTGCCATGAGATCTCAAGTGTCTATACAATCAACAGTAAGAGGGAAACACATGCTTTCCACCTGCTGTAGCTGCATATACTGTATGTTGCTCTGACTTCTCTCTGCTGACAGTAACGAGTATTCTTAGTCTGGCATCATGGCATGACAAGCAATGTGAATGATTCATTACCATCTTCAGCTTAGAAACCTTTAAGTACATGCACGATGCCATAGTAGGTGGTTTGCACACAGCACATTCATCCAAGTATTAGAGATAGGTGATCAGAAGCAGTTATTTTTGGTGAGGTAACTATGCCCAAAGTGTATGGATTAAGACTTCCCAACATAACTCCTTTAAATTCAAAGTTTAGAAGTGTTCCAGCAACCTGGTCAATGTAATTTATGCTGTGTGAGGACTATGCAATGGAGGATCAGAGACACCTTCCCAGCCTCTCTGGTCCTCCTCCCAGTGAAGCTAGTGAGAGTTTGCCATTGGCTCCAGTACCAGGAGAAGCACATCTGACAAGTTTGATACTTACCATTTAAATCTGTGTTCATATCCTCGATGTCTATCTCTCAAATAACACTGGTGACACTTACTAGTTCATAATTACAGCAGAAGTAAAGTGTGGGACTATCTTTTACACTGTTGCTTGATATTCTGTACTGTATGTATATATCTACTTGACACCTCGGTGAAGACTTTGACATGCCTTACTCATTCTAGTTATTTTTATGGTATTGGTTTTGTTAGATTGCTTTCCCATATAAAGAATAAAACTATAACTGTTCCGACTTAAAATTTTCCAATTCATTTTTATCCAAGTTTTGTTAAATCTAAGTCATGTTCATCAGTTCTTCTCATTCCCATCACCCTTCACTCACACCAGGAAGGCAGTGTATATTGGTGGTTTGAAAACAGGTATTTGATATTCTCTGATGGACTACAATAAATATCTGAAGGAAGTACCTGCCTCATGTCTTGTGGTTTCTTGTCTGCAGAATGAAAAGTGCTCTCTGCAGACCAGCAGTGTTAATCCCATGATTGTCAGCTACTGGAGAATCATGAGGTAAAATGAATCTTTAAAATAACTTATGAGGAACTTCATTCTATAGCATTCTTTTTCAGCGATATTTAGATGTCAACCATATCCCCCTAGAATCTGTCAGAGAAGAGAAAAACATTGTGGAAGTGTCCAAAGTCATGACATCTGAGGATAAATTTCAAGCAGGAGTCATTTATTTATTCTTTTGCAAAAGGTGAGGTCTTTTTGTGTCGATACATAAAATACTTCTAAAAATTATACTTGATTGTTATTTTTACTTATTTATTAGTTCTAAATCAATCTATTTTTTTTTTATCTGCAGAGAACATACTTTTTTATGACTACAGAAACTTGGCAGTTTAATCTTATCACATCTTTCAGAAGGGACAGCTAAAATAAATCATTTAAAATGCCACCAAACCAGGTATATTTAGAAGACAAGACTTTTTTTCAGAGAGACAATTGTAAGTCGAGTTTCATTAGGGAGCTAATTTAATGGTAGTATTTTATTGCAATTGTTGAACACTTTTTTTTTTTTTTTTTTTTTTTTTTGCATAAGACTGCCCATGATCCAGGAGTCCTAAAATGTAAATCAGTCTTGGCCTTTAAGAAATGTGGGATCTGGCAAATTAGAAGGGTCTCTTTCTCCTTTTTAGTTTGGCTTCTTCTAATTCCTTCAGTGGAGTCTAAGATTTCATGCTAGGTTTTTAAACTGTCGATGCAGCCTCTTTAAAATTTTTCCATTGATTAGGTTTCAAGTTTAAGGGGTTTGTTCAGATGCCTACATGTTGCTGTCTGGCATCACTTGAAACAGTTTAAGTTAGCCAAGGCATCTGCCCAAAGCCAGCAGACATGACACAGGACCTGCAGAGGCCCTGCATCCTTCCAGACTGGTAATTAGTTGTCCAGATGGGATGGTCTCAAGAACCTTAAATGAAACTAAAGGCCTAAGTTTAGGCAAGAGAACCAATTTCCTAAATTTAGATGAGCTGAATCCCACCTTAACTTGGTACAAACCTTGATTTGGATGAACTAAATCTCACCCTGAGAAGTTGTCTAAATAGAGGCACTGTTGCCATTCTGGGCATGGCACGGTTTGGTTCAGCTGCCGACTGGATCTGTTGTCTATCCTGTGTCTACATCTTCTAGTCCCACTGCCTTGGATTTTCTAGGATGTATCAAAGAGCACTGGACACTTTTGTGAGGCTCATTGGGTCATAGCTTGCATTGCATTCAAGATGTCTATGTGTAGCTGGCAAACATGCAGAGCAGCAAGAAATCCATGGCTTCCTGGGATAGCGGCTGGAGCCAATGCATGGCACACTGAGCATCTCCAGTGGCACTACATTACCTGCCTCTGGGTACCCACACCAGCTCTCTAAGACAGATGAAGCCTGACACCTTCTGGGCATGTCTGTCACTGGGCTGAGAGAAGCCAGCTCATTTTCAAAGTGTTTTTGTGAAAAAATTGTTTGGGCAGGGTTGTTAAATGTACTCCTTTCTTTAGAGTGGACTGCTGTGTTCCCTGTCCTAGACCAAAACACTGTGTTTTCAAAGAGAGAAAAAAATATTCTACAGTGTTCAGCCTCTGAAGAAGGCTGAAGAATGATTTCCAGCTTCTAATACTTTCGTAGTATTCTTTATCTTATTCATACATGGCAAACCTTGCTGTGCATGTTTCCTGATGAGGTAAAAACAATCGCTTGTCATAGAAGAATTTAGTGAAATCAACAATTTAAAATTCTGGTACTTCCTTGAAGAAATATTACCTGAAGCAGTGCATGGAGTCTTCTGTGAATCATGGAAAATCTATCTGACAACTAATAATTTCTTTTAATTATTATTCCTTTCCTGTGCACCTACAAGAAGATTCTGTTGATTAATAGTGCCTTGCTTTAAATTCTGCTGGATTTAAATCATCCTGGGAACAGAAAGAAAATGTGAATTGCTAGGGATTTGATTCCATTAAGTGTCAAAAATTTACCTGCCTGTTCAAACACCACTGAATCCTTTAGTCTAGGGATACTATCACAACAATTATCTCTGTCAGACTTCTGATATTTGTTTCTTGACTGTATGAAACATTGCAATCCTATTTCAATTCTTTTGTCTCATTAGAATGCAAATAAAATTCAAGGAGAATGAAATGTGAGAAAGTATTTTAAAAAGTGAAAATACAACCATCTAACTGTTTGAAAACAACAGATGCTTTTATTTGAATGGCAAGTAAAGGTTCTGGTCGGTTCTTTTACAATTTAGAGATGGTATTTGAACACCAGCCTTAGCACTGAAAAGATATTGATATATTAAATTCTGAGGCTTTGCTGAATTTATTAGCACTCTCTTGGCTTAATACACTATTGAACCTAATATTACATTTGCATCTGTGAAGTGCATATCCATTTACCTGAATGTTCAGGTAGTATCGATGGCAAACATTAATAAATCCAATCGACTGTTGACGTTAATCCAGGGAAAACCGTGGCCTAAGAAAATGTTTTCTGATGCATTGCTAAGCTCAGGCATTCCAGAGAGCCATCAAATACAAATTCCCAGTTAATATAAAGAATGTGCAGGTGTCAAGTACTTGCAGTATGATGTAAATGCAAAAAAACCTCCCCTGGGATTTGGATCTACATGAGGAATGATGTTGTCTTATAAAGAGAGAGACGATGGCCCATTTTTGAGCAGCTCCGTGTGAGAGATGATGCTCACTTCTGCCACCAGCTTCACCTGTCCAAGCCCAACACACAGGAGGGAGCACAGGGCTGGGCTGCCCTTGCAGCCAGGAGCTCTGGGGACAGGGCAATGAGGGAGCATAAAGGATAGGATGGGCTTGGAGAAGACACCAGCCTACTGCAACAAGGCATCTTTGATACTTATAATTACTTCAAATAAATTATTTTATGAGATAATGAGCATGAGAGAAAGAAAAGAGTAAAATTAAGTAAGTCCAGTAGCTACAGAATAATGGAATTAAGAGGAAATATTTGAGCTGAGTATCAGTAAAAATACCCTTAAAAAGAAACAGATATAGATGCCTAGTCTGGCTCCTGATTTTAATTTTTGTGACGAAATTTCTCTTTTTTCTGGTTAATTATTTTCTTCGATTATGCCTTTATTCAGTTTTGATAGAGTTATTAATTCATTCAAAACAATCAATAAAATTTTAAATACAGAAACTCTTCACACACTCTTTATTAGATGTTAAAAATTTCCATGTTTCAGCTGTAACCCTGACTATACTTAAAACAGCAGAGTATATAAAGTACAAATGGTTAGTATGTGGGACAACTATTGTGCTACTTAATTTATGATGCTTCTTTAAAATACAGCCTAGGTTTAAGCATCATTCTACCTTCTCCCACTGGAATGAATATTAACAGATAAGTTAGAGGAGGGTGAAATAGATAATTTTGACAAGCAAGGCAGAAAGAGCCAAAAGGACAAAGCAACCAATGTTGAAGAGAGGAGGGAGACTGGAGAAGTCTCTAGAGAAACAAAAAGAAATGAAATCTCTGGGACAATCCCAGCAGAAAACAGAACTGGAACAATCCTGCGCTGCAATACAAACATGCTAGAAATTCAGACTGGATTTTTTTCTTTCCCCAGCTGTTGTGAAACTTGGGAAACTCTGTTTCCCAATTCAGTTACAGTGCCCTGAAATGCTGAAATATTTGAGGGACTCCTCCCTGAAACAATTTCAAAGATTTTTAACCATGCCACAGGCACAACTGAAAACTAAGGGATTCTGTTCTAGGGCAAGCAGCTCCACTACACATCCCATGAAATGTGGAAGGAAAAAGTCTGACATTCCATGGCTGCAAATTGAATTTACTGACACTTTTCAGGCAAAGGCAATATTCCAAGTAGTCGTTTTGTTGCTCAATAAATTCCCATTCCCATTCACTTTGCTCTGTAAAACCTGCCCCTACCTTGCTTCCAAATGAAATAAATCATGGAATATTAGAGAAAACAAGAGAGAGCAATTTTGTGAAGTGCTACTAGAGATGTGTTTTCCAGATAAAAACCATACCAATATTGAGAGACTGACAGCAACTAAAGCAAAAATGAGCACAAGACAGGCTGTTGTGATGAGCTGACACAAATTCATCTGTCTGAACAACACAAAAAACACAAAAACACAACTAACAATCCCCAGACCAAGTTAAAAAATTTAGATATAGACAAGACTGAAACAAAGTGTAACACTTTTTCCCTCCCTTTTCAATTTTAAGTAGAAATATACCTTTTATCTTTATGTTTGTCTGTCCTAGCACAGCCACCAGGGTATACTTCTTTCTTACCAGCAGATAGACATAGTGTAAATGAGCACTGAGCTCGTAATCTTTCTCTACATGTGTCATGTCCCTGATCAAATATTTTTAGTTGGGGGGTTCATTTAAAAACAACAAATTCTATATTAAAACAAATGCTCTCATGGCTTTTGCAAAATCAACTTATCCTAAGATTACATGTGGAAAATGTTGGAGGAAAACAAAAAGAACAGCTTTTCTTCTGTTAAAAAAATCCAACTTTTTCTTTCCTTAGGAAGGATTGTGCTTTGACTTCACAAAGCGGTATTTTTCAAAGCTCTGAGCTGAATTGTAAATCCATGGGGTTTGGCACACCGAGCAGGGGTACACATCTGCACGAGAACCAGGCTTTCTAGAGCTCATCGAGGCTGCCGTCTCCAGGCTTGGGGAGGAGGTACGGCCACCTTGGGATGTGACACGCATCCGAACAGCCCTGGAGCTGCTCTCAATGAAGCTGTTTGTTCACAGCTCTGCCGGACAGCCATGCCAAGGGGACCAGTGAGAGCACAGCCTGCCGAGCAGGAGTGCACCTGCTAACCATGAACCCGGTTGTTGACGGCAGGCTTCAGGACTGTGAGTAGATTTGATGTGCACCTGCAAGGGCTGAGCACACTGGCTCTCCTCGCAATGTCCTCGCCCTGCACAGCCAGCTGCAGCAACATGGGAAGAAGCAGCTCTCTGGCAAGGTCTCCCCACCCCAAGCAGCCACTGACCACAGGATGGCAGCATGAAAGAGAGTGAAAAAATCTGCTTATAAATTTTTTGGGCTGCAGTTTGGAAGTCTGGTAAAAATGAAAAAGAAACCAATGAAGAAGGTTTAATAAGCACTTCTAGCTCTATCTGAAATTGGTGGCAACCAGCCCCAACAAAGCCAGCCTGACTGCTGACAAGAACATCTTCTGAGCATTTAATGTATTTAGCAGCTATTTAGTTAACTCAAGCAGAGGAAGCAACTGTGAAATTCTTACAGATACTTGAACAATAATGCCTCCACATAAATATGAAGCCATTGAAGATGTTTTCAAGTAGAAGGCATGGGGGGAAAAAAAGAAGAAAGAAACCTCAGAAGACCTTCTTCTGAGTCAGAAATAAAAAATAAATCTGGTCAGAGACAGTATGGACCAAACAGAGATGGATGGCAGGGAAACAAGAATGGAAGCAGCCTAGATGCAGCAGTGAAATCACCCAGTGAAGGAAGATGCAGGGGAGATTTTGTGGCTTCACCACTGAACATTTAAGCATTTGGCTCCCAGTCGTAAATCCACAATTCCCCATATCCAGAACAGACAGCTGAGCTCTCTGCTACACAACCACAGAAAATCAGCAGCCACAGAAGGAGATCCATGACAGGCAGAACCATGGTGCTGGAAAGGATCTTTTTAATCTACTCTGTGAGAAAGCCTGAGGACAGAGATAAGGGCTGGAGACCTAGTGGCTGCCTCCTTTATTCAGGCACTTGGAAGTGCTGCCAAGGGCAATGGCTGCAGTCCACCCATACATTCTTTCCCTTCTGCCTGTTGAAGTTGCTCCAGGGTTCATCAGTTTGTCAACAGGCCAGTGAGAGCAAGGCAGTGAAGGGAGGAGAGATGAACAGGGATGGATAATGTGATGTGGAAAAGACCTGACTGCTTATTTGGTCTCTACTGAAAAGCTTGGTGTGTTGAGGTTTCTCACTCTCATAGTCAGATTTTCTAGCTTTGTTACTATCCTGCAAAACCCATCTGTCCTGGCCTAAGGACAAATGAGACCTCTGAAGTGGGAACACATGGCAATGGTAACATCATCAGAAGTGCAGATGGGATTCATGAAGATCAGGACAGGCAAAATAACACAAACCTGCAGATTCTGCAGTTAGGTGAATACCCGGAGCTTTCTTTCCATATTTCATCCATCCCCTGCTGGTATTCGAACATGGGTTTGGATCTATACAGTGCAATGGTTTATATGTTGTCTTAATTTGAAGCCCAGTGTAGAGGTATTTTTGCTATCCATGGTCCTTCAGCCTATTGAAGAGAAGGTAAATACCCCTCCACAAGAAGAAGCTGGTGTGTAAAAATGATGGACAGCATTGGTACCATTTTGTCTGGCCACCCAGGTCTTGGAAAGCCTAGTTTCAGTAAAAAGCTCTGGATAATGAATATCTGCTGTCTCAGCTGCAGGAGCACTGAAGCAGAGCAGGATCATAGACACAGCTTTGTTCATAACCTGCCTTAGTGCAGGCACCTGTGTGCAGGGCACATCACTGGCTGCACGCACTGCACGACGGGGCACAGCCAGTATTTCAGGAAAACAAGTGTTGTACACCTTCACCTTAAATTTAGCTGACAGTCTTTCAATCTGCTTCTTTTCTTTCTCTTTTCTGCCATCACAAGCATAGGCATGTGTCTGCCCCAAAAGAAAGTCAGTAATGGTATTGCAACTTACAATTTTACAGTAATAGCCATGAGATGAGGTAGCTTTACATCACTTCTGTCCTATACCGGGTCAGAATTGAAACAAATTCCATTTCAAGCATTTAGCTAAACAGCCAGGAATGAGATTTAATTTAATTCAGAAAACAGGTTCTCGCTAAATCCTTAAGAATATTTTTATGATACTCATTTTCACAAAGGCACAGGCTTTGACTGACAGAGATGATGTGGCTGTCATCAGCTTACTGCAGTGTGAAACTTTAGGTACCTAACCTACTGGGTGACTCAGAAAGAGGCATTAGCTGCCCACAGATCCAGTACAGTCAGGTGAGAGAGCAATTAACTAGTGACGAGAGGGCATTAAACTCCTCAGAACGATGATCCACACAAAAGCCCTACATGCAAAGCTGAAAGCTGCATGGGTCTAGCTAACAAAAAAAGGCTGAGGAAGGCATGTTTTTGAGCACTTCTCCAGAGCTCAAACATCTCATTTGTAGCTGTTACACGCTCCTGTGTGATTCAGATCATTTTCTCAGAAGAAAGCAGCAATTCAGTAGGAATTATTTTAAAGGGGGGCAGGGGTGGTGACGATTACACCCATTTCAGCATGAAGCCGTTCAGCAGTGCACCTCCCACCTGTTAGCAAAGTGCCTTGAGTAAAAAGCACACAAAACAGATGTGCTGATCCCTCATCCTTCCTCACTGCACTGGGCTGTGTGGCTGTTTAGTTATGAATGTGAAGGGAAAAAGTGAAGGGCAGAAGTGGTCCATGGGCACCAGCTGAGGTAATGCTTTGCACTGATTTCTAGGATGAACATCCCAGGGTATATAGGGCTATGTGGATATTGGGGTATATTTTCAGCACCCCTTCCCTCAGTTTAGGCATCTGTGGGAGCCTTTGGGCATCCCTCTTCATCCCACCCCAGCAGCCTCAGGAAAATTTATGAAACAAGAGAGAGTAGATATTTAATAACACCTGCATAAACCAGCAACAAAAAGAATGCTTCTTCTGTAGTTAGGGATGAATGGAATATTAAAACATGGAAAACCAACCTTTACAATCAGACTTGTTGTAAGATTTCCTCCGTCCGTTCTTTAAAGTGTCTGCTCAATTTCCTTTCTTTTTGAGCATTTCATGGAAAGTTGACACAACTTTTCTTGGTTGCTGTACTTTTTTAAGAGGGAGAAAAAGAGCTTTCTGGTGTCACCAGGTAATTTTCCAGTAAGCCACGAGAGGGCAGGTTGTGTTTTCGATACAGCTGCAGATTTTTATAAGCCGCTTTTAAGTCCGCTCACAGTTTAAAGCCCTAATTACCAAACGAAGCTCCAGCCAGCGAAAAGAGGAATGCGCAGGTCTTTGACCCTAGTACTTGTTATGTGCATAGCATCAATCTAATGCCCTCATTGCTTTTCTTCTGGAAAGGAAAATACTTTTCTACTCAGTCTACATGTGAAACGAGAACAACTCTGCTTTACCCACTGGCACTTAGGCAAAATCTGTTACAACAAGTAAGCTGCTGTGCTACTTTTTTTACATTTCCCCTCTCTTGTTTTTCCTTCCTCTACCCCACTGCCACAGTTACTTGCCCATACCCAGGGCAGCTTGCAAAGCAAGCCCTTGGGACAGCAGCATATAAACCTCCAAGCTGATGAACGTAGTTGGGCACCCTGTGACCCCAAGGAAAATTCTCATCCACTGTTGGAAATAACAGCCTAGAGTGCCTCCTAAACTTTGGCATCCACATCCCATGAGGGACAAAAATGTGTCGGTCTCCATCCAACAGCAGCTCTCTAAATTAGTGTTTAGCATGAACTGGTGCGTGTTCTAGATTGTTCAGCCTGGAGAAGAGAAGACTCCAGGGACACCTTGTTGCAGACTTTCAATACTCAAATGGAGTTATAAGAAAGATGGGGACAAAATTTTTAGTGGGGCCTGTTGTAATAGAACAAGGGGTGAGGGTTTCAAACTAAAAGAGGGTAGATTTAGACTGGACATAAGGAATAAATTTATTACAATGAAGATGGTCAAACACTGTCACAGGTTGCCCAGAGAGGTGGTGGATGCCCCATCCCTGCAACCATTCCAGGTCAGGTTGAACAGGGCTCTGAGCAACCTGATCTATTTAAAGATGTTCCTGCTCATTGCAGAGGAGCTGGACTAGATGATCTGGACCCAAAATCTCCTGTGATTCTATATGAAGACCCATAGTCTTGTAGTGCTGGAAAACAGCTGACAAGTCCTTGAAAAAGGCACATGAAGATCTCAGACCTAGCTACTTTCTGACACTAATCCAGGTCAACTAATACAACACATGTGTAAGCTAGGTCTCTAGAGACCTCATCTGATGTCTTCAGCACCAGATAACACTGGTCCCTAAATAACAAAAACCCCCAAAAGGCAGCCTGAGTTGGAAACTAAGGTCCTGAGCTGAGCTGCTGTACAAAAAGTGCTTCAACCTTTGACATCTTGGGCATATTCCAGGAACAAGCACACTGGGAACCCCCAAAGGCAGCACAAAACAGAAGAAACGGCAGCAGATTGTTGTCCACCTGATGGAGCAAGGGCTGTCTGAGTGTGTGGTGAGCAAATCACAACTTTGCCCCAAAAAGTCTGCATTCTAGAGGTATGTTTTGTGAGTTACACATATTCAAAGCTAAGTATATGTGAAAACCATCTTCTTCCTAGTCCACACAGGTAGTATTGAGCAGGCCTAAAAGAAATACCAGAAACTGTTGCTAACTGAATTTTTTTATTCAAGGCTACAAAAGCAAAAGTTTTATAAGACTCAGGACTCCACAATACACAAAGTTGGAACACTCCATTAATGTAATACATCAAGCACCAAAGCTGACAGGATCTGTTCAAGACGTCATTTGGTATGTAAAGAAACCTGTTCCAAGACAACACAGAAGAACCACACAAATGGGCTTCAAACTTATGTCTAAATAAAGAAATATATAGGGAATGTATGAAGGAATGTTTAGGATGTGGCGACTGCCACATACAAACCTGATTCCCCACTTGCACACCTGAGTAATGAAAGTTATCTTAATCCTGTTACCTTGAGTCCTGAATCCCAGACTTTGGAAATTTGGAAGTTTAAGTCTAGATACATAGAACAGTGCATCAGAGTCAAAAAAGTTAAGTCCTACTTTCAACTTCTGTCCAAGGTCGCTAACACAGAGGTAAAACACGAGTGTATAGGTGTCAGGGAAATCCTGCTCTTAAATTTTCAGAGAATTGGAGTTTCGGAGTTTACCTGGTGTTGCTAACAGCAACTTTATTGGAAATAACATATAGAATTGATCATGTTTCTGAAATAAACTGTAACCAGGGTGTTCCTATAGTATTTTGTCATACAGCATGAAACATTTTGAACCTCAAAACAAGACTATGTTATTCAGAATATTTATTGATAACTGTAAAATAATATGTTATTCAAATATACATGTAGAATTAATAACTTTCAGCACATCTTAATACTGCTAAATGAAATCAAGAACACATTGAGGTGAAAAATTATCTTGGTTATTCAAGCTGGTTTTCTCCTATTTGGATTCTTAGCTGTCTTGATCTAAATCAATAGAGGATGATTTACAAGTGTCACGCACTCCAGATAACATTTAATAATGAAATAAAATCTCGTCTGACTTGAGCCTTGCTCATATGTACCCAGAGACTTCACACGTTACAATTCACAAGATAATGGGAAAAACCTGAATGAGAACAATGTAGTCAGCTGCCAAAGGAGTGTGTGATAAAGTCTCAGCTAAGATCTCAGTAAGGCAATCAAGGTCGCTTCCTACAAGAGCAAGCAAAGAAAGAAAGTGAGGGCATTAGGCCTCTCCCATGTACTTTTTGGGGGTGAAGCTCACATTCATCAGTGGTTCAAAACCTCTTCTGTGCCTTCGGTGCTGGAAAAGAACAAGCAACAGAACAAGCATGGCCAGAGCTATAAGTGCTCCTCCAATTGTGGATCCAACCATGACAGCCCATGCTTGGGTTTCTTCAAGGGAACCTGGAAATATGAAACAACTGAAGTGAGGACAGCCCATCATTCAATTTTGCAAGTTACACGGAAGACGCAATGTTTCCTACATGCTGATAATTGTGATTACTTGTGCAGCTTTGTGACCTACTGGCCACGGGGAAAGCTCATAACACACCACGTAACTGAGACACATACCAGAGCTGGAGATGCTTCCTGCCAGAGGAGTCTAGAGCTGAATTTAAACATCAACAATTCATACAAATTAAAGTGTTGCGAATGGGAAAGATTAACACTGACAAAACAAAAAGACCATTCTTTCATCTAATTTGGCCAAAATTATGAATGATTTAAGCAATTCTTTCTATAGTGACATTTCAAGACAGCTGTTTCCAAGCTATTTTGGTCAACAGAAAACCCTCAAATTTTCCTAAAGACCACAAAGCAGCCTATTGTCAAACTTTTAACTAAAAACACTACTTAGTGTGGTACTGCTGACCAGCTCCAGATCGCATCTGCTGATTTTGAACCACTTCTGAAGAACCGCTGTCTTCGAAGATAATATTGCTTATTCCTATAATAACACTGCTCCATTTGACTGAATTTTTGTGTTTTCATTTCTGCTTTCAGAAGCAAAAATTGCCTGCTCTCCTTTTCTGAAGAATTCTACATATACTGAGATGGCAATAATCACGTTTGACAAAACAATCACCAAAAAAAAAAACTCTCAAGAGGACCGCACATATTTAAAAGTTTTTTAGACATATGGGTTAGAGGAGACAGATGGCTAAGGGAGATGTCACACTGACTATAAAAGCAACTAAAAGTCTTGTGTCTCAACCTGCAGTCTTCAAAAAAGTTGAGTACAATCATTCAAAAAATTAGTAAAGTCCCAAAATGAATTGTTTACCTCTTTACCACCTTTCAAGTAAGAATCTGCAATGTATTAATATATGTTTATTTCTAATGTGATTACCTGAAGTACAATTAGCAAGTTATTCTTTTAGATGAAAGAGAAGGGTTTGGATATAAAAGCTTTATTGTCTGAACACAGGCCATACAGACAGGGATAGATACCCTCCTTCACAGTGAACTAACAATATTTTTAGGTGTGAGTTGAGAAGCAGCAGGGTCAAAAGCTGCCCGTGTTCGTCTCTGAGTGCCTCATGCCAAAGGGGCATCCACATTTTCAAAGCAGGAGAGGGGACATTAGTCCAAAGGGAGGAAAACTTAAACTCCATAAGAGGGGAAGTTTAAATTTCCAGGGGAAATTCTGGGGATGCCCCTGAGAAAAGCACTGCAGAAGCAGCTAGCATGCCTCCATGAAGTAGGGCTCCCCTGCATGAATGCAGCCTGAGGACAAGGGTTTCAATCTTTTGCAGTCTATAGACCTTTAAACAGTCTCCACAGATTAAAACCACAGATATATGGTAAGCATTTAGAAGAAATTCCTGCCCACACAGGTTAGATAAGCACCTACTGCCTCTCAAAGTAATACTGGAGAAAGAAACTGCTTAGATTTAATCTTTGGAAAAGGAGCTGAAGCATGATTTTCATGTAGTTCTTACCCTTCTGCCTTTCACAAGTATTTTAATATCTTCTTGCAAAATTTGGATTTTGTGCATAAATACTGTGCTTTCTTGCTATTTTGTCTTTGTCTGATTTATGTCAAAGGTAATTTCAAATGGATAGACAAACCCTAAGACACATCCCAGCTATGGACACGAAAAATCTTTAAAATGGAGGGTTTACAACATAAAACACCCAGGTACATCTCTCCAGGTACCCAAATATTAATGTTGGGTAGTGAGCAGGTGAATAGACGTGCATTTTGTGAAAGGTTCCTTATTTTATATATGCCTGTGCCATGGAAAATGTGAGCTGTGTCATGACTTGGCCAGGAACAGCGTCCTGGGACATACCTGGCAGGTCAATGGCGTAGGTGTAGCCGAGTTGCTCCGCAGTTTGGAAAAGCTCATCGTTGGTCACCGGAGGGAAAAAAGGGACCATGTTATACAGCCGGTTGTGACCGATGGGGGCCAGCTCCTCAGGCCAAGTGTTGTTAGGGGGCTTGAAACGCTTCATCCACTCATCAAAGATGGCATCAGTAAAGGAGTGAAGGACCTGCAAATCCGGCCATGGGCACGCACGTCTATTAAGCTCTTTCAGAATTCAACCACCTTTAAAACACTCAACAAACGCGCAGGAGGAGCATAATATAATTTAGATCGGATTTACAGAATGGGAAACCAGAAAAGCTCATGAGAAGACTAAACTCATCTTCTGCATGGGACATTTTGCTTTACACACTCTTGTTGCTGCTCGTTCACAATAAGATCTTTTCCCAGACAGTTTAACATCAGCTGGCATTGAATGGGCAGGTGAATCTTCTCAGGTGAGGAACCACTGAGCTCATTCCAGTGAATGTGCCTTTCAAATATATTTTAGTCTTTCTCATCTCTGAACAAGTATGGAAAGTTGCAGGAAATTTGACTCCATCATGCTCATTTTAGAGCACGTGCCACCAGCTCCACAGCTCCAGGTGCCCATGAATTTGATCAGGTGAGTTTATAGATCTATAATTGACTAATACAGGAAAGTTGTTTCAGACAACTACTATGAATGTCTGACACTAATTTCTGATGTACTCATGTTTTTTAATTACAACCCTGGGAAAAAACTGGAAAATATCCTATAGAAGATAATCTTTTGTACAAAATTACAGCGTACTGAAATGAATTTCATTGTGTAAGAAATAAACTAATGGAAGAATTAAAGAATTATTAAGGAAACAATCTGGAAAACCACTATGTAAGTGTTTGGACTAATTTCTTAAAAAAAAGATTGAAAACTTAAAGGTAAGAAAGAAATGTATCTACATAATATATAGATATAATATACAAAGAATTTTTATATGTAATGTAAACACTGTGGTTTAATCTAACAAAGAGGAAAATAAATTGGCACAAATTCCTTAGGGGAGAAAGATGTATAAGCAGAGTCGACTACTGGCTTTTTATTTGCACATTGCTATTTGTGCTGCTCATGGCAGGGCAGCACTATTCTGATGCACCAGTGAAATCACATTTTTTCTATTTCCCAAGAGACCCTGATATCAGATGGACAGTCTTTTAGCCTTTAAATTTTGAAGCAAAGAAACAAGCCCCTCAATCTACTGCTTTAAAATAACGAGGCACACTTTCACCTTACCTTGTTGCTGTTAAATTGTAATATAAGCCATTACATTTAGATACCACCTAATGAAAGGATTCAGGGCAGCATGACTCAGAATAGCAGCTCTTCTCCCTAGAATCTTATTTTATATTTTACAGATTACCCTATTTTTCCTTTTTATTCAACCTTTACACAGGTGTGGCAGTGTTCAAGAAAAGATAAAGGATTCCTCCTTTTCTATTTAAAGGACTAATTTTTAGGGAATTCGCTTTACTTTTTCTGCAAATCTCTGGTGAGAAAGGTGCCTTTAAGCCACAGTCATGGTCAATCAGGCTGGGGGTAAAAGGCATACCACAAAGATGGGATCGTTGGCAGCTGCATGAGGGAGAGCGCTGGTCCCATTCAGGAAAGAGTGAACCAAATTATGAAGGCTCAGCATCGGTGAGTCAAGGGCTCCATCTGGTTTATCAAAGCCCTCCAGCGCATTCCTGTGGATGGGTAAAAGCACCATCAAGTAACCACATTTAGCTGAAAAATGTGCTCGTAAAGAAAACCCGTGACCCAGCCAGCTCTAGAGGAGCTGAAGGACAAACCTGAAACTGAAACTGGAATTGCGGAAAAAGGGGGGCCTGTCAAACTCCTGCAGGGAAAGGCACCTCCTGACATCTTCCACGGTGGGCAGCTGCTCACTGGAGCCCTGGGGCGGCCTCCGCTGCAGCGGCCCCTCAGCAGTCCCGTTGCAGAGTGTGACCAGGCGGTTGTAGTCATCCAAACTGAGCGTGGAACAGAGAGAGGCACAAGTCAGAAGAAGGTGATGCCTTGTTTGCTGGCTTTTTCTCACACAGTATAAAGAGGCCTCAGCTATACATGTGAGAGAGCAGAGGTTTGGGATGGACACCTCCTGTGGCAGCTCAGTTCACCTCCCATGGCCTGGCAGATTAATTTGTTGCAGGACTGTCACCATAACATGGCTTTCTGTGGCTCTGCCTCCTCTCTGGAGCATCAGTCATTTAGACCAAAGGTTACCAGGTTCATTGTCCACAGAGAGAGGATGCTTTAAAAAAGGAAAGCACAACTCCCATCACACCTTCTTCCCTTCCAAGGGCTTTGGAAGAAGAGTTTTTGTCAGGCAATGTAAAACAGACTTCAACTTTGAATTGGCAAACTTTCACTCCTGAGTAAGGACTATTTTTTAACTCTTAACAAAAAGAGGAAAAAAATATTGAAATGTGAGCTGTGAGGGTTTCCCTTTCCATCCCTCATCCCCTTTAGAAGAAAAGCAATAGCAATGCATTGCATCTTCTTTTTTCAGGGCCTTCGAGAACAACCTGCTCATGCAGGGGTTACCCAGTAACTAATGGGGAGCAAATCTGTTATATCAGGGAGAGAAAGAGGGAAGGAGAAGAAAAACACTGTAACACTTGTGAAACAAACAAAAAAAATCTGTGCTGTTCAGTGTGAAATGAAACAGCATTTTCAGAAACTTCAGAAGTAAACAAAAGCTCTTCTTGGTTTTACCTTGACAAGGCTGAATTTAGTCACTTCAGTTTTCAAGAAAAAAACCAATGCCCTATTTATCTTTGAGAAAAAGTAGGGGCAGGACTTAAAGCCAACTGGTGCCTAAAGCTGGAATTTCAAGTATCTCTTTCGGTATCCAGAAAAAGAGACTCAAAAACCCTGAGCTTTTGGTACCTCTGTCTGACTAACTGCACACTGCCCCTGAGCTGAGAGAAGAATCATGCATGGACATTGTAACCAACAGCATTTTATGTCACAGCACCCCAATCTTGCATCCGAATCCCCTGTCAAAGCCTTGCTCTCACACAAGTCAGCACATTCCCACAGGGAGCTGGCAGCAAGCTCCTGGCTGGCTCTGTGTTGTTTTTCATGTGAAATCTCAGATACCTCAAAGTCAATCCCCAAACTGCATTAAATATACCAGGGTTAAGGTCTCATCCAAAACAACATAGCAGACTTTTCAGCCTATCTCTAGCTTCCTACATGCCAAAACAGTTTTCTTTTTCTGCTGCTGAGATGAGTTGGGTGTATGTTATAGAGAACCAACACACAGGCATTTCTTTGTTAGAAAGATACTTGCCAACATGGAAACTCTTCAGACTTTTGGCAGCCATAAACTGGCTAAATCAACAAAAATCCTGTACTAGGAGAATCATCTTTAAAAAATATACTTCCATAATACGAGAGAGAAAGTTTACACAGCACTATCTACACATAAACTGGTGGCAATCTCCAGTTTTAAAGAAGATGTCTTGGCTCCTTTCCTGCCACTCCCTCACACTGAGAGAGCAGCCCATGCTGTCAATGCTGAATGACAAGGTTTTGTCCATATGCGAACTTCCCCTGGATATTCTCATACCTGTTACAAACCACTTGCCACTGGGAGAACCTGGAGCTCAGGTTGATCAAGCCTGGGTCCTCTGGCCGTGATGCTCCAAAGAGCTGGTCGGTGCAGATGTCACACTCGTTCCTACCTGTGGCAAAGTTCCAGTACGGCAGCGCAAAGGACTCATTGCCCATCAGACGCTGCAAGGGACGGAAATGCATTAGCTGGGAATCACCTCCAAAGGAAAGAGAACGAAAGGGACTCCTTCAAGCTGTTTGACTGGATAGTTCACTCTATGTGCATTTCATTCTGCATTTCGGCTACCTGCATTTCACAGTGCCGCTCCAACTCCTTCCAAAAGATTGCGGCATTGAATCAGTCTAAGCAAAGACATTGTCACTAGTTCCGCTACTGTGGGACTGCACTTCCTTTGGCCATGTTAGGCTTTCTGTCAACTCAGAGACCAGGCAGGAGAGCAGGAGTAGAGATAAATAGAGCCTTAAGCAAGTAAGAGGCTTTGAGTGATGTAAGTGGGTAATGGGTAAAATTGTGCATGTGGTTGGCTTTCGTTCCAGAAAACTGGCCCTGGGGAGGAATCAGAACTTGTGTTAATAGGGGAGTACAGTGCATTTGATTGTGCTTGCTTGCCAGATACGATTTCACACAAGCAAGATCCTGCAACTATTTTGATAAGCAACCATTCTCATTAGAGATCTTAAGGCTGAAATACAGCAACATTTCCAATACAGAAGTCATGCAAATGGAAATGAGTCTATGCTTCTGCAACTGACGCTCGGGCATGTAAACATATATTTGTTTAAAAGGCATATTGCTAAATACATGTATGTATTAAATGTATAATACGTCATATTTAGAGCTGGTTTCATTGGAATGGTATCTCCAATATCAGCCAAAAATATCAGTTACCAAGTTTTACATGAAGGTGTTGCTTCAATCTTATTAATAAATACTGTTACTTCACATCTTCTATCCTCTGTTGTGGAGATGAAGGGAAAAAATCTCCATGATAACCTTCACATCACTGTTCACACTGAGAAACCATTCAGTCCTCAGCACTCAGAAAGCACTAATTTCACTTAAAACAAAAAAAATAAGATCAGTAAGCAAATACACCTGGGACTTTGGGGGGAAATCTATCGTAGGAAGTAGCTTACTCTCGGCTGGTTCAACAAGGTGACAGAGCAAAAGGGAGAAGCTGTGCAAGGAAAAGGAGAGGCTGTTCAGCTAACCTGCAGTTCCCTCTCCAGCCACAGCAAGTGGTACCTATGCCAAGTAACGAAGGCAGGTCCTTGGTGGGAGAAATCAATACCTTTGAAGGGGCGGCCAGGACCTACAAAAGAAAGATAAAATAAGTGTTTAGGCTTCAAACGAAGCTGGAGAGAAAGACAGCACCTTCTTTTATTGCCCGGAGAGGAGTTAAACAAGAACCTTCTGCTCTGCATCTTTGAAAAGAGTGCACACATCAGAAGCTACATCACTTACTTGGGACAAGTGAAACAAACTCCTCTGTGAATATTTGCTCCAGTGCTTCTCAAAACTTCACATTCCCTAAAAAGTTGGACATTGTGAAGATTTCTTCCCACTTTAGTGGATTTTGATTTTTAAAAAGCAGTTTTACTTTCTAAAACCCTATCTCCTTGCTAATATGTGCATTATCTCATTCTCTTGCTCTGCTGCAAGACTTACACCATCCATCTATTAAGAGAACCTCAGCATTTTCCATGCCAATAGTAATCTGTAATCCTTTTCCAACTTTCTTCAAATTGTGCTTGTTATTTCTTGTATTGTCCTTTTGCTGGGTGAGTGGTGAGAAGCTTCAAACCGCATAGGGGTTTATCACTGTAGAAAGCTTCAAGCCATATATGTATTTATTTACCACTGCAGCAGCACTAGAAGTTGCCCCTTTCCCTTTCCACATGACTGTCCTGTCCCCTGAAGGACCTTTGCTCTCGCTGGACCACAGACTGCTTCCTTCAGCCCTGCAAAATGGAACTGTGTCAGAGGGGCAAACTGAATGAAAGCCACCGCAGAGTAGCAGTCGCCCTCCAGCAAGGAGATAGATATGGGCTGTTCAGCTTGCACATGGGACTGCCAGGTAGAAAAGCCATACTAGTTGGTGCTCCTCCTACAAGAAGTAGGCTTTGGGGAATGGGGCTGGTATAGGTACTTCTGTCTAGAAAAGCAATGAGGACTAGTAATCTGGATTTGGGAGAAAGCATGGGGTTAGATACCCAAACCTCTAACTTAGGTTGGTTTTAAAAGGTGACTGTGGATAGTCAGGCAAATCCCATTCTTAGTGATTTGGTGAAGGCCACAGAAAGCAGTAACACTCTGGTCCCAAATATCTCTGCATGGTCTGTGCCTTCACCACTGCAGAACTTCTTTCCCACTGCCACTGCACCTACCTTGTCCTATGGACTGGGAACATCTTTCTGAAGTCAGTCACTGCCTGACCACACTTCAGTTCACTCAAGTGAAGACTGTGCATTGCTCTCTGTCAGATTGAAGATGCACCAGGAGTGCAACTGGTGTGCTCCAGCTGCCATGGGGTGGGGGGACCAGACCACAGCAGGTCCAAAGGACATCTCCCTCGATTACTGATGGCCACCAGCTTCTCACCACCAACTGTTTCTCTACAAGTCTCTACACCAACTGCTCTACAACTCTATACCTACTACTGGGGCTCAGTGCTTGATGAAGCAGCACAGCTGTGTTAAGCACACACCTTCGTTCAGCAGTGGTACTTTCACCTTTTCTTTACCTGCAAAGCCCATTGGAAAAGAAAAGCACTAACCCAATAGCGTGTCTCTGACTGAGTAGTAATGAAGCCAAACAAAGTAGTTATAAATACTACAGTTGGCAATCTGTGGTTCCTCTCCGCTTGGACCAAGCAGACTTCTCCAGTGCTGAGTTGCAATGACATAGTCCGGGTGAATGGTTGTCTTGGCACGGTCTAGAGCATCGAAGAACTGCTCTCTCTCCTCTGCTGTCAGGGAGTGGAGGTCCTTCCTGACAACTGCTGGCTTCCTCCTGTTGCATTCAGGGCCGGTCCAGCCAAACTTGCATTCACCACAGTTGTAGCCACTAAAGTTTCCTGGATCAAGAGAGAACAATCAGTCATGATGTTATGAATCAGGGAAAACTAACAGTGAAATGCAGAAGAATTAAGAATTAGTGCTCTTCTTCCCCAGAGATGCAGGTTCCTGGAAAGGACAGCAGCTGAGCAGAGTGGCAGCTTTGCCAGTTGACTAACCAGAAGGATGGCTGGCCCGATTCCCAGAGTCACAGCAGGGCCAAGAATCACACTCAGCCAGCTGGGGAAGTGCTGGGTAATGGGCTCGACGCCCTGAGGTGCTCAGAGCTCTGCAAAGCCCTCAGGCACGTGAGGACTCTCACTGAACAGAGAGCTGAGCAATTGAGGTTAAGCCGGTGATGAAGTGCTTTGCTCGACTAGCTCTCAAGTACTCCTCTGCTTCCAGGATCAAACCCAAAGCAGGGTCAGTTCACATGGATCCTTAAGCACAGAAAAAAAATCCCTAAACAAAACAGTTCTCCTAAGGACAAAACTTATGAGAAACTAGTGCCTCTTAACAGTGTATCTGGGGCCCAACACAAACCAGGACAAGCACCAGGGTTGCTGCTGGTCATGCTTTAAGCATTACTAAATAGTGCTGCAATAACAGCCTGAGAAACACTGCACTACTGTCGTTCCCTGCTGGCACCACTCCTAAGGCAAGTAATCAGGTCCGCTCTGGGATATTAGCTCAGACTCTCTGATGAGATGGAAAAGCCCAGGAAAGCAGAGCTTGCTTGAGTGTGGCCTCTTGCACGCTGTGGCAGATAGCTGGCAGCAGCAGAAATGCCCTACTGCAACTTGCTCCCGGTTTCTGGGGAAGACGGGGAACAGCCGGCCAATTCCTGCGGTACACACCTGCCCCCTGCCTGTGTGCTGGCAGGCTGCAGCAGTGTAGGACAGTGGGCAATGCTGCCGGGCAGGGGGGAGCGGAACGGCAACCAGCGATCCTCTGGGATCTCCATGCAGTTCTCAAAAACCTGCACTGACTCCTTAATCCTCCTTAATCTCCCCTCCAACTCCCCACACACTCACTCCACAACAACCATGCCAGTTTTTTTCCAAAATGCCACAAAATCTCAGTGCTCACCGCACGTATTGGTGCTGCTAGATCCAGGACTAACATGGGGATGAGGAAGAGTCTTACGAAAAGTTCCCAGATGGGCAGATGTCCCTAAGCTGTGGGCTTGAGCTTATGACCAGAACAACAACTAATATTAAAGCAAGATTTCAGATTGTTAGGGGCTACAGGGCTTATTACCAAATTCAAAGACCCCCAAGGTTACAAGGGCTGTTACCAACAAGGCTCCGAAGCTTATGTCTAGCTCTTAGGGTAAGGGCTGCTGAACTGTAAACATCTGTGACAGACTCCTGTGAGACCTGCCATGATATGACGATTCACTGTAGAGTTTGGACCAACCATAGGTTGGTTATTGTTGCTTCAGAGCCCCTGAGATCTCTAAGTTTACATGTTATCATGAAGCTGAGGATCAGTGCTAAGGTTAGGGACCACAAGCATGAAGACTTCAGCAAAGTTTTGGATCATGCACATCCTGATGGCATCCCATGAGGACAATTTCCAGATGTATGGCTTACGCTTGTCATGATGCAAGTAGAAGCAGCTGGGTTCAGCTGCCATGTTCCAGCTATGAGGGAAGGCACCCAAAGCCAGGGGTCTGCACTGGCTAAAGGCGATGAAGACATACTCCACAAAAAGCAAGTAGGTTATAGTTATATGAAACAAGATGATTGTATGGATGGCATGGATGGGGGGGGGGGGGGAGGGGGGTGTGAACATGGAAGATTTATTGGATCACAATATCCTCAGGGTCCCATCAGAACAGCACAATTACTGTTATCATTTGGTGTAGTCCACTGTCTGTGGCTTGTTCATTCTTCATGCCTCAGCCTAGCTATCAGGGCCCATCACATACTCCAGCCTGAACTGGCCAGATGACAAAAATTAGGAATATCTTGCAACATTGCCTAATCAGGCCCTGTATACTTCTCAAGTTTCAGTCATGGACCATGAACTTCTTGAAAGCATTTGTTGACCCCTCACACTCAGGTACAATCCAATCCTTAAGAGAAGGAGGAAAAAGCAGGAATTAACCATGAAAAAGATCTGTCAACAACGTCTTTTGAGACTGCCAGTTATTCCTTCAGTCATTTAAAGGACCCTTCTACTCACAGTGCTGGATAAGCATCAGAGTGAAATACAGCACTAACAGAACCAAAGTTAGTGCAGGGCCAGGTCTGTGCTGTCTGGGCTGGTACTAGAACAAGACACTCTTGGTCACTTGTTGAGGCTGTGATGGTGCCTATTCCTCTCTCAGGAAGGGCCCTCTGAATCTGTGCAGGTCTTGATGCCTGAAATCATTTTACCAGACAATATCCATATTTTAGGTATACTCTATGCACCTCCTCAGGCTCTGAGAAGAAAGTTGCAAAAGCCTGAAATGATGATTTATCTTCATGGGAAGAAGCTTTTCTCCAACTGTATGTATGTGGAGCCAGGTGGAACAATGACTTCTCACCTGTTTCCCTTGGGCAGGTGCTAATTATATCCAGTTGATGCTCTGCAGGATTTTCTCCTGTAACCACCCTATCTATTAGGGAATTAGAGGTGTCCATTCTTTCCATCACTTCCCCAGTCACTTTTCAATGGGGAATGAGCTAAGTGAGGAGGACTGCAGTGGAGACTTGCAAACAGGAGACAATTTCCAGGCAAAGTGGTATTTCACACTGCAGTATTTCTGCTGATTGTGTTGAACATTTTTGTCACATCCTCAGGTCTATTTGGCAATGTTCTATTGTCAGAAACACACAAAACAACAACACTTCATGATATCAAAACTTGCTTTTTGTCATTTTCTTTCAACAGACTCTGTGCATCACAGGACTGCCATTATGCAGCAGCTGAAATGGCAAGAAGCTGATGGAGGTCTGTGGGATTTCCCACATTGCGAACAGAAATTACTGCAGTAATCAGACCCAGCTTTCTCATGACCCACCCAAAACACTCTTTCAGCATTTGTTTCTAAAGCACTCTACCAGGCCTCTGATCTGGAAATTATGCATTACTGTTTCCAGAAAGTTCATTTACTGCCGTGTGCACTTCCCACATGACAGTGTTGTGAAATGGTGGTCTCTTGCAGCTTACCTTCCTTGTCTGCTCTGCTGGTGGTACAGCTCTAGGAGAGCAGGAAAAGTAATCTCATGATAGCAGTATATAGCACACAGTAGATATTTTCAGTAAGGCAGTTAGACCCTTTCAAGATCCTTTTGCACACAGGAACTACAGGAACATGGAAGGGTTCATGCCTTAGCATTTTTTCACCTTCAGTGACTAACACATAAGAACCCAGTGTACTGCTTTCCTGAGGCTATGCCAGGAACAACAGAGATTATTATCATCTCTTGTGGTTTCCAGAGAACATAGTGTGGGAGGTCATTCTGGTACACAGCAGGGAGATCATATCTCTGTTGGATGATCCCAGCTTGTTCCACTGTTTCCAGGAATGTCCATTTTGCTGACACTGGTCAAAAAAATCATCTGCATCTTCTCCACTAACCTTTTTGTCTGGAAATGGGATCACATGCCTTGGGAGCTGTCTTCTTCTGTACCTAAACTCAGCAACATTTAAGGTGCTCTTCCTCAGTCAAGTTGGGTGAATCTGGCTGTTTCTGTAGGCACTGTGACCATGCTACTTCTCCCAGTGCGTCAGTCCATGGGCACGGCACTGAGTAAAACACACTTCTAAATGACCTGACACTCGGTATGTGCTCATAAATATCACTGGTGTATGCTAACACCAGTCATCACACACCACTGTAGCTTCTTCTCAAGCCCAGAGGTTGCCTGGGCAACCAAAAAGCTTCTATTAAAAAATAGAGCAAAGTTCATCACATGCCCATATGTAAACCTTAGAAAGTGGAAGCAGAAAAAAAGAATGATAATTATGTTTAAGTCCTCAGTGAACTCAAACTACGTCATTGTTTAACCACTGTGACAATCTGCATTAGCAACCACATGACAGACTGCAGTGGTTTTTCACAATAGTCTTCTGTACTGTGTTTTTAAAATGCTATACCAGACCTCTATCCCAGCAGTACAACATTATCATTTAGAATTCAAAATAGCATTTAGTTCACAAGACTTCTATAACAGTTTTCTTATAAACTAAATTTAGCTATCACTGAAATATTACTTTATTGTGTAAACAGCTACAAGTCTCGATATTCAAGGTTGGACTCATGTACCCATCACTTGGTCTAATTCAACACGTACACCTTATTCAAAAACAAATTAGCACATTCCCCTTCACACAGTACTGCACACTGTCAGGATCTGTCATCAGGTCATTTCAGTTTAAGAATTTATATATATTGAATAATATCAGGTGCACCCAAACCAATTGCAGAACACATTCAATCAATTCAAAACTGAAATTAGACGAGAACTAAAAACTCTTTGCTACCTTCCAACTACGTTCATGCCATAACCCCGTTTTTTTTTTACAGAGATGATATTTTTGCTGAAACCAACACATTGAGTGAAATGTGCAGCATCCTGACAACAGACTTGCAGTTGCTGATTGACCATGGCCCTTGGCACAAAAAGTGGGAAGCAAAGCTGGATCTTTCTTTTGTTCTAATCTTGTTCTATTTGTCCTTAGTTAAAGAAAAACTAATGCATATTATCTGCTGAAGCCTAGCAATGGAAAAAAAATTATCTGATCCCATTATAGCCATTCATCCATACTTGTGTTTGGGATTTTCTTTCTTCTTTTTGGTTTGTCTGGTTGTCGTGGGGGGGATTGGAGGGGCAGGGGGGTAGCGGTTGCCATAAATATTCAGGACCCAGACCTGGATAGATACCAAATAGCCATTAGCTATGTGACACATTCAGTTGGCACCATCTAACCAAATTATCAGCCACATGGTAGTTGGAGTTCCCATAGCTTATCATTCACACAATTTCTAAACTATAAATTAAACAGTGCCAAGATGGAACATGACTGTTTGTCTTGTTAAAGTGCTAGAAAGAGCCTTGGTGGGGTTGGAGTTTGCACAATACAGGAACCATTCCAAACAGGCAGTTTGCACATAACATTCACTTGGAAAACAGGACACCTTAATAGCAGAGATGTGCACTGTTCCATGTCCCTTTGAATGAGAATGTTTAAATTATGTTACCATATGTTACCTACCATTATGTTACACAGTTAGCATAACTTTGGATGCCTAATAAATACCACACGTCACGCCACTTACAGCTGGTGTGCAGACAACCAACCAGTGTATTAAACTGAGTGGAAAAACAAAACACAAAAAAACCCTAGTGGACGCTGAGCCACGATCACCAGCACTGTAAAAGCATCAGATCTAATTCAAATCCCACACGGCTGTGAACTTCTTAGCATTCTCCCGGAAATGGTTTTGCATACAGCATCAAGCAGAGTACAGCCCAGGAAAACTTTCTGAAAGTCATGCTTAAGGATGCCTTTCACTTACTGTTTTATCACTGGTATATTTAGATTTAAAAAACTGCAAAGAGAGAGAGGAATCCGAGGGTTTTAAAGAGACGAGGGGAGCAGCCAGCTAAGAAGTAAGGCTGAAGGAAAGGACGCTACATTCTGTTCGTGTAACTTGGGATCCAGTCCTGCAAATATCAAATCCCAGGGCTTATCTCTACTTGGACAAGCAAATTAACGTCTGACTATGCAGACCGTGTCTGTCTCCACTGCTCTTCCAATTTATTCCCAGGTTTTGATGCTCTGATTAACTGCGTAAATATTGGTGTATGTCCATGTGATTCAGTGTTCTTCTGACCCAGGATCTGTGTCTGTTTGTGATACCTGACTTAAGTTTTGGAGGTATATAAGAACCTTTGAGATAAAAAAAAGTGCATCCTTTTTTTTTTTTTGCAAACCATCTGGAAAAGTCCTTTCACACAGGCATTTGAAATACAGTCAAGGAAGAGATAAAAACTGATGCATACTCTAAAGCCTATTATTTTGAGGCGTTTCGGCAACACCATGTATCCATTTAAGTCATCTGCCACTACCTCTCTGTTTCCAGTTGATAACTGCACTGGAAAATTTAACCTCTGGCTGAAACTCTCTGCAGTGCTGCCTTCTCAGATTGGTCCGGGCTTTTTTTGGTAGTGAGAGCCAAGGTATATTTTAGACAAAACAGTTCAGCTTGTTCTAAGAATCAGGCTGAAGGAAAGCAGTTTATTCTTCCCATGTTAGAAAATTCAAACAACTTGATGTTTTCAACAAGAAATCCCAGGCTTCATTTGAAATGGGCCTAGGAAGAGACTTCAGTGGCTGGGACATGCCTTTTGCCAGACTAGTGGTGCCATCTCCTGCCAGCCCTGCACAGGAGTCTGGGCTGACGGTGCAGTTCCTGCTCATTTTAACCCCCCTTCAGCCAGGGCTGCTGCTGAGAAAGGATCCTGATACCTTATCCTGCCCTGAGCTCACCTTCCTGCTCACTGCCTCCTGCCAGCATTAGTGAAGTGGTCTCATCAGAACCTTTTCCCTTTGGCCAGGTTAACCTTCAAGCACATCTGCTCCCAGATCCATTTCACCTCCAGCATGCAAACTCAGGAGCCTATGTAAAGTCACAGTGAGAAGGAGTAGCTGGAGATGAGGAGGAAAAGCGTGGGATGGCCTCTTTGGTGGTTGTACAGACACATTTTGGATCAGTGTAAGAGACAGATTTAGTTAACAAACCTGGGAAACGCCCTGGCCTGACATCAGGAGACTTGCAGTGCACAGGGCTATGTCATGCTGCAAACTACTAGTCCATGAGGAATGAATCTTCAAACAATGCACACCGATCCAACTTCACTGCACCTGTGATTAGATCAGCAGTGATAGAGGTTTGAAAGCAGCACTGAAAGGTCCAGAACCCTGCAGAGAAAGGGGATCACTGGCTACAAGGACAACTCCACAGGCAAAGAGGAAAACATAAAAGCTCATGTGAGAGAAAACACTTCTTCAAACCTGCTGCTCTGAAAAAGTACTAATAGTATTGTCAATATGGATGAATTTTTAGGAAAATGGTAATATTTGAAGCCTTCTTTGTGCCTTACACCACCAGGAATGTCTCTGGCCTTTGGAGCAAGGTTAGTAGACCCCTCCACCCCCATAGCCTCCCCCCAGCACCCATCTCACCTGTGCATCGACAGCTGTGGTTGAAGAACTTGAGGGGCCACCGTTCCCGGTCATCCACATTTTTGAGAGTGTAGGGGCCACTCCAGGGCTGAGTGTCTGCCTGCACACCCTCGCACTGTCCCCTGCCCTGCAGGGACCCGCAGATATTGCCTGGCTCTGTCCCCAAGGGCGGGCAGCAGCGTTTCAGGCGAAGGGCTTCCACTGTCATGCAGACACGGGGAAACTGTGCCTGCACCTGTGGGGGACAGCAGCAGCTTAGGTAGCCCAGCCCAGCCCAGAAGAGCCACCTCAGGGTTCCCATTACAGCTGGGTGCAGGCTCTGCCTCCCGGCTGAACCTGAGTGAGAAGAGCAGGGAGATCTCTACTGTGGGACAGCCTGGCCTCACCACAGCTCCATGCCCCGGCCAACCAGGATAATAACTCTTGCTGCTGAGGATGCTGGTGTTGGGTGTTTGTTTAATCCCGGCCTCTAATTGCCTTGAATGCAGTTCAAAAGACGGGTGCTTTGACTCTGTGGTGCCTGCCCAGCAGCCACGGCTTTGAGCAGGGTTTATATAGAGGTTGGGAGAAGCCCTCATTAGGGGGATTAGCACAGCACAAATCCTCGTGTTTTGCACATGACATCAAGGGCAGAAAAGATGCCAGTGTGAAAGCAAGTTCTGCAGGTTCTTGCAGCTTGTCAGGAGAGTGAATGCCTCAGATTTATTTCTCCAAGTCTTTTATGAGCTTTGAGAAATTGATGGTCTTGTTTTAGCTGAGGTGGCTGGAGAAACACATTTATTCTTTTAATCAAAACCCTGTAAACAGATGATAAATAGAAGAGGAAACCTCTTCTCTTTTAGTTCATTCACTGCAAGATAATACTTTCCATTAAAGCAGTATTAGTGGAAACTAACTGGAAGTGCAGAGGATAGAGGTGCATCATTAACAAAAATTAATAAATGTGGTACTATAAATTTGGGATGGAGATTCCACCTGCCAACTGCTGAACTTCAGTGCTTGCACTGAAAACATCTGAGTGGCAAGCGAAGAAAGGTTTCCTTCCTAATAGCCTTATTGCATGCAAAATAAATTATTTACCTGTTTTAAAGAGTGAATGGTCCTTATTTGCTCTCAAATCCTTTCCCCATCATTACATCAGAGGTCATTGTAGAGCTGGTCTGGCTGTTAGACTTTCAGAACTGTCACAGCTGAGCATTTATTACCCACCTGGCAGGAGACAGTCTATGAGATTGATCCACACACCAGACATGCACGTAAGTGGTTCTGTTCAGTACACTGACAAAAATATCCTTAAAAAGCTCCTAGTATGCAGCATTTCTTGCCCTAAATGCAACTCCTAGAGCAATAAATTTAATAAACAAAAATAAAGTCATGATAAGTGGTTCTGTGAGTCTGAAGCAACAGCTATTAGTTCAGGTCCACCATACTAAATAAAAACTGGCAACTCCCCCTGCTTCACTGAAAGCTTTCACTACCTTCCCCCTCCACAGAGCTAAACAACAGCTCTGTTGTTTAGCCATTTTTATAAGCATGTATAATGAAAAAAGCCATGGTTGTGTCTGTGCTATTCAATATGGATGTTCAACCTCACCATTCTGCCACAAGAAGTTTTTGATCTATGCAGCAAATTATTGCCATCATATAGACTAAAGAGTTCATCCACACTGTGGACACTGTCATCAGCACTTCTAGGTTCTCAGATCTTTATATCAAAAACTTACTCTTTGACAGATTAACTATGATTCTACCTCATTTATGGAGGCATAAAGCGAATTAGCAGTACCATGTATTCTGAAATGGGTTTCAACTCGCCTCACTTTGGATTCAATTTACCTGGAATTGGCTTTTGTCTGCTGCTCTTGACACAACATGTGAAAAAGACAGAAACTGTGAATAGGCACTGGAAAAACATGTTGAAGAAGCTCAGGAGTTATGAATGGAAGCACTGGCTCAAAAACCATCTGAACAATACTCCTCCCCATCCTACTCAGCACCCAAATACATCTCTCTGGTGTGTGAAGGATCTGTCTTTGAATCTGTGTTAGACAATGTCTTGTACCAAAGACATTGGTTACCCACATTATCCACATACTATCTGAAAGCAATTAAAGTGAACACTCACTTATCAGCATCACTGAAATTAACTCAAAACATACAGATAGGATTCAGCTAACCAATCAAACCCCTGAACTGATGGGTCTATACAAAAATAGAAATATGCGTCCAAGCAGCCATTTTAGTCAAAGATGGCTCAATTCAGACACTGATAGGAAGGTTCCTACTGCTATTTGAGACCCTATACAAGACAGAAAGAGTCAGGGCAGAAAAAGGGGAGGTACTGAGGCAGGCAAGATAAGGTAAGACAAGAAAATGGGCTTCTAATGTAGTACATGAGGAAGGAGAAATCTGCTGTTTTCAGAGAAGCTGGAGTGTGGAGAAAAGGAATAGCAGGTAGAGGATGACATGGAAATTACTTAGTGTGCAGGGGAAAGAGAACTGTGAGTAGAAGAGTGGCACACGTGTCGCTTTTATTATGACTACTTCCCTCCATCACAACTATGTAATTTTACAAAACTGGGAGCACACTACAGCATGCTCTCCTGGCATAGATGTAGCACTAGTCTCTGGTCCTCAGTAATGCATTAGCAGTTTAGGAGGGGGGTACCCAGACAAATGGAAAAAGGACAGACAGATCCCACATCCTGGCGTCACTGTGTCGCCAACAACGGTGGTTCTCTGCTGCTGCATGACACACCATGAGGAATACACTGAACAAAATTACAAAAAGACAGTTGTCTTTCAGTTAGTCATTGGGAAACCAGCAGGCACTGTCTGTTCCTTAGTGCATCACTACTGAGAAGTTCCTCCATTTTTCCCACGCAATCACACTTAAATAAAGGAGCTGTTGTTGGGGCTGCACAGAATCAGCACTATTTCAGTTTGCAAATTAGCATCCTGAATGGCTTTCTATTTACTATCGAGTTTTACTACATCTTGAAAAATGAGTAGTGCTGTGTGTTGGTCCTACTGCCCTGAACTATCAAGGGAGGACTTTTCAGGCATCAAATCTGAGCACATGAGCCATGCCAATGATCCAAACTGTGACTGCACTGCCTTATCCACACGCACTGGGCTTGCATGCCACAGTTTGGCAGACAGGGAGCTACAGGGGTGGCTTCTGTGAGAAGCTTCTAGAAACTTCCCCCATGTCCACAAGAGCCAGTGCCAGCTGGCTCCAAGATGGCCAAGGCCAAGCCCATCAGCAAAGGTGGTAGCACTTTGGGGATAACAGATTTAAAAGGGGGAAAGAAATTACTGCAAAAAAACAACTGCAGACGGAGGGAGGAGTGAAAATATGTGAGAGGAACAGCCCTGCAGACACCAAGGAGAAGAAGGAGGGGCAGGAGATGCTTCAGGTTCAAGAGCAGAGATTCCCCTGCAGCCCCTGGTGCAGCCCATGGTGAGGCAGCTGTGGCCCTGCAGCCCATGGAGGTCTACAGGGGACCAGAGACTCACCTGAAGCCTGGGGAGAACTCCACACCAGAGCAGGTGGATGCCCAAAGTGGGCTGTGACCCTTTGGGAAGCAGGCTCCTGCTAGGATCTGTGGAGAGACGAGCATCTGCTGTAGCAGGCTTGCTGGCAGGACCTGTGACCCTGCAGGGACCCACACTGGAGTAGTCTGTTCCTGCATGACTGCATCTGTGGGAAGGACTCATACTGGAGAAATTCATGGAGGACTATCTCCTGTGGGAAGCACCCCAGGCAGAAGCAGGGGCAGACTGTGAGGAGTCCTCCCCTGAGGAGGAAGGAACAGAAGAGACATGATAGACTGACCACATCCTCCATTCACTGTTCCCCTGCACTGCTGGTAGGGAGAAGGTAGAGAAATTGGGAGTGACATTAAGCCCAGGAAAGGGAGAGATATGACGGGAAGGTGTTTTCAAGAATTTATTTCTCATTACCCCACTCTGATTTGACTGGTAATAAGTTATACTAATTTCCCTGAGTCTGTTGTGCCCATGATAGTAACTGGTGAATGATCTGTCCCTGCCCTTATCTCAACCCACAAGCCTTTCTCTATATTCTGTCTCCCCTATCCAGCTGAGGAGGGCATGACAGAGTGGCTTTGGTGGGTATCTGCCATCCAGCCAGGATCAACCCACCACACCACACATCTGAGCTACTGGGTCAGGCTACCACACCTGAAACTGTGTTCAATTTTTAATTACAATAGTTAGGATTTATGCTGAAAGTACAAGAAAACAGTATTTCAGCAACCTTGCAGTCTGGATTCATGCACAGGGTCACCCCCAATAGAAAACTTCTCAGCCTGTCATCAAAGGCTGGCAAAGAAATATATCCATATGCCAACACATTTTTGGGATAAGTACATTCACATATTTTTGTGGCAAGAGAGGAAATAAAGAATGCTCAAAGGTACAGAAAAAGAAATCACTAAACACAATTCACACAAGTAATACAGAATTCCTGACTAGTAAGTAGGCAGCAAGTTCACATTTTCTTTGTCAATGACACTATTGTTTCTCAGGCTCCTTCTACTGTACTCAAGTACCGATTAGTATCAAGCCAGAAAAGTATTTAGCCTGTGGAATTTTGGAAAGAATTTTGGTCAAAATAAAACATTCTACATATAAACTTGTGTGAAAACCAGTATATCAACAGAAAGAATAAATAAATTACATGATAATTCATAATGACTTAAGAGATAACAAGAAGAAAGACAATTTTGCAAGGAAAACTGCAGCAGAGGCTTTCAGACACCTGTGTGTGTTCTACATTTCCTGAGTCTCCTAGCAAATTTATGTCCTTGGGATCTCTCAACACAAGCTACTGCCCTGTCAGCACCTTACCCTTTGTCTCCCTGTCCTGTATGTGGGAGAATGAGGACAACATCTGGGAATGTCAGAGCAGCTCTGAAGATCTCATGATCCTGCTGCTGCACAGAAACCCTCTTCATATGAACAGTCTCATCATCTCCTGGCTTCTCATATTTAAGTTATTTATCCAGTCCTTTTCTAATGCATGGAATTATTTTCCTGAAAATCAATTTATATGCTACAACATGTTCACATGTTAGAATAGAAGAGCAACTCAGAGAAGAACAATCTGCTCAGGTCTCATGGAAAATACACCAGATGAATGCAGCCAGGAATTAAACCTAAGTTAAAGACAGTTTCACAGTCTTCCATGAGTTTTCTTTCCTCAATAACCACAAGGCTGCTGTACGCTATCAGTCTGGATGCTAGATACTCAACCTTTCCTTGCGTCACCAATTTCACATGTCATCTTTTTGTGGATTTACCTGTAGGCCTCGAAGTGACAGAGAATGAAATTTATCTCACCTGATGTTAGACTTCTCTTGATTACTGAAATCTACACTTAACCAGTCACTCAGGGTTTCCTTTGTAGGATACTCTCTTAATGGAGAGAAATAGCTGGGTTTAGGTGCAATTCACTTGGCCTGCTTTCTGTACTCACATTAGGAGTGTCTGAACTGCACCACACAAGACCTAAACTCAATTTATTTATTTCTTGTAAAGGGAGCACTGGTTTCAGTGGTAGGTACCCAATATGCATGAGAGGTCTACATTTAGACAGATGAATCCCTCTTGGATTCTTCATGGATTCCTCACTGGGCCTTGTGGTCTGGCTACACTTGCTTCCCAGTAGTCTGGAGCTGACTGCAGTGGGAATTACTTAAAGACACACATTTCCAAAGCTCTGAATTTGCTAGCACTTTGCTTCTCCCCTCCCCAAAGACACGTGCTAGCTGAAGCATGTACTCTGCACAGCTTGCACAGGAAGGTCCTACACTCTTACACTGCTCTGGTAACACATGCCTGCGTCAGCTCTGCCAGATCTTTCCACAGCCTTAAATAAACATTATTTGTAGACACATTTTTACACTTTTAAGTCAGGTGTTGCCTTACTGTGGTTTTATGCATTTCTGTCTGAGATAATAATTGAGTACTTCCATTTCTTTTGTAAGATCTTTCTTTCATCCTACTTACTCATTCAAGATGTCTGAGAAACTTCTTCGGTGATCATGCTAGAGTATCATCATTTGGTTTATGAGACTCAGAACTCTGTCACTTTCTAACTAAACAAGCCAAGCACACTTTTTCCAGTGCCCATATTATGCAGAAACATGGATATAAGCTTAAACAAGTTATAATTTAGATAAACACAATGCTGACTGGCAGATTAAACTGCTGCTGTGGTAACCACCTACCCAAAGACATCTTTATCTTCAGAATTATTTCATCATCTTCTAGCCCAGACTCACAATAAAGGCAGACTTAGAATATAAAGTGTGATTCACTTAAGGAAGCCAGAATCTGGAAGGTAAGAGAATTAAATCTCAGTTACCCTGACATTCAGCAATACTCTATGGAGGGAAAGAAGCACCTCCAGGGAACAACACACCCCATTCTCAGACAGACCTTGCATCTTGGCAACATCTTCTGTCCTAATTTCTCTGCCTTGATCGTAAAAGGAGGTGAGGGTGACTAGTTTGAATTCAGACAGACACTAAAATTCTAAATGTCTCTGAAATCCAATGAATATCACTAAATGGCTGTGGTAGGGGAGGACCTGATCTACATAGAGTAGATGTATGTCAGTTTACAAAATGTGAAGTGAAATAGGTAGGATAGAGTCTCTCATCTCATCAATTCAGCTGGCAACAAATCGGCCCTGTCACAGGGAAAGAAATATGAAGAAGGAAATTCAGATCTGGCTCCGTACCGCATTAAAAAAAAAACCTGAAAGATACGACAAGCACAGTATTTGAAATAATATCAGAAATTATAGAGTCATAGTATAGTTTTGCTTGGAACCTTACGTTCAGCTTTCCAGAGCCTGTTCCAGAAGACATTCTTCTCTCACAGTTTTTACTCAAAACACTAATGCTACTACTTATCCCAATAGAAAATATTAAATGGAGCAAAATATATTCATCCCTCATTATATGTAGTCTAAATTCCAAGACCATTGTTGGACAAAGTAATGAATGCTCCCTTGCTTTAAGCAAGAGGATGTACACACATTCAAACAAAAAATATAATGTTTCCCCTGAGGTTCACTGAGGAATAAAGACAGCATTGATGACCATAGCAGGACTGAAGGCTAAGGTTTCACTTAACTGCCCCAAATTTGCCTTGTTAACTGTACCATAAATTCTCTAGTTCTACGTTACAATGGAATATGAGTCCTATATTCCTAGAAAAGCATAAAGTAGGAACTCTGGAATATATCACTGGGAAAGAGAAAAAAAAAAAAAAAAAAAAAAAAAGGGGGGGGGGGGGAAAAACAACAACCACAACCCAAAACTTCCAAGGAACGGGATCAAAAAATGCCTCCTTAAATGAGGTTCCTGAGCTGAACTCAAACAGGATAAAGCTCTCCTAAACTTCTCACTCACAGGGGGGCAGGGGAAATAAAAGACTTGAATACAAATTATCGGATTGTAGAAATGCATCATCAGCTGAAAATTTTTGTTGTCTTTTTAACTGCATTTATTTCCCAAAAAATTGAAAAACACCATTCTAGTTCTTCTACAGGATCAGAAACCAAATACACTATAACTAAGATTTGTTATTAAAACACAAAAAAACCCTAAATGTGACTCCCGAGTCATGTTTTCTAAACCCCTTGTATCTGTCACACTATGTAACTAAATGAGATTCACCAGATGTCCATAAACAGTGAGGGAGACAAAGTCAGAAACCTTTCAGTCAAGAGACAGAAACAAATCTTCTCTATCAAACAAACCCAATTTTTAATCCAAAGAGAAGGAAATTTTACTGCTGAGAGGTAGAAAAGACAGAAACATATATCAAGTGCAGAAATTCCTTCAGGGACAAGGAGGAGACTTTTTAAATCGGGTAGATGTGCAACTTAGGGGACATGGAGGAAAAAGAGGAGCATTTCACACGAGGAACACCTGAACTTGAGCCTATGGAAAACACCAGGCACAGCAACTTTTGTCAGAAACTCCAAATAGAGGTATTTCACAGTAAAGCTTTAAGCTTCATTATTTGTCGTGTTCTGTGACTGCAAGTTCTTGCAGCCTGCAGCAGAGCTAGGATGTGGGGTACACCTCTCTCCGATCCTCTCCTTCTGCCCCAGTTTTCATTCACTTAAAAGCGGAGCCAAGGATGGCCATGGAAAAAGCGTGTGGACCAAATCCCCAGATTTTGAATCTTTGCATAAGGCTGAAAAGACATTGTAAATTTTTTTTTCCTCTGAGTCCCTGTGAGGTGTCAACTTCAGTATTTGATGGACATTTAAAAAAGCATATGCAACTATATCTGTAGCAGCAGAGAAGCTTCCCAGCTGCAGAGAAGGAACTTTGTGACGAAACATAAACGCTTAGTTAGACAGCCTGTATTTGTGTCCTAGCAGGGGGTTTCCTCTTTAGGGAAGAAGCTGATAGAAAAATAAATGGAAATGTTTGCTGGCAAGAAGAGCCCTAGAGTGCAGCAAAAACGATTGTGTAAAGAAGGTACAGCTGAATGAAGAAATGCCTGAATATTCTCTGACAAGCAATAAAGCAGCAACACTTGAGGCTTTTTCACAGAACCTGCCAAACCACATTAGAAATCTGCATCAAGCCTGCAAAATCAAACAGACAGAAGTTTAAAAATTCCAGAATTGAGGTTATCTCTTAATTTTATCCTCTTCTTCCACGTAAGACTTTAGGCTTTACTCAGTGTGTGCAATCTAAATCCCACACCAAACAAAAAAGATATTTTCTTCTCAATGTCCCCATGGCTATCATCTTTAGTATTTTGGTGATCCACAAAATTTCTGTTTAACATCACAAAAGCTCTGAGAACGGGTTTACCATTACAGGTAATATTATCTTTACCTTTAAAACAGAAATTTCAGACATTACCACAGCATATATTTGTCATAGATCCATGTGCCTGAGTACTCCTGCTAAAAATCAGACACTTTGAGGGGGTGAGGGTGACCCACTCTTTTCCTGCCCCTCAAGGAACTCAGAGGCAGGGGGGACCAAACCTCCAGAGCAGCACTGGTGGGTATAGCCAGACGACTGCATAAAAGCAGTCTTGGGGCCACACCCAGGCCCCCCAGCTGACCAGCACCTGCTGGCCGCTGTCTCCACTGTGTCCAGCTCTTCCCTCCATAGCAAACGACCTTGGGACAAGCTGTCTGTCAGGGTGCCACTGCACAAGCCAAGCAGAGAGTCAAAGATCCAGCATCCAAGCTTGCACCATGACTCTTTTATTCAGCAGTGTGGAAAAGGCCAAAAAGTAAGCACCCATTCTCTTTTTTTCCTTCTTTGATCACATATCTGCAGGAAATTAATACCTCCCTAATTCATCCCCAAAGCACCAGAGAAGTCTTTGATGAATAACTGAAAACTTTTTGCAAAAAAATTAAAGTATTTTTGATATCACACTCAGAGGAGTTGTAAGTGATCATTTTAACATTTCCTTCTGTCCCTGAGTACTCAAGTGTGCAGTCTTAATGTTATTTCAAAACCTTAAAAAATCTTTAGGAAAAATAGTAATATTAGCAGTTACACTACCCCTTATCTGTCTTATTAGTAGGGATCTAAGTACCACTACCCTTGCTTTGTACTAAAAGGATGTTTGTCTGTAGTGAGTGTTCCTCATACTAGACAAGTAATTCAAATCAATGATGTGATGCTGTGCTTAGAAAAGGACCAGCGACACCTTTTCATGCATAGATGAAAAATGCTGAACAGAGAAGTAAGGAGATGCTTTACTGCTGCAGTAGTGACACCAATATTGAAAGTCCTTTTTCTGTGTATTGTTCTGATGTCAGTGTATTAAAAAGGTTACCAAAAAAATTACCCAAAAGCAGGAGAATATGTCTTAAAGAATCAAAGAATTTAATTTCTTTAGCTTACTGAAACAAAGCTGGGTGCTGACTTGGCAGTTTTGTGACTACCAAATGCCAGGTACGAAGAAGATCTCTGATCTAACAGAGAAAAAGTTTAACAGAGGGCAGGACCAGATTAAAGTATATATTTGAAAAAATTGCAACAAATTACCAAAGACAACCAATGAACTCTCTGCCTCTTCATGTCTTCAAATCAAAACCAGACGCCCTCCTTAAAAATATGCTTCAGAAAATCCAAATTATTTTTCTCAACTTACAAGTCAAGAAAGGAACAGGAGGAAACAGATGAACGGCAAAGACTAGGTGACATTAATTACCAGATCTCCTGGCCTCGAAGCTATTCCTTCAGCTTTCTGTGAAGTAAAGTAGTTTCAGCCATCTATTGACAGTAGAGGAATAGTGAGGTCCGGGAAATTTTGAACTGCGCTCCAGATTTTGGCAAGAAGCAACCACTAACCCTTCTGTCCTTGTCCCCGTCCCAGCCCTCTGGAGCCACCCTCTCCCTCCCTGTCCCTTCCCTCCCACTCATCCCGCCCTTCACGCACAGTTTCACTTTCTCTTCTCTCGTCCCTCCCGCCGTCAGTAGTGGGAGACGGCGAAGGGCAGAGGAGGCACCGCCAATGAAGCTCTCTGCTTTCATTTCTGCCATCCTAAATAAAATGTTGAAACTTAGAAGAGCCGAAAAGGGAGACGGGAAGGCGGGGCACGCTGCGCCGGGAGCGACGCGGTCGGTGCGAGCCCGACAAAGCAATTCCCGCGTGCAGCCCAAGCCCCGGGGCAGCCGTGCCCGCTCAGAGCCCGCGGGCCGGCCCGGCAGCAGCATCCGCTCGCCACCTCCCGGGCACGGCGAGGAAAGGAAAAGGAGGAAAACGCTCCTGCCGAAACCCGGGATCGAACCAGGGACCTTTAGATCTTCAGTCTAACGCTCTCCCAACTGAGCTATTTCGGCTACGGTGCTGCTTTTGTGGAGGTGAGACAGTACTAATCTGTTCTTCCATACCCGCCATCCGGCTGCTCGTATCCGACGATTGAAATAGAGTATGTGTTACTAGCCCTGCGGTGCCGGGTGCCACAAACGAGTCAATGGTGGGTCTTCGCAAACCAGATTATGCCGTAAGCCAAAGACAAATCAGCAGTGACACAAAACATGCACATACAAACATCTATGCACAACACAGACATCAGTATGAAGGTGTTTTGGCAGTGGCTCCCTGGATTATTGGGGGAGGTAAAAGGAACAAGAACATTATGTGGCACTCAGGAGCATTAAAGTGGCAGTATTTTAGCTTCAGTTTTCAGAGACTTTATTTTAAAGCCTGACAAATTGTGTGCAGAGATGATGGTATCACAAAGAGACATGAATAGGAAGGGCACCTGCACCTTCTTGCGTCCATGGTCTTGCTGGGAGATGCATGTGCCACTGGAGAAGCTCCCTGCGTCTGCAAATCACAAATCCTGACTAAGCAGTGTTATTATAAGAAATATAGTTTACGTTCACGTTCGTGATTAGGCATTTAGTTCAACAGGCAAGTGCTTGCATACTCCTGTGGCTACAGGTCAAAGGTAGAGGATGCATCCGAGTGCCCACATTAGCACCTGTAGTGGGCATGGACAGCTCAAGTTTGTGTTGATTTGCACAGCCCATGGTCTAGGAAAAGCTACCGGTGAGGGCATCTCCTACTCACACTTTCTGCACACTGTGAGGTGAGAGAGGCTGCTTTGCAAAATTGTCCATGGCTGCTCCCTCCTGCCTGTAAAAATAACCCAGACTCTCTTCCATAGTAATAGAGGAATTAACAAATCCCTCCTTTTTTGAGCGGGGAAGAAGCAGCCTCAGCCTAAGCCAGCCACGTGAATAGTTGGTGCCATGAACCACCCCATTTCCTCTTATTTTCAGAGTGTATTTTTCCTCAAATTGTCCCACATTTGTGGGTTCTTCAGGAGCTGATGTATTTTCAGGAGTCAAAGACCTGTTTTCAGAAGTACAAAAGCTAAGGACTGAGCCAGCAGTTTAGTGACTGAGAATAAAAACCTCTGTACAAAAAAAAATTCAGTTAGGGAGAGGTTAAAAAAACCCACCCACACTTGTACTTAAGAGTAGTAAGAACAACATACTGATACAAAATCTTATCTTCTCATGATTTTCCATTGCCACTAGCAAAGATTGTTTTGCTGAGAAATGATGAATGTAATCCCTTAACAAGCATGTCTCCTACTAATGCAGCTAACATAATCTTGTGATCTTTGGTGCAGATAAACTCCAAACGTGTCACAGCATGCATAGAAGTCAAAACACTATTGACTTAAGAGTTTTCATACATTACCACAACAATCAGAGGTACTATGGAGCAACGGGTTATTCTGATTTTTATTTTTAGAAATCTTTGTTTTGCCAGGTGAAATGGCAATGGAAATAGAAACTAAAGGTAATGCAAAGCAAAATTAAAAAGAAGGACAATTCAGTCTCAGATACAGCATATTTAATAAAAGAGTCAGCTTTTCCCCTAACAGAATTTGGTGAGTGGGTTTGTATTTAAAGTTCCTCCTTCTGAAGACTAGAAAGATATTTGCATTCCACGGCTGCCTAATGAGCATAAGCAGTTTTAGCAAAATCAAGCATTCTGAGTCCAAAAAACCACAAACAAAAAAACCCCTGATTTTTCACCCACAATCTTTCTCCTATATCAAAGAAAGTACAGGGTGGACAAACAAAAGCTATTTCCTAGCCTATCATCTTATGACAATGTAAACCAGCCTCAACCACAGCTGACAACCCTTAATGCCAAGCAGCACACAAATTTAAGCAAGTGCCAAGGTCAGAGCAGAAGAAAGCCTTGGAGAAAGTAAGGGTTCTCTCCACTGCACAAACTGGAGCTGATACACACACACCACAAACACCCCACAGGCCACAGCATACAGGGTAAGCTGTGGCTGCCCCATCCCTGGCAGTGCTCAAGACCAGGTTGGATGGGGCTCTGCGTCCCTGCACATGGAAGGGGGCTTGAACTAGGTGATCTCTAAGGTCCTTTCCCACCCAAACCACTCTATGATTCTGTGACTGCAGATGGCCCTGCCTCAGCCGCCCACTTCAATGTCTTCCAAATCCTTTCACCTGCTGCTGGCAAGGGATGCACTGAATGGCAGCTGTGGTATGCAAAGACAGTGAGGTAGCAACGTTGGTTTTCCCCAAAAAGGGATTTCAGGAACTGCTTCCCAAAGAACTGATCCAACTCAGAACAGTAATCCCAGAAAGAGATTAAAATGACAGCAATCCCCACATACTTCCAAAGTTCGTGACAGAACCTGGATGAAAACCTTTGCCAAATTCCAGCCCTCCTCCCTTAGAAAGTTTTAGCAATTTAAGTGACATACACATTTACTCCACTTATTTTCTTACTGGTGTGGCCTCACTTTGTTCTGTGACACAAACCTTGAGAGAATGGACTGAAAGATTAGAGTGTTCACAGGATTTTACATCACTACCTTTGCCTTCTGCAGAAACGCTTCCCAGTAAAATCAGTGAGAAATAAAACCTAAAAGCATCACACTTCTCCACACTGACAGTTCACTGGTTGATCCTTTGTCCTCTTCTTCCTACAGAAGCAAGAATTCTAATGGCAAAATAAGCTGTTTTCTTTAACAGAAAATAGACTTTTCCCTGTGAAAGAAATGCTCCTATCAGATCACTCACCTAAGAAAACCTGATCTACAGCGAAGTAGCTCAAAGTAAAAGCCTCCTAGATTATTTAAATATACATATTTCAATATTTTAAAAAGTGCATGTATGTATTTATTTATATATAAGTAGTAACACAAAGCCAAAAAAGCTCAAACACTTTGATGAATTAAATTTTCAAAAACATTTAAATAAACTAGAACAGCTTCCGCTAAAAATTAATAGATCCTATTGAAAATCCATTCCTGGTAATATCACTTCTTCGGATAGTCACATAAATATCAAAGCTTGCATCTTCAGTATCTAAACATTAAAAACAACTTTCAAAAGTTGTATTCAGTAAACCAATTCCCCACTCCTGCTTTCTCCCATGCATTTCTGACAACATTATTTTTAGTGCTCCAAAAACACTGTACCTATTTTCAAAGCTTTAAAATATTCTTAAATTAAGGTTTATGCAGGTTTAAAATAGTAAGATTTTAGTTATCTGTAATCTCTACTCCTAAAAACACAACACAGCCAGTATAAGGAGATGTGAAATACACATATTTTCATGCAACTCACTCAAAGCAGCTGTCACAGTAATCACAAGCACAGCTAAGACAGATCTTTCCCAGACTTCAGCTATTTCTGGCACTGACTTTTGCAAAATACAAAACAGTAAGATGGATATCATAAGGAAGGATGCACATTGTAAGGAAGTCATATATCAAGGAAAGTATAAAAATTAAGGAGATATTTGAATGTAGTCAGCAACATGCATTTGACAGTGACATTTCAGTGATTCATCCATAGAAGCACATCTGGTAAGCCATGTATGCTAACAGATCATTACGTATGAAGTCCTGTAATTTCTATCTGTCCCAAATGGAGGCTTTTACTTCCAAACCAAGTATCAGAAACCCAAAAAATATAACTGCCACACAATTCAAGTATACTATAATTATCCCACTTTGTCACAGAAAACTCACCTTCAATAACAGGCTCCTAGACTTTAAAACCCATACTTGGCACCGCAGTAAGCCTAGAAACTTCCTGGTTAGCCTTCTTTTAGATGACTCTTGCCAACCAAAAGTGGCATTTTACCAACAGCACCATGCACCACACAAGAGGTGTGATGAAGTTGGGAACACCTGTACTTCAAGAGTTAACTCCCAATTTCTGAAACCCTTTGGAAGTCACGGCTTTTTCTGAGTATACCACAGCATCCCAGTCCTGTGCCTCCTGCAGCTCTGCCCAGGGGCCACAGAGGATCAGGGACTGTGCCAACCACAGAAGCTGAAGTGATAAAACCAAGAACAGTGGTCTCTTACGTCTGACAGAAAAGTGAAGGTAATTTTTTCAGGATAGAGGAAGAGCTAAGAAATATTTTTTAAAAAAAACCCACCATCTACTTTTTTGGCCTGTTTTTTTTAATTAAGAGAAACCAGTTACACCATAATATTACTAAATCAACTTTGAACAAGATTCATTGACATATTTATAGAATTGAAGGTTTTTTCCCAAATTTTATATTAAAACTCAAATACTGTTTTATCTTTAAAATGTTTATTACAGAAAAAAAATTGGTGAAACGCTGCACTGATTAAGGTCTGCCAACCCACAATACATAGAAAAAGAAGTGTTTAAAAACTTTTTCTCCTTAAGTAGCCTTCATATTTCAGGAAATAAGACCATTGGAATGTTAACTGTGTTCCAGTATTTCAAGTTTGTTACAATTACAGCTAAGGAAAGGGAATTAACATGTAATAGACAGTAATACAGTAAAAAGCAGACAAAGTTTATGGAAATGCTTCTGGAAATCTCAGCCGGAACACCTGCTACTTCTTGACATCTTTCCCCCCTTGTTCCCTTTAAAAAGAGGCATTTAAAATGATAGAGTAGATAAGTTTAATCAGTCATCTACAAAAGTTAATAGTGCACCAGCAGCAGAGAAATGGACGGAATCATACAGGTACTGTATCCAGGTTTTGTCAACCAATTTATAGTCTCCAAAAAATATATAATTTCTCCCCTTGATTAAAAATAAAATCCAACTCTTTGAAGTGACAAAAAATTCTATATATATTACACTGTAACAACAAACTAATACAGATGAATAATTCCAGAACAAAAACAAATTTAACTCCCAGTCCCAAAAGCTGCAATCACAGTTAACTATTCTTAAGGCAGATTTTACTTCAGTTACACTAAGTTATAACATTATAAATATTCTTCACTCCATACAGTTTTTTAATATCAATACCTACTGAGAATAGAGTATTGCACCAAAAACTGAAATTAAGAGGTTCAACTTATAAAGTGCTGAAACCATTCCAAAGTCGTGCTGTACTGTGGTTCTTTACTCATCATGGTTCATGTATCTTGAATACATTGAGTCCAGCGTGGCCACTTGATTGCAGGCTTTGAAGAAAAGATCATACGAGGTAGAAAAAACTCTTTCGGGTTCTGTGCCACACTATGGACCACTGAGCTGGGCAAATGGCTCTGTCACAGGAAAGGGCTCCAAAGCCTTCTCTGCGTTTTTCCAGTTGTGAAAATTTTCTCTGTACCATTCAACTAATATGGAGACAATGTTGATAAGTCAAGTTGACCAGAGTTAACAGGGAAATCCAAATATTCCACAGACATCGTAAGACTAACAGCATGCTAAGTTTCTTTATAAAAAATTTTAACCTACAATATTAGAAAAATCTAGTTTGAACTTTATAAATTCTTTATGCAAGACTTACTCTATTATTAAAAAGTGATTATTCCCGTTTTTTAGTCATGTAAATTCACTACTTAGAAAGCAGCCAATTTTATGTAAAATTCAAGTGTTACATTCAATCTCTTTAGCTTCTCAGTAGCTAACCTATAACCCATTTCCCCCTTTCCCTCTCCCATCACTCCTAAATCAGTGTAAAAGTCATCAGTCTTACTTGTTTTCATTATTCCTTCTTTCCAAGGCACTTTAGGTCTCCATCCTAAGTTGTGCATTTTTTCTGAATTCATTGGATATCTCAGGTCATTTGTAGGCCTGATGAAGTATAAAATGCATACGGAAAACAATCTGATTATACTTCTTCATTAATTGGAGATGCAGTACCTCACATTGTCTTCCAAGGAACATTAGATATGCTTCAATTTTGAAAATTCCCACCAACATGAACGGATTGCATTCCTTTCAAAAAATACAAGGCAGCTGAGCGCAGCTACAACAATACAATTCAGTTTGTACAATCAACTACTTGAAATTGACTAGAATAAATATTAATTAGTATTTTATTGGCACAAAAATGAATGCAAAACTCGAATCACTGCCAACACAATTGTGCAAATCAGTGCATTTGCAATGCAGAGCCAGTGTTTTCTAATATTAGCATTTACATTTTTTATCCTGAAAACCCACAAATTTACACATACTTCAGATTTAAAACACACAGGCTTCCGAAGTGGCATCATTACAGTGGCTCACTAGCTACACAACCTTAGTAATACTGAATATGTAGAATCCCAAGTGGCGAGATTCAACACAGAAAGACACATTTTATATTTAAGCATGGAAGAAATTTTCACTTCTGCAGTCTGGCAGATAGGTAGCCTAGCCTAGCATTCCTGTACTACTGGCACTGGCATATTGAATAGTCAAGGTACATGTGCAGGCACAAACCAAGTACTTATCACTTACTATAACATGCTAATCTTGAGCAGAAGCAGAACTCATTTTTCCATAGCAAGTAACCCCCACGACCTTTAAGTCACTCATTATAGAATTAAATAGTCATAAATTAGGTAGGTTAACAATCTTTTATAAGACCTCAACATTCCCTGAAACATGTATTCCTATGTGGTTGGTTTTCCCAAGCCCATTTATGTTTAAACATTAGCAGACAGGGCCCAAAACACATGAAGAAACATCTCAAACTGAATTACACTGAGAACTCCTGAACACTCATATCATGTGAGCCAAAGGCAGTTCATTCAAAGTCCTGTGATACACTCAGATAGGATTCTGAAGAACATTTCCTTTTAAAAAAAAAAAGCACATTTTTAAAGACACTTCAGTTGCCATGATAACAACACAAATGTGAACAGAAAGTGAGAATTCTAAAGGCCATAATACTTAACTGCTCTCAGTAGACACGTCATTTCTAATCACTCTGGAGAGAGTGATATCTAAAGTATAAGCAGAGACTCATTGCTGCTGCAGAAAAGAAATGGCAATAAAAGAACAGAGCCAAACCAAGCCTGAAATTAAGGACAGAAACACACAGCAAAAGCTTATCTATAAAAGCTACCCATTTTTACCATTGTCCTAACTTTGGTACCTTAGAGCTTTACATCTACTTTTGAGATAGCAGCTTCAGCTTAAGATAGAAATCTAAAGCTTACTACACTCCACAGGCACGTATTTCTGCCTGTGGAGAGTGGGTCTTACTATAAAGTAGATCTAAGTCTGAATTAGGCACATTAATGCCAAAATACTAAAGCTAAGCAAGAGAGGATGGGATTCATCTCACTCAGTGATGCTGAATACAAAGTACACCGAATAAACTGTCCAAACTACTGTGAAGGAAAGATTTAGTTGCTCTGTAATACCTGTCCTCTTCCCAGAGCAGACTTCAGTAGTGAGAAGTATGAAGTAAGTTTGAAGACAGACAGATTACCATTACACGTTCCCCTTTCAAGACACACATTCTGACCTACAGATCCAAATAATAAAGGAAAATCCTGTTTTTCTATACAGAACCCTGATCATAGATGTCAAATCCACTAGCAAAACAAACAAATTAAGGAAGCAAAACAGCTCTTACTCCCTCAAAAGCGTTCCCCCTCCTTCAGAGCAGAAACACTTCCACAAGAAACTATTTGATAAAGAGTCTCAGAAACCTTCAGGACAAAACGATCCTGCATGTCCTCCACATTCCTTACCTGTCTTTAACATAATCCATCCAGTGCTCCATTTCAGACTCTGAACTGGTCTTCTTTATCTGTCAAGAAGAAAAACAATTATCACTCCCATAGATCTTGGACTGTCTAAATATATATTTTTAAAAATAGGGAGTTTTAAACAAGATTTAAGTTTGTTAAGAAAAAACCACCACCAAATAAAAAACACAAATCACAAACAGAAATGCTCTTTTGTATACTGAGTCTTCAAACCACTGAAATTATCAGAATTATCTAGAACAACTCCAATCTGTCTCCTTCATCCCAGCACTACCAGAACATCCATAATCAAACTGTTAGATTTTAACAGCGCCACATTCTCAGACCAAAACTAAAGCAGTCAGCATGAAAAAAAAATGGTAATTAATCATGATGCCAGTTATGTCCCAGTCAGGATAACTGACGCAGCAGCCCAACGCAGGATAGCCCATACTGCAAACTTACACAGTCCAGCTGCCACAGAAAGGGTAGCACATCATTCTGCTGCAAGGATCTTCCAGCACCCACCACAAGCCTAAGCTCTTTCAGAGCTACAAAAGGTGTATAGAATTATTCATATGTGCAATGAAAACTGGTAAAGAAAAGTATCAGAACTGTTTACTCACTAAATGGATCAGCTCCTTAGCAAGCTGGGCAATGGACATCTCAAAGTTAGTTCCAATGTTGTAAATTTCACCTGGTTTCCCCTCCTTCAGGACAGTAAGGAATGCTTCCACCACGTCAGTCGCATAAAGGAAATTCCTTCTCTGAAGTCCAGAACCATGAATACAGCTTAAGAAAAAGACAAAAAAATTTTGTTAATCCTCAAATAGACACATTCAATTTACTGGACTGTGTTTTAAGCAGTTTTGCTGCCAGATGGTTACCTGAAGGTACCTTAAGTAGCTGGACATGCAAACAATGCTTTACTTTAAAGAAATCCTATTATTAAAATAAGTGATTAATCACTTAGTTATGTAATTATCATTTTACAAACTAGCACATATTTATAACTGCAATTAGAGTTTTATAGCACAAAATACTATTAAAAAAATGCAAGTTACCTACCATTTTCTGTTCTGTTGCAACAAAGATATAAACTTCGGAATAACCTAAGGAATTGAACAAAAAAAAAATCCCATGACTCCACTATTTTACAAGCTGCTATTCTGCAAAGAATAAGGAACTTCAACAGTTATGTAGCATTATTTTAATAAGATCCTTGAAATACTTTTAGGTTTTATTAAGTCTAAGGGAAGAATGTATCAAGCCTAGAAGCTGCAAGGTTTTGTAAGAGTAGATGCCTCTATTGTACTGCAAACCTTATCTTTCTGGCAGTTACAAATGTAACATTTTCACAAAAAAAAAAAGTTTCCATTACTTTTACACACAGCAGTGCATTAGGGTCTAACCAGAAATAATTATTGCCAACAGTTCAGAACAAGGTTTAAACATCCAGCAAACTGCAGTAAATCTAGAACCAAAGAGTTGTTAAAATAGTTAAATCTGGAAGAGAATCAACAGAGAATTTTAAGATAATGCAGATACACAGGTGTCAGAACCCAGAGTGCCAAGAACATTTCTCTGCCTGTTTTTAAGGGTTCTTACCCCCCTGAACAACACTGTTTTAGCTTTAAACTTTGGAAAAAATTACCAACAGTCAGACAAGAACTAGAAAATACAGTGGTGTGAATTAGGTGATAGACTACTATGTAAGATTGTCACAGGGTGAAAATTTTACAGGTTTTGGGCTTCTCCTTGTAGTAAATAGATAAGAGTAAAAAATATCAAAATGGAGGATTGTCGTTCTTCTCCAAACCTTCTTCTTCTTCTCCTCCATATTTTGCAGTAAAAGTAGTTTGGGATGATTGGATAGAGAATTCCACAGTTCCTGGCTGTGTTTCTGAATAATTGGTAGGAAAGTGAAAAAAATATACGTTTTTAGTAACTATTGGTTAAATTATCTTTAAAAGGCTGTGTAAATCTTGATAATTAGAGTTCTCTCCTGCTTTCTGTGCTCTATGCTGTACCTGGGTCATGCTAGTGGCTCTGTTCCTCTGATAAGACTTAATAAACAACTATCTGGAAGCATTGAAACTCCAGGAAAAGTCTCAGTTTATCTTTTGAAACTGCTTGCAAGGACTTTTAGAAAATTCTCTCCCATCAAGAAGGATTTGATTTATGGCACGGTTCAGTGTCAAAAGGCATCAAGTGACAGTGTGCTTGCTGCACAAAGATTTACTACATTATGTTCATCCACAAGCTTAGATGCATTCATAATGCCCCAGATACTTTAGACCAGTTAGCCCCACTGTTAAAGTCCTTAAACTGAAGTCATTAGAAAACTACTCAAATTACTTAAATTTTTTTAACTTCCTACTCTAAACATAGGAGCAGGATACTAAGTAAAACTAAAGATTCATCAAGCCTAGTGCTGTGTTCTCAGCAGTAACTAAAATTGTGTATGTGAGAAATTATAAAGTCAAAAGCAAGCAAATAGTGATACATCCCCTAAATATACCCCCAACAATCATGCAACCTGTAGCAAGATACAGATGAATGAAAAATGTATTCTAAAACCCATTGCTTATCCACCTCAATAATGTAGGTGAATATAAATTTATTAGAGAAAAAAAACAGAAAGGTGAAAAGCAATTTAAATTAAAAAACACCTCTGTAGTATTGTAAAATGTAACTACATTTCCCACCAGTTCCAAACTCCAAAGACTACATGTGATTATCATTTTCATTCCATCAGTGCATTTCCATTCACTAACCTAGCAGATTCTGGTACTGACTTAAAAAGGCAACTCCTCACTAGTAACTGTTTTAAATAGCTACCCTGCAAGGTCTGTTTGAACACGTGCAAAGACAAGTCACTTTGCACTACTTCTCACCTTATAGATGAATGCTATAGCTTCATCTTACTTATTTTCTGTGCAGCTTAGAACATCCCTTTCTATACCAGACATATTGTATTCTCAGTTTACTTTTTGAAATGTTTCCCTTAGTTATTCAACACTCCCAATTACAGACCATGACATGTGAGTTAATGTAATTTGCAGGGGAACTCTGTCGAAATATTCTCTGAAAAATAGAAAAATTACAAAACAAAGTTGTTGTCATAAAATTCATTTAAACTACAAGTCTCTAATTGAAGTTTTACCCCCAATCAAAAAATGTTTTCACAGTAAGACATGTTAGTGTGAGCTCAAAATATATAATCACATGTTAATTGCAAGAACATTTTTTTCAAAGGTCATCCCATGCACATGAGAAAAAAAGTAACCTCACTGCAACCCTGAATTATGGTACACTGAAGCTCAGAATAAAGCACAGGTTAACTTACTTTTTCTGGATACTGATGTGGTCCATAAACATTACTGCTCCGTGTGATGACAACTGGGAACTGGAGAGCATTAAACATACATGTGATTACATAGGAAAGCATATATCAGTAAAAATCTGTAGGCTTCCGGCTGATCAATAAACAAACTGACACATGCACAGTGCATACTCAAAAATCTGCAAGCCCTTACAAACATTATTCAATTAAGCTATCTGTATTTCTGTCAAACAGGCAAGGGCCTCCAGCCTTGTCAGCCCGTTAGGAGCACCACAAGTGACAAATGTTTGAAATCTCTCTTGCCCTGGAAGCACCACAGGACATTGCATATGTGTATCTGGCTGAATGAAGACTGGCTTACTCCTACTTATTCCAATGTTTCACAGGTTATTAACATCCTATTCTTATCAACTTTTCATCAAAAACATCGTATATCAAGAACAAAAGTCTATAGTATTCAAAATATGAAATGTGTTTCCTTAAACAAATCTAATAGGGCTTTTTCTTTTTTTTTTTTAATTTAACTATAAGCTTAGTCCTAATACAATTTGAATTATGCATGTTCTACTCCTGTGTAATATTTTTGTACTCCCTTCAAGCTTAGTACGGGTTTTTAAATTCCTAATGTTCTCTTTGACCAGTTTATCAAAACACATTCTCAGATGTTACAGTTCAGATTTAAAAAACAAAAATCAAAAACATCCAACCTGTCCCCATTGTCTTCCAGTGTATCTTCACCACTTATTGGTGGAGATTCTCTATGTCATAGGTTAGCAAGCATAGTCCCGGAAGGGACGTCCTTGCAAAGGGGTGCTTACAGTTTCCTCTGGGAACTGACAGAACCTATCAGCTGGCCAGTTTGAATATGGAAAATTCTCTAAGCCACTTAAAGTTGTGATCACCTCTGTGATCCACATTTAAGAATAGGCAAACTCCCCCTCCAAGCTCTCTCTCGTTTCCGGCGCTGGGACAAGTGGCTGCAGGCCCCGTGTGGGGGCCAGCGGGCCCGGCCAGGCCCTGCCTGGGCCAGGCCGGGCCGGGCCACGGCCATCCTGGAGCCGATGGACCTGTTCCAGCCATGGAACCCCCCCCACTGCCTTGCCGTGGGCAGCCGGAGCGGCTCGGCTCTCCCCCCTCTCCACTGCGATAAGAAAAATTCAACATTCCAGCTGCAAAGCTGCAAGGCCGAGGTGAGATTAACCCTTTTATTGCTGTGAAGAGCTGAAAACCTGAGGGAAGAGAGAGAGGAGATGCTTAAAGCTGAAATTCTGTTGTGAAGCTATGATATATCAGAGTATCCTGTTGTAATTTCATGAAGATATGGGGGGTGGAGTGTTCAACTCGTGAGCAAAAGCACCTGCGCTGAGATAGGCAGATGCTGACGCAGCTGTAATTTCATGAGAAGTTTGGACAGGGAGAGATGAACCAGATGAGGACTTTTGCTCCAAAGGGGAAAGGAGAAAACCTCAGTCCGTAGAGATGAACCAGATGAGGACTTTAGCTCCAAATGGGAAAGGAGAAAACCTCAGTTCCTAGAGATGCTCCCAGAGATAGTCCTAAAGATGAAGATGATGAAGACCCTTTGCTCCCAGGGAAGGAGAAGGGCCTCTGTTTTTGTTTCTGAACGGCTCAACCTTAAAATTGTACCCCAAAAAACTTCAAGAGTGGACCCTCGAAAGCAGTTGCGGGAAAAGCTGCAAGTCGGGGGAAAGGACTCACACGCAGGCAGAGAGACTCCTCTTCCTAAATGGACTGAACAATATTTGGAAGTGGGCGGCTGTCTCGTTGTGATAATGTTTTCATAGCATGAGCAAGAAGAGACTTCTCTCTCTAAATGGACTGAACAAGGTTATTATGGAAGTGGTAAACAGACTGAACATCTTAAGGGTTGTCTTTTCACATTGTCAGTGGGAGAAGGGAGGAAGGTGGGGGGAGGAGGAGAGTTCTGAAGGTGGTATAATTTTTTTTCTTCTTTTAGGTCTGTTAATAAACTTCTTTATATTCTTTCAAGTTTGGTGCCTGTTTTGCATTTCTCCTAATTCTTATCTCACAGCAGATAAACAGTAATGAGTATTTTGGACCAAACCACTACACTAAATTGGTGTTTCCGCCCGGTTACAAACCGAACCCGCGACACTCTAACACATCCAAACTACAAGACTAACAAGGAAAGAGGTGGCACTGTGTGGACCAGTACTGATTTTTCTTTTATACTCTTACATACATAATACAGACATTTAATTACAGGCTTCAGAGTTTTTGAAGCTTCCATGGACTTACCTGGTACCTTTCCCAATAAGACTGAACAAAACACTCTGCAGCTGCTTTAGAGGAGGCATAGGGATTTGTCGGACGTTTTGGTGAGGATTCATCAAATTCCTAAAATAAAAAGAAAAATTTGCATCACTCAAATGTAATTTGCCCAGATAAGCCTTAAAGTTACAAAAGAAATAAAAAACCCTAAATGTCTAAGTACATCAGTCTGACAAAGTCCCCTTACATCAAAAGACAGCCTATTTATTCAATATAGGAGGCAGACATTACCAGCAGTAATATTTTTATAGCTCTAGCAGAGTTACCTCACAGTAGCAGGTCCTCAGATTTTTATCTTATAAAATAATCACTGCTGCTACAGGAAGGCTCAATCCTTTTCAGGCTCATATTGCCTCAGAGAGGCATTGGACCACCACTAGTAAATTTACCTTTCAGTCCTAAATGAAAGGGGTCTTTTCTTAAATTTTTCTGTAACTTTTTTCTGTAAAAAATATAGAATTGCAACCCAAAAACCTCCAAAGCAAGGCTTCGACAATTCTGACCAGTTCCAGAACAGGTCTCTTCAAGGCTATCCTGACACTTTAATCTACTTCTTACTTGAAGAGAGAAAAAAAAACCAAAAGAAGAAGGGATGCTACACAAGGTGCAATTGGTAACAATCACCTTAACGTGATTAAAACATTCACTCTTCTTGTCTGACCTTTGCCTCTGAAATTAACTGGCCCTCCTCCCCTGAAAAAAAAAACTCTACAAGAACTTCTAGTGTGATTCAAAAAGAGAAGAAAAAACAGATTAAAGCTCTCTTTCAAGGCCCAGAGACAAAAAAATTTTGCTTGAAGGTATCACCCAAGCCACAGGTCTACACTCAAGAAAACATCATCCTTGGGTATCATAAAAGCCCACAGATTGAAGTTGTGTTGAAGGAACTGATAAAGATGTTGTGATAATACAAAAGTGCATAGAACTCTTCTGAAATACACTAATATTTTCATGGACTATGGCAAAGGGCTCCTTGACTGTTATTTATGCCTCTAAAAAGATGAACATGCATAACTTGCCTTTTTACTGAGCCAAATTACATTTCCGGAATTAAGGTCATGTATAAATTGTCAAAAATCAAAGACCTCCATACAACAAGAGGAAACATCTGAATATTTATTACAGTAATACAGGAATTGTTTCCTGTTTGAATTGTCACTACCAACAATGTTAGCATTTTAGCTAGAATATAGAGCAGCTCCCTGCCTGTCAAGCTGTGCACATTACTGAAGTCTCATGAATGTCTCCAGGACAAAACCTGTATAATACACTCCTTTGATACTATCTCTGAGGAGTAGTGACACCATTAATGATCCAAATCTCACTGCTTTAGACAATAAACATGCAACATAAAACATGCACAAAAAAAAAAAAGAAAATCAGGACAATTTTGATACTCAGCTTTCTAGATGCAAACAATGATTACTTAAAGCGAAACATTTACAGAGGCCAAGGAAAGTTAGACCCAACTTTGTTTTCACGATTAAAAGCAGCTAAACTAGAAAAATCCTCATGCATTTTCACACTCACCTCATCAATGCTACCTCCATATACTTCATCTGTACTAACATAGACAAACTTCTCCACATTGGCTTCATGTGCAGCAGCAACCAGCACATTGGTGCCATAAACATTCACGTAGGTGAATTCCAGGGCATGCCAAAATGAAAGATCTGCATTACAAAATTCAAACAATTCTGATTAAATTTATGCAAGACAGGGCTATAGGTTCCACTTGGAGGCTGCAATGCACATCTGTCAGATAGCAATGTCCTTATTAAATGATGGCACCTTCTACACTCACCTGAAGACAAAAATCCTTGTTCTCAACAAGAGGCTGAAATCAGGAGCAAAAGCTTGTTGGCTATGGACTTTTTAATCTAAAATAGCATTATCTAACTTTATTTAAGTGGCAGCATAACTACTTCCCATCTCAGTAGGAAAGGCTAAGCACAGTAAGAAAAGTGTCATTCAAAGACAGTTGCAAGATGCAGTAATATGGACCTATGACTATTAACTCATGAGCAGCTGTTTTGATTCTTACAACTGTTCTACTGACCTAATGACTTTGTGCATATCAAATCTGACAATTTTGAGAAGTATTTTCCTGGAGAATTTTTTGAGGATTTCTTTTCATGATGGAAGGAATATGGTGGGGATTGTTCGTATTAATAGCGATACTGAAAAGCAGCCATCTGAAATGGAGAAAATGTGCATGCCTAATCCTTCAGCTTTCACACTGTTTTTTCATGTGACATTGCAGCCAGTTAAGTAAATATTCAGATTATGTACAAAGACCCTCTCCACTGTTTTTATGCCTCCCTCAGTACACTGTCAGCTACATGTGAGTCTACATGGAATTTTAAAATGTAATGCTGACAAAAATGTACATTACCATTTATGTGCAATGAAAACAAGACAGCAGTTAGATGAAGCACTTTTTAAATCAAGGCAGTGAAACCCTTTAAGTCAAAAAGGCCACCAGACATTCAGTCATGTGATTTGTAGAGACAAATTGGATCCTTGGTTTATATGATGGGAAAAGAAAAGTGTACTGACATATATTTCAAGCAGGGATAGCCATGAAAAACAACACCAAAGCATGCAGCAATGCTCACCTACATGTGTTTGGGCTGCAAAATGAAGGACTATATCTATTTTCTCAGTTTCGAAGAGCTGCTTTATAAAATCAGGTTCACAAATATCTCCCTAAAGAGAAAAAAAAAATAGCAAATTATTTTTTGACAGAACATAGTCAGCTTCCATTTATACAAGAAACCATTACAAAGGGAACACAGGATACAAACAGCACTACCAAATGAGTTCCGGGCCACTTATCAACGCCAAGTCTAAAATAAGACCATGCATAAAACTTCACCCAATTTTTCTTTTTAAAAATCCTCAACGAAACCTATTTCAGAATTTTTATTACTATTAAGATTAGAAACAGCAACGTTCCCAAAAATACACACAACAGAAGTATAGCATGGAGCTCCAACACTGAGGCTGAAATGCCAAGTTCCCAGAGCGAGTTAGAGTTCCCCGTCTGGCAAGCAGACAGGGACATCTAGTGGCACTGCAAAAGGAGAAGCACATTCCCACTAGGGGCGATTAGATTATATATTGCAAGAGTTTTGCTGTTTGCTGTTTATTCCGGTGATTTATTTTTTTAATTTGATATATTTTTTTTAAATAGGCATTATTTTGAACTAAATGGCTACTTATTGAATTTTTTTAACTGAAATTCAAGCTTAGTACATCTACACTGAACAGCAACAGAAATTGTGATTAAAATGTATCTTTCGTACAGCCCCTGAGTCAAATTTTCTACACTTACTGTTCTACTTTCCAAAACAGACTTCCTTTCTACAGTACCACTAGAGTGTATATCCTTCTTGCTGTCTCCTAAGGTCAGAACCAATGTTACAGTTCTAACCATAAGGGTTGCACATCAGGGATTATCTTTTCCAGTAGTACTGTGGAAGCAGTACACCAAAAATCTGTAATAAGTCACGTTTTGTGGAAGAGAAGGTTTTATCACCTGGATAAACTTGTAGTTTTCCTTCCCAGAGACAGTTTCAAGATTCTTCAAGCTTGCACAGTAGTCGAGCTAAAGAGAAATACCACACAACATCAATACATGGGCTTTATGGAAGCAAAAAGGCTAACTCAAATCCAACCTAAGCACTGGAAAGTCTGAGAATGAAGCAAAAACTTATTTCAAAAGAAAACCTACTTTTTCAATAGAAAATAGCATTTCCTATAGCTTTTCAAGCAGATGCAAAGGTTTAAAAACACAAATCTCCAAAAGATGCCCCAACTTCAGAAATTCTTAAATGGACATTTACAGCTTGAAAAGCTTCTTTTTTTTTTCTGAACACCAGTTGACTTTTTTTTTGCACAGGAACGAATGGAAAATCAAACAAAAATTAATAACTAACAATAAGCCACATAAATGTCAACACATTATAGATTGCATTATAAATAATTTAAAACAGTTTTCCATGTCAAGAAAGAAAACAAGCTATTACCTTATCTAGATTTATAATCAGATAGTTTGGATAGTTTTTCACAAGAGAGACGACTACATGTGAAGCTCTGCAGGATACAAGAAAAACATTTTACAACTATATACTGGGCTTTAAGGTAATAAAGAGATGACAAATTACAAGTAAGTCAGCAATATCACAAGTCTTTGGGGGAAGAAGGGGATATATTCAAGACAGGTGAAACACGAATTCAAAGATATATTTTAACATATGTCAACATTATACTAATATATATTCTATACATTATTCTAGGATATATATAAGTACATTATTCTAATATATAAGTGCATATTGTTAAGAAATTAAAAATCAGAATAAAAGCTCATGCTGTAATGAAAGAAACCAGCACTGCGCACAGTCACATAAAAAAATCCTGTTATGTGCTGTATTCAATTGCCATTCTAAAACACTTTTGCACTCTAAAGTTTACGTATCAGGTATCAGGAAGAACCAAACAGTCAACACTCCTAACCCACAGCAGTGACTCCCATCACTCAAGTCTTTGACACTGCTGCTAGGTGTAAGAAGTGACAACCAGACAACCAGGTGGCATTGCCTCTTCGGCACAGCCTTGTGTACATGCAGCTCGCTCAGAGTTCAGGTTAGCAGGGGTTATTCACAAATAGAAATTTAACCCTCTCACAGCTTCCGACTTCAAGCACACCGATGGGCTCAAGCTTTAAGGTGGATCAGACCTTTCTCTAACTCAAACTGAGCCCACAGCACTGGGGGCTTGATATGGGAAAAAGCAGCTGGCTCGAAGCCCTGTCACCCCCAACCCAAATAATCCATTAGGCTGGAAAAGACCTGCAGTCATCGAATCCAAGTTACGACCAAACACAACCCTGTTAACTAGACCATGGCACTAAGCGCCATGAACAGTTATTTCCTGAACACCTGTAGGGACAGTGACTCCTGCACCTCCCTGGGCAGCCCGTTCCAATACCTAATCATCCTTTCTGTAAATAAATTCCTCCTCTAAACCTCCGCCGGCGCAGCTCAAGCCTGCGTTCTCTCGTCCTGTCATTTGCTGCCTGGGAGAAGAGACTGAACCCCACCTGGCGACACCCCTCTTTCAGGGAGTTGTAGAGAGGGAGAAGGTTGTTTTGCCTGAGCCTCCAGGCAAAACAACCGCAGCACCCTCAGTCGTTCCGCACAAGGTTTGTACTCCAGGCCCTTCACCAGCTCCGCTGCCCTTCTCTGGGCAGCCCCATCCAGGCTGAAGCCGAGCACCGACTTCCACCGCCTACACCGGGCACCTTCTCGCCGGCCGCAGGCGAAGGACCGCCGGGGCAGCATCCCAGCTCGCTCCAGCACTTGCCGCCTCAGAACCCACGACAAAGGCGAGTCACCAGCAGCCCCTGAGTGAGCGCGGCCCGAGCCAGCGGCGCCGAGGAACCGGCCCGGGACAGGCACAAGGGAGGCGGCACCGCGGGACCCCCGCTCGCCACGTCTCACCCGCGCCCCCCGACAGGAGGCCGGCGGCCCGCTGCGGCCCCGAGAGGCTCACTCACATGAAGCCGGCGCCGCCCGTCACCAGGACCCGCTTCTCGAACCCCGGCGGCGCCACGGGGCCGGCCCGCCCCGACATCGTCCGCGCTTTACGGCACCGGCCCCTCACTCCCTTTCCCCCACGGCTGCGCGTGCGCGGCACGGGCCCCTGGGTTTCAGGGGCAGAGTCGCAGCGCCTGCAAGACGCTCATTGAAGAATTGCCTTCCTCCCCCCTCCGCGCGGCCCCAAGAGCGGAGCTGCCACCGTCCCGGAGGTCACCGACAGCGGGGCGGTCGCGGAGTGTGAAAAAGGCCAAGGCTTTTCCTCCGCATTTAGCAGCGACCGACAGCCATCTCTTTTACGACTCTGAGTCTCTCTACTTTACAGCCGGACCCGGCAACGGGACACGTTGTCGCAGGGGCGGGGCCTGGGTGCCCGGTCACGCCCCCAAGGGCGGACGCGCCCTCTCATTGGCTCGCTCGCCGCTACCGCCCTCCCGCTCGCGCCTAACGCGGCGGGGGCTGTCACGTGACCCGGCGGGGGGGCAGCGCGGGAGGAGGGAAGGAGGATCTCGGTGTCCGGCGGGTCCCGGGGATGCGGTGGCGGCTGCTGTGGCTGCTCAGCGCCGCTGCCGGCTGCTGCTGCTGGGGCCCCGCCGCCGGCAAGACGCTGCGGGGCGGCTTCGCCAGCGCCGCCGCCCGCCGGGAGCCGTGGCGGCCCGTGGCGCGCTTCCAGTTCCACGGTGGGTGCCCCGACGGCAGGAGAGCGGGGAAGCGGCTGTGCCGTCCCGAGACGGGGCCGATGGGGAAGGGAGCGGCTGTGCCGTCCCGAGACGGGGCCGATGGGGCAGGGAGCGGCTGGGGCGCGGGGGAACCGCTGGCGGCCGGAGGGGCCGGGAGGTGGGGAACCAGGTCAACCCCGCAGCTCTCCGTCTTTCCCTACTTTTCTCCCTCGCTACCTCCTTCCCTCTTTTCCTCCAATCTACTCCGATCCGCTGTCCGGGCAGCGCCGGAGCGGGGCCGGGGATCCCGGCCAGCAGCAGGACGCGGCCGGAGCGCGGCGGGCGGCCCCAGGCGCTGGATGCAGGAGTTGGCAGCAGCCCCGGCCTGTGGGTCACGGAGGGGAGCGGGGCTATGCCTCCCTTCGTGTCCCGAAGCCTGGTGCGGAGACGCCTGGCCGAGTGTCCGGCAGAGAGAGGCTCTGTTCTCACTGCGGCACGCGTCGCTCCTTCCCTCTTGGAACTCCACCAAATGGCAGCGGTGCTTCACGTCGCTGTGCCCCATCGCTGTGTGGTCTTGGTGACACCGCGCATTAGGATGTAAAATTCTCACCTGGTTATTCCCAATGGCTTTTTTTTCTCGTGTTACTAACTCCTTGTTAGTATTGATTTCTGACTATTAGTCAGTAATTACTTAGTAATAATTCCTGACCACTATCCTGCTGAAAGAGAGTTCTAGCAGTGGTCCACTGTGCTTGCTAAAGAAGTTTTACTTTGCAGAAAGACACGTGTGTAACCATGACAAGTGCCGTGTACAGCAAGGCTGTGCTGGTCAGCGTGCTTTTCCTTTATGCTCAGCAGTCCCATTGAGCTTCAGGGCAGAACAATTCTGTGGAGTGTTTCAAAATCTAACGGGATGCAGGAAAACGTGACATAAGCAAAATAGAGTTGGAGCGTGACCTTCCAGCACGGAATGGGAAATGATAGATAGGGTGGAGCTAGCTTATGAAGTGACTTGAAAGCAGTTAATTATCACTGTCCTAGAAGATAATTGTAGAAGTGTTCTAAATAGATCTGAAGGGAAAAAGTGCACTGTTTAAATCTGAGAAAAGACTGTTAAGATTCAAGGTCAGTGGTGTAGGTGTTCAGATATAATTCTATAAATTGATGTTGCATATTTGCATAGAAATACTCCTCTTTCTGCATGAATACCAACAACTATTTTGGGTCTTAGTGAAGCTTTTTTTAGAGGCTTCTGTTAGTATTTCAAAATCTTAGCTAGACTGTAGTTCATACAACACTTTACAGATCCCAGGAGATCACCTTATTTGAGGGTTTTTGCAGGACCTGTCTTGCAACTGGTTCTGATCAGGCAAACCTTCCTTATCTGAAGGTGGTAGTACTCTATTGATTCACATCTATCTGGTGCCTCCATTAGGGGTGAAAAAAAGGTTGCTCTGACAGATATAAAACCACTCAAGGCTTGCTTGAATTTGTATGGAATTCGTGCTCTTGGGGTACCAATTGATTTTTCTTGTACACTAAATTCTACCTTTTAATTTAGGATACTCTTTGGTTAAAGAAGTCTATGGCAATATATGAAAGAAATTATGAAGACAAGTTTGAGGATGTGGAGTTACTCAGACAAGATAAATTTTGTCAAATGAGCTAGTTCTAAAATGACTAAAATATTTCTGTGTGTCAAGATGCAGACTGTAGTGTCAGAAGAAGGGGGAATGGTTTCAGACTGAAAGAGAGTAGGTTTAGATTAGCTATTAGGAAAAAAATTTACTGTGAGGGAGGTGAGGCACTGGAATGGGTTGCCTGGAGATGTTGTGGACGTCCCATCCCTGGAAGTGCCTAAGGACAGGCTGGATGGGGCTTTGAGCTATCTGGCCTAGTGGAAAGTGTCCCTGTCCATGGTAGGGGTTTTGGAAACCAGGTGATCTTTCAGGTCGCATCCGTCCAGGCCATTCTGCCATTCTATGATTCTACAGGTAGACTGACACATTAGAGCACACTTGTGAAGTTTGATTTTCTTTGCATCAGTTTGACATGTGTTATCTATACTTAAGTATTTTAGCTCTAATCCATCCATAACATCAAAGTCCATTCACATAAGTTCTTCTAGTTTTAGACTTAAGAGCTACCCTGTGATGCTCATAGTCATGCCACAAAGGTCATAAAGTACTAGACTTTGAACTAGTTATTGAGACTATTGAGGCACTGTCTTTAACTTAAAAAAAATAAAATTCGGGATGGGAGGGAGGAAGGGAAAGATTGTTATCTGGAAGTCTGTTTTAAAAAAGAGAGGGGTAGGAAGGCTGTTTGTAGCAGAGAGGGTTAATGACACTTGGGCTGCAGTGAAGGTTTGTTTAAGTACCATCACAGAGAATTGTGCATGCACTGGTTTCTTAATGAGATATATAGAAATTGTTTCTGAAAGACCATAAATACTTTTATTAGGAAGTAGTAGTAAAAATTTAAGAGTAATGTGAAGCTGTAGTGCAGCTACTTATAAAAAAATCTGTGCCGCGCTTTTTGCTTGTAACTGACATCAAAACAGAGTAGTTGATTTTATTTTTTAAATATCAAGGTGACCATGCTCTTCTGTGTGTCAGAATCAAGAATATAGCAGTAGCTGTGGCAAAAGCAGCTAGACTTCACCTCTTTCAAGCACAGGAATGGCAGAAGCTGGAGGACAGTATCCAAGATCACAGCTGTACAGAGAAGTTCTCTAAAGCTCAGCTGACAAGTGAGTTACTGCTTTTTTTCTCCTTACAGAGTTACTGGCGTATTTAGAACTCTGTTAAGTTATCTGTGTATTTAGAATATTCATTTTAGTGAATTTGGGCTTTGCATCAGCTAGGACTTTGGCCTTCTGCAATTAAAAACCACTACAAGGAAATAAAATTTCTTTCTTTGTATCACTTCAGAAGACTTTGCAAGTTATGTGCGCTGGAAAATGAAATCCATGACAAACAGTGGCTTTAGTGGAAACAGACAAACTTTATGACCAGTTCTAGTTCATGCTTTCACATGTTCACAACTCAGAAAGGGTACATGCTTGGCTGAAGTTTTGATTTAGTCATTCAGTACAGAGATTTTTTTTTTTTAACTCCACTCAGATCTCAAATTTTCTGTAACATAGATTATCTTGGGTATATGAGAGAATTTACAAAGAGTACCATTGTACTATGAAACTGAAGAAGTAAAGAATCTGTTTGGGACAGTCAAATGTACAGTTTGAATTGTGACTTTCATTGCAGTGAAATGAAAAAAAAAATTAGAGGCAAACTGATGGAACCTGCTGCAGTTACCTCTAAACTTCTGAAGCAAATGCTTGTAAGGTGAGAGTGTGTAGCCCAAGTACAAAGTAAAAGGGTGATTTTGTACTGCAAACCTTCTATTTCACCACCTCATAATAAGTCTTTCTTTTCTGCAATAATTAATCTGTGTCATGCTGCCTTACTTTATAACTTGCCCCTATTATAACTTAATGCTGTTTCACCCTTTACTTTTGTAATTTGATACTCTTCATCGAATCTCACATTCAAGTGTTTTTAACATCTGAGCTGAGAGTTATACCAGTATAGAATATGTAGGTTGTCTTTTTGTCTCTTGTTTTCAAAGGAACATTTCTCACTTGTCAGGAGGCTCCTGTTCTCCGGTTCCATGGAAATGGCATTTTTCAAAGCGGAAAAAAACAAAAATAAAATTATATTTTCATGAGAGCACAAATCTGTCATGCTTTGATGTACAAAACAAGTTGGAAAAATTTTAATACAATATCAAAGATGAGCTAATCAGGATAAAGCTTAACTTGAGTACCCATCTAAATGTGAAAGAACAGTAAAACACAGAAGCATTGAGTTATGTAACTAGAAGACAGACTGAAATAATTTTTGCACCATTTGTTGATCGTAATGGTACTTAAAGCATAAATTTTCCTTTAAGAAATTAAATAAGTATTAGAAGCTTCATTCATATCTATTTTAAATGACTACAGCTTCTCTTTTAAATACATTTTCTTTGTGCAGTCAAAATCCCTAGAGTAACACATTGATCTCCTGTAACATTTGTCATAATGGAATCTTACACAGATGTCACTTTTAGGGATGTGGTTTCCTTACACTTCATCAGAGCTGCACAAAAGTGCTGCTGGAATAACTAGCAGTTGGTCTGTCGTCCCTGACTGTCCCAGCAGTGTACTCACTGTTTTCTGCTCTGTTTAGGAGTTGCATCTCTTTGCTGATCTTGGGCAAAATCGATTACTTTTCTGCCTGTGAGTCAGTTTACAGATTTGACAGGAAACTGATTAAACACATTCTGTGTGATCCTTACTCTTGGTGCAAATAACGCAGTGTCAGAACTCAGTTGAGTGTGGGCATGGGGAGTAAAGCTGCTCCTGTCAAGTCACTATTTGCCTTTCATTTGGGCTCAGCACCATATGAAATACTGGTTTGCGTGTCGTCCGAGTCTGTACCTCATGACAATTGCTGCAAAGACACATATAGTACAATTTCTTGTGGATTCTGATATTGTTCAGTTCATACCTTAAGAGAACAGAAAATAACTTCTTGTAGTTGAAACAAGTTTATTTGAATTACATAGAAGTTTTTCACAGGTAGGCTTCAAGTTAGAAATTAGTTATAAATTATGTCTACAAAATACTTAGGGAAAATGTGTTTGTATGTTTGCAGCTTTTTCATTTAAAAAGGCCTTCCACAAAAGAAACGTGTTTTGTGGGGTTTTTATGAAATTTTTCTTTTTCTTCATCCTTAGCCATTGTAATCTTTAACTGTTAAGGTGAATTCATCTGATATTGTTATTTCTCCTTCAGAGAGATGGTTGAGCTGATTAGCACTCAAGTTCAGAAGACAATGTAACAATGCTAACAATTCTTGCAGTTTCAGCCAAACATAGCCACAGGTTTCATTTGCATCAAGTGTTTGTTTTGAAGAGACTGTGCTTGGTTAACTGTTGTTTTTAGGCAAAAATAGTGGTAAGATAGTGAGCAGATGATACATGAGTATCTTACATAGTTGTTTTTAAATGTAATCTGATTTGAAATATGCATTTTGATTACATAATGGTTTCAGCCCTTAACTGTCAATTGAAATTCAGAATGCTACAGTTTGGGGAAGGTCCTGTGAAATAATACTGATTTGCACCTTTAAAGCATGCATGCTATTGTTTACTGAGCTCACATGCTCAGTAAACAAACATGTTCCTGTTTGGTGCTCTAAATCTCTTTGAAAACAGAGTGAAATAAATTTCACAAAGGTATTTTTCATGCTGCAGAAGTACCTGGTGGGTAGTACAGAATAGCTAATCATCTCAATACTGAACTAAAGGATGGAAATGTGCTAAGCAGAGGAAACACAGTTTGCACTTTCTGGCTTCTGGAAGAAAGGAGCCCTCCCAGCAGAGCTAAGAGCTGAGAGGTGGGATGCAGTGTCCTCACCAACCCTTGCCTGCACCTGTTTGAAAACAAAAGATGAAGTTGGACGTCTGGTCTCTGGTGTTTCGGATAGCTTTCAAAACTAAGTCTGTTTTCTGCTGTGTACAGTTTATAACCTGTTTATGATGCTGTGGATTTAAGTTTTATCGTCATGCAAAGATGTGTTTTCTAAAACCAAACTAATCAAGTATTTACTCCTATTTTTGTTTTTTCTTTTGTTTTGTTTTGTTTTCTTCTAAAGTGACTGTGAACCACACAGAGCAAAATCTGACAGTGTCCCAGATTCCTTATCCGGAAACATGGTATGTGTTTTATGTAGACAAGTTTACCTGCGAGGAGAATTATTCTGAATCCGAGGATATTCAGTTTGAAATGGTCTTACTAAACCCAGATGCAGAAGGGAATCCATTAGATCACTTTAGCGCAGGGGAATCTGGTAAGATTTTTTTCCTTAAAATTAGATTTGTAAGTTAAGGATCTGATTACTCACATCAGTGCTTACTGTGCTTGGAAAAGTATGGGGAATGGATAGCAGAGCCTCTTATATTTCATATTCTGTTTTCGTACAAAGAGTAAACTTGAGTTCATTTCCTGTCATCACAGAAAAATCCTTTCCTTTGCCTAGACGGACTTTCCAAAACTTGCCTAACTAGAAGTGTAGATGCCCAAGGAAAGTCAGTGTTAAAATCTTTGCTGATAGGTATTTTGAACATGTTGAAATTGTAATCTTCCACTTGAATGTGGACTTAATACCTGATTTTAATTAATTAGTGAAATTCCTTAGCTGTGTGAAACTTGATTCTGTGCAACACGCGTACATGCACAATAAAACATTTTGCCAGTACAATTTCAGTTCAATGCTTAGATCTTTATAAGTGCCTTAGTCACAGGCTGTAGATTAGGTTTGTCAGGCTGGATTTTGTCATAATTAGGAAATGTAATTTTAAGTCTTTAAACATCCAAAGAAAAATATCAAGACATTTTAAGAAACGCCTACATAAAATTGTATGCTTTGGACAATCCAGCCTAATGTGTTCTTTGTTGCAATGAGTAGCATCACTGCTCTGGGAGGCCTCATCAGCATGTCACTCACCTGGGTCTGTTGTGAGGGAAGGGGCCTGTAGGCTTAGTCTGCCTTCCTACAAAGAGTGAACCTACATACCCAGGGTGAGCCTAATTGCTGTGCCCAGAATCAAATGCCCTGCTGTCACTCTTGGTCTCAAAAGGATGTAGAGGGAACAAAGGCAGCTCACTTTTTGAAAGGAAGGAAATACTCACTGGAACATTTAGCAGAATCTGCAAGAAAGTAACACGTTAATAATCTGGATTTCAAGGTTCATGATCAGACTTAATCTCTCTCTTTAACTTTATGCTACAAATTGTCAGCTTTTATTTGGTGAATTTGGTCTTCAAAAGTGAATTCTAGGTTAATGTACTTACTGTCAAAGAGGAGTAATAGCTAAAGGAGTAATTGCTAAATCAAGGGGCAAAGCAGCTACAAGGCATCATATGGCCCACTGCAGAGGTGTAGAGACCTCCTAGAGGCATCTTGGTTCTGTATTGATTTTGTAGGAAGACTGAGTGCTTGGAAGCAGAACTCTGAACAGCTGACATGCTGGGTAAGGAGGTGTGTAAATGTGCTGGATGCATGTACTTAGATCTAACAAGTAGGAAGCGAGGTGAGCTGTACATGCCATGTCTTCCAGAGTTGCAGAGGAACACCTCTGTTGATTCAGAATTAAAACCTGCATTATTGCCATGAATCCTGAAGTTACATGCACTGGTCTGCTTTCAAAGAGCTGAGGAGAATTTCGTCTCTCTCTCATTCTCTCTCCTTTTTAATTTGATGTTTTAATGCATCTTTGGGAAATAGTCTTTGCCATTTTTCCATAGAAACTTAGAACGAGAGGGTATCAGAGAGAAGATCCAGCTTCATTTCTTGCATCTTTTGTGCGGGCAACTAATAATTACATAGTTACAGAAGGTTTTAGTTAGGTCATCCTTCACTTGAGTTACTTTAAGGCTGTGGCCTGGCACAGGACATCTCAAACATTAAATTAATAATAAGGAGAGCATAGGAAAGAACTTGAGGCTGTCACCTTGTGATTAAAATGTTTGCCTTGAGAGATGAGGAGGCCTGACTTCTGATCCCTGGCAAGTAATGTTATTTTGTATGGTAGGGGTCTTCTACATAAGGTACGGTGTCAGTGGAATCTAGGATTTCTAAAGGCAGCTGAACAGGTAGACAGTGTTTTAAAGAGCTTTGAAGTTAGGTATTTCAAATAATGTTTTATTTTGTCTGTCAACTAGGTTCCTTGAAAGTCAGGAAACTTAGAGAAAACAGGTTGAAAATTACACTTTTCTGTATTTTTTATAGTTGGTTTTTAGTGCAGCTTTCTCCTAAACCCTTTTGGTCTCAAATCAATAATCTACACTCTGTCTGTGGTTGGAAGGAACTTTCTGTCATAAATTTGCTTAGTGTTTGTTAAAAGCTAGTTGATTTTCCTAAAGAGTTTTCTAAGGGATCTCACTCATTGTGGTGAGAAATAACTCTATCAAAGTCCTTGCTAACTTCAGTGGCTATCTTTTGAAGCAGAAAGAAAGAAGAAAGATTTGATCTGAACCACATATTTTTGTCATTCATAAATCATGCTTTTGTATCAGTGTACAAGACAAGCAGAGTGGCATAGAATTTTTTAAGACTCTTTATTACCTTACACTCTTTTTTCTCCCATTTTGCTGTGTGTATGTCCAAAATGCTTAATTTCAGTTGTAGAAGATAATGCTAGCTACTATTCAGAACTCATCCAGTTCTAATGTTTTTCAGCTCAGCTATTGAAATGTGTATACTTGCTCTTCCCAGTCTCTGGGTGGAGCTGGCTGGAAGCTTTTTAACAGAGTTATTTTGCTGCTGGAGAAAAAGCATTTTTTAGAATCTGATTCTGTGGGCACCAGTAGATTTCAAGGAAGGTTGGAGAAAGAAAACGTAAAGTTTTCTGTGAAAAATGTTTGTTTACTCGTTTTTGCTTATATCTCACTGGCTTTGACCCTTTGGGAGCTCCTGATGGGTTGCAAAGCTTATGGACAAGAGAAAAGATTTCCATGATCGAGGTCTTAAGGGGAGCTTAACTTAAAAGACTACTTACTGCCAGACTGAAAATTAGAGGACTTCTGTTTTATAAATAAGCTAAAAAAACTTTGGGATTTTTTTTAAGACAAGTGCAAAAACCCACATGCTAAGAACTAATTACCGTTTTCTGTGCTACTTTTCTTTATCTGTAAGTTTCCGGACTTGATCAACTGTGCTTCTTGAGCTGCTTTATGCAGAGGGAGAGTGACACCCAGTGGTTAAAAAGATTAAATAGAAGTCTGTTCTGGGTTTCTCTCACCTCAGATTGTGCCTTTACAAAATGAAACAAAGAAACAAAGGGAGCTAAAATTAGTCCTTTAATAAATATATTTCTGACTGATCAAACGGGCTACAATTATTTTGTGTATATCAAGGAACTGTGTGCCACTTTACACTAGTTTGGTAATTGCTGCAAACCTCTGCTCAGAAAAGGTATTGTCGAATAAAAAATTATTTTGTCAGATCAAATAATAATTGGTTCTCTGATAAAGTTCATCGATTTTCTTGGATAAAATTTACTAGAATTTAGACATTTTGTCTGTACTACCATTTTTGGGTAACAGTTGCTAGGTATTGCCCAATGATTATATTAAAAAACCCCGCTGTTTTGTTTTAGTTATTTGCTGCTAGTAGCAATGTTTCTTCATAAAAACCAAGCTGTGTTTCTTTTTTTTCCACAGGATTACATGAATTCTTTTTCCTGCTTGTCCTAGCATACTTCTTAAGTGCTTGCATATATGCACAATCCCTATGGCAAACAATTAGGAAGCGTGGACCTATGCATGGTGTATTAAAGGTGTTGACAATTGCATTACTGTTGCAGGCTGGTTCAGCTTTTGCCAACTACCTGCATTTCTCAAGGTACCTTTGCTCCTTTTTTGCTTTCAGTCTTTAGATTTGAAGAACAATGTGTTGTAAAGATCAGTACATGATTTTGCCTGGGATGGATTGCAGCAAAACATAGGACTGACCTTTGAATTGCATCATTGCCTAAATGTACTTCTAAGAGAGAAGACCCATTTAAGACACACCTACTTAAAAATACAATCTTTTTATTTTTTCAGTTATTCTAGAGATGGGATAGGCGCTCCTTTTATGGGAAGTCTGGCAGAATGTGAGTATGCTTGTGTCCTGTTTCTTACATATTCCTACCCGTGAATCTGTATAATACATTAGCAAATGCTGTTGCTGAACTGTACTATGATCTTGGATCACATAATTGGATTTCTAATATAAAATACTATAAATTGCTCCTCCAGAAAAAAAAGGGTTTAGATGTTTACAGTAACTCTATTTGAAGTTATACAACTGTGATATTGTTTAGGATTTTTCAAAGGATTTTTTGTCTCAAGATTCCTTGCTACAGACACTTAGACATGCCTGTCACCTGAGTAAATCTTTCAATACATTGAAGAGTTTTGTGGAGTTGGATCTAGAAAGCCAAGCTTTTTAGGAAACTTAATCATGTTTTATAGGGTTTGTCATTTCACTAACAAATTTAACAATTTTTAAATGAAAACATATTTTACAGAACATATTTTATGATTAGTGTGATACAAAAAGTGCTTATGTGAAGGTTCGATGCTAACAAAACATTTTTCTCCACTCTGTATAGATATTCTGAGTTCTCTCTGGAACTAAATTCCTATTGCATCCCTTTCCAAAGTGCGCTAACTTAATCATGTTCCATTCTTCAGGGTTAAGCATTGTTGTTGGGTAGTTTGGGGGGTTTTTTCTGCATTTCACATTTGAAGGATTGGGGGTTCTTTCCAAGCAAATTCCTTTTGACTGGTTTGAAGCACCCCAAGAAAGTAGTACTTTGGTAGTGCTGGGGAGTAACAGCCTATATAGAGAAGTATTTCCCTTTTAGAGCTCGTTTAGAAGGCTGCAGTTGGAATTATCAGCCTCTTGATGGCACCTGGCACCACAATAATTGCCTTTTCCTTGTTTTAACAATTTGAGCTGGCAGCTCCTTGCAACCTCTCCAGCAGCTGTATTATTAAATGCTCCTTCTCGTCTCATGAAAGTAAATGAAATGGAGAATATAGAGGTAGTCATAACTCCTCCCCAGTGTTAACTATCCAGCCAGAACTTCAGAGAGAATAGCTGCATGTTAGATTTTTTTTTGTGTATGTGTTGTAGTCAAAAGCCCACTTTTATTTAGATAAAACAAAAGTTATAATTAATATTATTTTTGAATCAATTCAGGTAAGAAAGTTTTCCTTTCTTACTGTCTCTGAAGTTGGTGGTTTCCAAAACAGTAAAAGAGCAGAAGTAGTAGAAATGTGGAAAGCTTCAGTGGCAATTCCAGTTCTGAAGAAGGGCTCATGGCAAGTAATATAGTTTGAAGGTGGAAGGTGATACCATTTTTCCTATATGGTAACAGAAATCTGAGTTAAAATTAAATGTTAAAATTTTTATTAATCGCAGTGTGTCCAGAATATCTTTCTAAAAACCTATTCGGGTACTATCTCCAGCAATTACTCTTTTCCTGATATGATTTAGTCTTTACCACGTATAAAGACCTGATCCTCAGTCTAATTAACCACCTAAGCTAATTACATAAATTACACAAGTAATGTTGGCACTCAGAAACATTGCAAGTGGTGGTGTTCTAACTTTTGGTAAGAATGAAATGTGAAAAGTCAAAGACTAATATCTGTTGAATAGTCAAAAAAGATGAATTGTGATGAAATCAGACAATTATGCTATCAGCTCGGTAACGTGACTTTAACGCTGCCCCTGAATACTGTGGGATTATTGTAACCTTTAAAATTTTTCTCACCCTTGTTCCTTTTTAGCAAGGTGTATGGGATGTCAAAGGTGAAAGCTGGCTGTGGATTTTTGTCTTACACAAATTTATCTGGGAATCCACTTGAATTGTTACCACACTGAAGCAGAGCAGTATCTATATCCAAGAGATGATTGAGAGATGAGGTCTGGCTATACCTTATAGGGCAGGTTATCTTAAGGAGTGACAGAAAATAAAATGCTCCCTAGAACACACAGATTTATTAGTCATTTTTCTAGTTTGGATTTGTGACACTGGTTTGGTATGCCTTTGGTTGATGTAACAATTCTTTTTCTAGTGAGTACTGTCTCTCCAGAGGTAGCATTGGAAAATAATTCCATGATCTTTTTTTTTTTTTCCAAAATCAGTGCTGGTTCATTTTATTAAAGAATGATCAAGTTTGTATTTACTAAAAGCTCTTGACAGATCTTAAACAGTAAAGGTGTCTTAACACATTAAGAAGCATTTAAGCATATAAACTCTGAGAATACCAAGCATATCCCAGGAATTACATTTTGAAGTCTCTTGTATCCCTGTTTTGCTAGTATTGCTGAGTATCAGGGAAATATGGTAGATGATCTTCTTTTGACACAGTTCCCTTGTATCCATATTAATTTCTGTATAATGGCAACATTTTCTGTGCCAGTATTTTTAGTAGATGTGGTATTTATTTTTTCTAATACACTCCGGTTGTATAAAAGTAGAGCTTAATTTTTTTTGTGACAGAAATATTATTCTTGTACCTGATAGTGTAAATGAAAATTACAAATAAAGAACAAATTTAATAGAACTAAAATACTAATGAAGTGAAAAAGAAGGCATTGCTGTGAGTAGTGCCCAATCTCTAGTTTCTGAACCAAATTTACAATTTATATAGTGTAAGAATCAATTTTTTTTATATCTCTGCTAAGCCAGTACAATGAGTCAGATCCCAGCACCAACTTTAAAATTGTTCATTAAGTCAAAAACTTACCAGTCTAAAGCTAACAATCACCCAGAAAGAAATTGTCAGGTTTTTCTACTGTTAGTAGTGCTGCAGCAAGGCTACAAATAAAGACTTTAATATATTCTAGCTTAAAGTTTTCTTTATTCTGATGCAGCTTCAAACACAAGTTTGAGACACTGATTAAGAATGTAACTTTATGGAGTATGTGTTAATTGCTCCCTAACAGAGGTAAAAATGGATATAACAAAATGAGGCAAAGTTACCTTGCATTTAATGAAATGAAATACAGACAAGTTGTTGATCTAAATGAAGATCGTGTTACGGTTATTCATTGTATTTTCCCCTTTAAGTATCTCAGAGTAGAATTTGTCCTAAATATTTGTGCTTTCTTCTGGAAGCTACTACATCCTTAAGACAAAGTGCAATTAATTTAAAGTACAATGTAACTGTCTGATTTTTGAACAAAAGTTCTTCAGAGCAAAGAAAGGAGTTCATTTAATTATGCTTCATATTTGCACTAAGATTAACATCCATATGATTTTAGTTCTTTAGCATTTATAAGTCTGTTTATGCAGATGCACTCCTGAGCCCAGACTACTCTGACACAAGAGTGGGATTTAGAAAGATGTGGCACTGTGCCTGTGTTCTTGCAGAATTGCAGCATTACTGGGGGAAAGCTGGTGGTGATCTGTTTGGTCACTGAAAACTCCACAAAATAGCCACATTTTGTGGCAAAGCAACCTCAGCTGATCTAACTCATCAAAATTAAAAGGTGATACAGAGGCATAAGCATCCATTCGTAGTTTGTGGGTATACAGAACATTTCTCTTTGCTATAGGAAAAAAAAACCGAAACTTTTTTTGTTGTAATTTTATTCATTTTTTCCTTTGTTTTCAATAGTGTGTGACATAGTCTCACAGATACAAATGCTGTATTTATTATTGAGTCTGTGTATGGGTTGGACAATAGGCAGAATGAAGAAATCTCATGGCAGACCTCTTCAGTGGGATTCCAGTCCAACATCTACTGGCATTGCTGTAGTAGTTGTTGTTACACAGGTTTGTATTTCATATTCATTCTTACACTGAAGTGTATGGTTGCTATTAAGTATGACAGAACTGTGAACCAAATAATTTCAATATTTTAATTTTATGAGGGAGGGAGTATCAAGACTGGAAAAAAGCCCACAGCATAATGTGCACCCAGTATGTCTAATAGGTAACACCACCTTCTCTTTACTTCAACAATTTAAGGTGTAGCTCCACAGTATGTTTTTGTCTAGCAATAAAACCACGTAAGAAGTTCCCACAGTTTTCCAAACTCCTGGTTGTGCCAATTGTTTGTAGCATTATACTGTGAACCAGATTAGTGGAACAATCTAGACTGAAAAAAATTGTAAAAAAATATTTTTTATTCATTTTGTTGATCTGATTTGTAATGTGGTCCTATAAATAGTTGTTATCAGTACAACTGAGGCGTTGTGAACTACATTATGCAGGTTGACAACCAGAAGCATGGGAGGGAAGACAAGAAAAGCTGCTGTGACAAATTCTTTGTCATGAAAAAAAGGAAATCATCACTGCCCTCCTTTTGGAAGCACTCAAATAGAATGTCTAATGGTCCTTTCAATCAATATAAGGGAATTCTTGAAAGGTTCATGTGCAGGATTGGTCTTGCAAATATACAAATGGTCTGACACATAATTTCATTCAAATATTTTCCATTAGTATAAATTAGAAAGTTAAGTAAACCAGTAACTTAAAAGTAAATTGTAATGGAAATCATTCAGCCCTGGTGGTGCCTTTTGTAAACAAATTTTTTTAAATCACATCATAAAGACAAGAGAATCTGAAAACCATTGAGAAAGAGAAGAGCAGGGAGAAACTGGAGACAGTAATGAGGAAGAGATTATACTGAAGATTTTTGTGTCATTTGGGTAGTATCTGTAATTAGTGCTGCTTCTAAACTAAATAAGTGGACTTGTAGAACATTAAGAGTAGCTGGGAGCTGACATTTCTTGCTAATTAAGGATATAAACCAAAGGTTGTTAAGGTCAATGGGACTGTTGAGATTTAAAGATGGGTGTCAAAGTAAGGTGGAATGAGTCTATCTAGCACCAGAAGTTTTACATGCTGGTGGTAAAGAAGACTTCTAAAGTATTTAATTTCATTCATGCCTCTGCGCTTGTGCATATGTATGGGTGTGTTAGTACTCTGCCACTTGAGACTGGAAAGTTTTTTGTTGTTGTTTCCTTTTCCTATACATAGAAAAGGCACTCAGTATAATCAGCTTGGTTTTATTTTGGTTGTTACTTATGGTAAAAGTGGGGCAGGCATCATACATATCTGCTGCTTCCCCCAAGACTGGTCCATTACACATCTTTTGGCTCTTGGAGCAGCACTGGAGCATAAGCACAATGTTGTCCATCTTACTTCTCACCAGTAAGGCACAGCTCTACCACATCTCCTCCTGGTACCATTGGGAATGTCAGGTTCAGCAGGAATCTTGTAGGAACAGAAAATTGATATTGGAATATATCATTGCCTGGGTGGTTTTGCACCCCCATATCAGTGTCTGCTGTATCCAGCAAAAGTTCCCTCACACCAAGAGTATCCCTGCCCTTCTGGAGAGGATATTTTCCACCTCATGGTTCAGTACGAAATACACCTTCTGCCGGATTTGTTCTCCTGAATAGAGAGTGCAGGTGTTGAGCTCAGGGGAGCAGGATTTAGACTGTATCACCTCTATTGAAGGTGGTGAGTTCAAGAGTTCATCTGTGGATTAGTCAGTTGTTCACTGGTCTGTCTAGATTGACATGGGTGTTTGACCTGCTGTAATCAATCAATGGGCACTTTTAATGGCTAAAAACCTAGAATAACCTTCTTCCTGTTCTGATCTTTCCCAGAGTTTCTTATGGGAGAGCCATCTTCCTCCTGTGCCAGAGATTGGATAGACTTGATGTGGATAATCAGAGATGTTCTGAGGACTTGCTGTAGGGGCTGCTGGAAACCATGTGCGTTACCCTAATGCAGCAGATAGCAATTGCACCGTGTTAGTTTTATTGACATTCTCCTGTACCTGTCCTCATCTCATTTTCAGGGAAGTAAAGAAAGTGGACAGCCTGAGAAAACATGTTACTCTTAAATGCAGTTTTGACTGGCAAACTGTCTTAGCCTGTTTGCCTACTACTAGTTCAGATTACTCAGCAAATTTTTAGTGGTTTTTCTCCTCTTTGTACTGATCCTATGGATTTTTTGTTTTTGCACAAGCACTAGCAATTTCTTGGGCTATGTTTATGGGTTACCTTCAGTGTAGGGTGGACAGATCCTTCTAGTCAGCCAATGTCTTGTAGTCTTCACAGCTGCAGAGAGGTAACATCTCAAAAGAGGGACAAGTCTGCCATTTAACATCTCCCTTGCCTTAACTTGTTCTTTATTTCAGCCACAGAACAAAAGATTCCCAGGCTGCTGTGCATTCATTAGAAATTCCACTTTCTGCTGCTGAGGCACAAACCTTGTGCAGAACTTTATTCATGGCAGGCCCTTCCCATCACATAGACCTGACCAGTTTCAGCTTTCAGGGCTGACCAGACTGGAGGCAGTGATTCTGGAAAGATAGCTGATTGCTCTGAACCTGATCAAAATGACATAGAATCTTACTGCGTTAGACATCGTCCTACACATGGGTTCTTAGGTGTGCTCAGAATGAGCTCTACCTCTGGCCTTAGATCTAAACCCTTTTTTGCTGTACTGGCATTGTGTGACATCAGATACCTGAGAACTAGACATGGTTAGAAGCAGCTTGTTTGCCTTGCTGCTACTTCTAATTTCTGTTTTGCTTCCCCCTTCCCCTTGCCTCTCAGGGGTGATCTGTCCCATGAGAACCTGTCTTTGCTGGAGATTGATATGTTATCTTCGCTTGTCATAAATTCAGTGTAGGCATAGTGAAGGGAAGGAGGAGTTCTACCATAATTGTTTCCTCATGACATAAAGGAAGAGTGTCTGGTTCTTCTTCATATGGATGTGGAGGTTCAGCTTGTATATCTGGAACATCAGGATGATATCCATGGCCATCATTCCTCTAGTGTTTGAAGAGGAAGGCCAGTACTGGACAGTGGTTGGTGTCCACTGTGAGCCAGCATAGGTCAGGTTTATGTACAGGTAAAGTCAGGAATTTTGAACAGTGTATTATGTAAACAAGGAGATGGTCATTCTGTTTCACCTTATGAAGAAGCAGTTGGACATAGCTAGTGTGAGTCACGTCTTTAGCTACCTCTCTCATCAAGTTCTTTTGTCGGCAAACTAAGCACAGTTGTTCTTCTGGATAACAATTAGAATTGTCCCCCCCAATTTCTTCTCAGAGCTCAAACATAGTTCTGCTCACTGCCAACAAAAGATGTCTCTGATGTCTACTTCAGCAGGTTGATGTCTGGTGTTTTTCAGTTTGTTCCTGATGTTGCAGCTAAGTGAGCTGATACTTGCCTTTCTGTGGTCAAGGTAAGGGACTTCAGAGTTCCTTGACCTTGATTTCTCAACCAAATTTTAATTTTTTTTTTTTTATTTCACAAGTGAAGGGATTTAAACTTCACCATCGTGCTTGTCTATGAAAGCTCTTCTTCATTGAGAACAGATTGCCTAATCCATTTTTACCTAGAAACACTCAATCTCACAGATTTCTCTTTTATTGGATCCTGCTGTTCCCAGATGAGTGAGAATAGCCCCAGCTCACAGTAAGGGCAATGATACCTTCACCTTGTCCGTGTTAACACTGTGTTGCCCCGACAGTTCCATCTCTGCCTCTAACACCTCTGCCTTCTGCTTATTTTGGAATAATCTAATGAACCTGAAGGAAACTGGACTTCTTGTGATCTCACATTCCTGTCACCACAGCCTTTGATCAACTGATGTTGTGTTGTTTACACTCTTTAAAGGGCTAGTCCAGGACATACTCTGCTGTCAGACACTATTATCCTATGTGGATTTGGGCTTTGTTCTCATGATTCCTTTACTCCAGCTCTTTGTCATCTTCTCATGAAAGTGGCTTCCTTTGCTGTTACTCTTGGTGTAGACTAAGGAAAATTTAGGCCTTCATGAGCTCTGGTTTTTAAGGTAAGGTAGATCCCAGGGATATTTTCTTCTTAGAGCAGTATCACACTTCTATCTCCATCAGCCTATATGGCTTCGCCCCAGAAGCTTGCTTGAGTCAGGAAGATTCTATATATAGGTTCAGGGGTCTTTCATTTTCTCAAGCAGAATATGTACAGTCCAGGTAAGTTAAATACTTTTGCTGTTCCCAAATGTAAATATCAAAAAGGAAAATGCTCACAAGACTGCAGTGATTCTGTAACTGGTAGAACCCTTGTTTGTTGTCTGAGCATGTTCTAACTGGACTGAAATAACTTCTGTGATAGGAATTCATCAATTTCATGCCAAAACTAGTGCTGTAGACACAATGTTACCAAGCACTGTGCTGTATCTCAGGGATTCAGGAGCAGTTTAGTCTTAGTCCTTGACAGAATTCTCAGTCAAGTAATTTGATCATTTGAAGATGTTTGCTTGAAATTACTCAGTTTCCGAGCATTATGGTGAGAGCATTTAAAGCCTGTTGGTCAGATTGTTTGCTAGTAATCCGTGATGTTGAAGACGCGCATACTTTACATCTGTCCCTCTCCCATCCTTCCATTTTCCATCCACGTAGTTCAGGAGTGACTGAAATGACAGCAGCTGTGAAATGACAGGGCTGTGTCCCCCCTAGGTAAGGGAGCGGGAAAGTACAAGAGTACTCTCTGAGGATACTCTAAGCAAAAATTATTTGAATACTCGACTGATGACACTCAAGGACACCCATCTTTGGAAGGCACAGGTGGATTACACATTTTTAAGAAGTTAATATTAGTAACCTTTTTGTCTTTATGTAGTGAGAAAGCCTTTGAATGTGTTCAGAAAGGAATCTGACTAATTTATATTTCTAAATTGAGCCATACAATGTCTGCTTCTGAAGGCCTTCAGAGCTACTTCACTCATAAATCAAATTTGCCTACCTTTCTTCAGAAAACCTGCTTTATTATGCACCTGAAGCCTCAGTGCAAGTTAGATATGTGCACTAGGTGGACTGGATTCCAGTGTATATTCAAGTTCTGAAATGCCATTCAGCTGCTACATGATGCTCAGAGAGTCTAAACTTTATGTGTATTCTAATTTATAATGTTAGCATTCCCAAAGTCTTGAAAAGGTGTTCTTCAGCAAGACACATTTTTTATGCAACTGGTTGGCGCCTGCCTTCTTCACAACTAAGATTCAGAAACTAGGCACTTGTTAGTCTATTTTTCCTTGGAGAATATCAATATTGTTTCTCACAGTGTTCCTACGAAATTGGATTCTGCAGCAGACAGATACGACACTGGGAGTTAAGGAGGGGCTTCCTATCTTATATGTAGTTGTCTGTTGGCTAGAGTGTTTGGCCAGATGTTGGAATGGCATTTGGAACCTGTGACACTCCCTTTCCTAGACCCTAGGAGGTTGCTGAGCCAGGTGCTTGCAGAGTCAGGCTCGCTCACAGTTTCTGACCTAGCTGCTGTTGAATTCTTTTCTCCACAATGGCACAGCTTCAATAGAAGGGGTGGAGAGTGGCCCACCCAAGAACACCCTATAGCCTGGCAGTTGCAGCACTCTCCAAGGAGGTGGGAGATGTGAATTGGATATCCTGTAGGCAAAGAAGGGAATTGTGGGAGATCCAAGTTCAACCTGGGTGAATGCTTGAGCCTTAAGGCTATTGTATAAAAGGGGCAGCAGCACCACCCTCTTACTTCCCCATCTTTGAAAAGAAAAGTGAATCTTGTTAGGATTTTGAAAGAAAAGGCGTAGTCGCCTGCCTTTGAAACAAGCTTTACAGGTTGTGGATCACAAGTGAAAGGAGACACCTCCCTGTAGCTCTGTGAAAGCGTTTCAGTGGTCTTCCTGCAGAGTAGGACAAGTGTTCAGGTGATTATTTTAGATTTTTTTCTAAGGTGCTACATGTCCTCTACCCAAATTAGAGGAAACTAACTTGTCAAGGTTTCTAAAAGTTACAGAATCCAAGAAGTGAGACTATGTTCACGCCAGTTGCAATTGGAGTAATAGGTCACACCAGAAAGCAGTTCAGACTAGAGTTTGTTGGGATTTTTTGCTTAGCGTGGCAGTGGCTGACAAGTGGAGCATTACCAGATAACTTAATCTGTGATGGGAAGGTTGAGATTTAGTGTAACCTGGTTTACTGTAAGTATACTTTGCTGTTGTTCTTTTTCAGAGCTTTTTGTTAATTTGGGAGCAGTTTGAAGATACAAATCACCACAGCTACCATTCGCACCATGGCTTGGCGAGCGGGCTGCTCATTGGCCTCAGAGTCTGCCTAGCTCTGTCACTGGCTGCTGGGCTCTACCAGATTATCACGGTGGAGAGAAGCACGCTGAAAAGGGAGTTCTATACCACCTTTGCCAAAGTATGGGTTACATCAAGCAAACTGATCCCTTCTTCTGTAAATATAATTGTGGCATGCAGTTGACTGAAGCACTAAACTCTTTTCTTGCGTAACAAAGTTAAAGTGTCTGAGTTGATTACATTGCACCCTGCCATCATACTCTGAGTAGTCATTTTAATTTGACAAGGAGTATAGAGCTTTTTAAAACAGAAATCCCACCTTTCATTGTGTGGTTTTCGTTATGTTGATTGAAAATTAAACAATGGGTTCATAAAATAGACAGAAATGTAAATGTAGTTCCTGTAACTGTCATCTCTTTCTTCTAAGCTGGCATGTAGTCATTTTACAACTTACACTCATCTTCTTTTTTAGGCCTGCATTCTCTGGTTTTTGTGCCACCCATGTCTTGCAACCATTGCTGTAATATTCAGAGAATATCAAAGAGAAAAGGTATGTACAGGCAAGATAAAAGAGATGAAATTTGAATAGTAGTTGTTCTTCATGTTTAATGTTTGTTAGCAAACTCATGCTCTTAGGCTGTTAATCTTATGACCCCAAAGCAACTTGAAAAGTCTTAGTCACACAGCTCTCATTGATGCTAACGTGAGTCATATTTTACAAAGGCATACAGGGCTCGAATCATCTAAGGGTAATCATTTCTAGGTTAAGGGAGGGAGAGGGAGAGATTGTTAAGTCAAAGGAAAATGTGGAGGGGGTGTTTTGTTTTATTGTTTGCTTGTTTGCTTTTAATTAAAAACACCTTGGGGATTCTTTTAACAAAGGGAGTAGAAAGATAAATCAGTGGATTTTTTTTGTTGTTTGCTTTTTAGTCTTCATCCTTTAAAAGCTTTATGTGGCTAAATAGGTCAGAGAACCTGTAGCTGAACTGTGTTCTTTAGATCAAGAAGTCTGTCCAAATATGTTGTTTGGTTTGTAAGCTCCAAACAGTTAAAAACAAAGGTGGACTACTGAGTTTCTTGGTTGCTTAAACATACTGGGAACTGGAGAACTCCATGCATAGAGCCTGCCATGTTCAGATGGAGTGCACCACTATTCTCAGGTGCATTCTTAGGGTTTGCTGCTTTTCTTTATGCTTGTAACCGTCTGTGCATTTGTATGCAAATATATTCATAAATTGAGCTTTTATTTGTGTAGAGGATATGTAAGGGAAAGAAAAAGGTTTTATTAAATAGATATAATCAATTAAATACTGTATTTGATTTACAGAAAAAAAAAAGGAAATCTAGGCAGAAAAAGATTTATTTCTCCAGAGTTACTAATGAAGAGATTTTTTGTTTTGCTTGATGAAAACATCCCTAGTGCAGGAGGACAGTCTCTAGAGGTGGGATCAGTAAAGTGGTATTTTTGCAGTATTTTGAGCTTACTGAAGGAAGACTACAATTGCTCTACTCTTGCATTTGAACAAGTTTAACCATTATGTGCAGCTGCAGTTCCTACACTATGATAATTCAGCTGTTTGCTTCTTCAAATACACTTCAATACAATAAAGAAATGCATGATCAATAAATACCATATTTATTTAAGAAAAACATGTATTTTAAAAGACTGCGTGTACATAAACTGAAGAGTTGTGCTTTCTCAGAAACAATTGTTACACCTTTAGGCATTTGATAAATACAGCCATACACAGCTTTTACAGATTAAGAGTCTTGAACTGAAAGAGGTCTGACTAAGTGAGATTGATAAATCACTATTCTCAGCTCCATGACTGTTCTAGTGCAAAGTGTTTCTGAGCTTGCTTTTTTTTTTTTTTTTACCCCCACTCTGTTTGTTGTAAGAATAGAATATCTAAACATCACCTCTGCTTGTGAAACTGCATGGGTGGTGAATTGCAAGTCTGAAATTCCCCAGAACAGAGACTGCCAGAAGGGTTATGTGACTTGCCCAGGGCTATCTACTGATTTAAAAACACCCAGGTGTGAGAGTCTGATTCCTGGACTTAAGATGCATGTTCAAATCTTTTGTAACTGCAGCAGTATTAAAAGGTTTAAAGTTAAACCTCAAGCACTCATGCTAATAGAAATTTATTGTGGCTTGTCTGGTGAGAGGTTTTTTTTGACTTACTATTTCTTTTTCTCTCTTTTCTTGTCTCTAGATTATTACCATAGGTGTTATCCTCTGTCAGTGCATCTCCATGGTTATCCTCTACAGACTTTTTCTATCTCATAGTCTATATTGGGAAGTATCTTCACTGTCATCAGTGACATTGCCACTAACAGTATCCTCTGGACATAAAAATCGACATCACTTCTGAAATGTTTAGGAAGAATACATTATGTAATAAATGTGCAATAATGACTTAAATATACAGGTATTTTTGTCACAAGTGTATGATACATTGGTTTCACTGGAAAACTGAGTGATGATATCAGAGCACTTCACAGACGTTTGGTCCGACAAGATTCCTAGATTAATGTGTTAAAAGTATTGTGGAGTATATTAATCCATAATTTGAATAGTTTTATAGGTATTGTTTAACAAGTGGTGCTGAGCTGTATCACAGAAGAGTACAATGAATCTTTTCTCTCCCATTCACAGACACCAAAAATGCCCTTACTTTGTGTCAATACTAGGTTTGAAGGTCTTATAAAATGCAGTTCTTAAAACATCTACATGCTCAAACAAGTTTAAAGTAGGCCAGTTGTGAAATTGGTGTGATGCATAACGATGATACAAGGGCTTTTTTATTTTCATGCTTTAGAGAAAATGCATTTTATGTATCAGTATAAAAGATGGGGAAAGAAAGGAGGGAGAATAGTCTAGAAGACATATGTGAAATGTTCACAACTGACTGCAAGAAACGTTCCTTCATCATAGGTGTAAAATAAAAGCCTTTTTTGCATCTAATGTTCATACTGGTTAAAATTCTAATGGGAATGTAAATAGGGTTAATATCTGTCTTTTTAAAAAAAAAAAAGTAAATGTAACCAAAAATTTCCAGTAATCAAGGTCTAAACTGTTTTTGAGGCTTAGAATACATACCAACATAAAGGTAATTAAAACAGCAGCCTTGCATCTTTTAAAAGAGGAAAAAAAAAAGGCAAAGAAAATGGAATGGGTGATGTGGTACTAGAATTTTAATCCTGATATAATTCATTTCTGTTACATTGAGGATTCAATCATAATTAAGCCATATACACAGATTAAATTAACAGAAGCATTTCAAATAAATGTTGGTTTCAGTCATCAACTACCCATGAATTCCTGCCCAAGGATACTTAATCAGGATTAAATTTTCTATGAATAATTGAAAAACAAAATACTCACTGGATTTGTTATAATCCATGTTGGCACTGGGTTCTAAGTAGTTGCCATCTTCCATCCATTGTAATAAAGCTATTCTATTTTGTGATGCCCTAGCATTCAGAAAGCCAGTGTAAATATATACTTTATTGAAGTGCCTATTTATAGAGTATGATTAAATCATGCTGACTTTTTTTTTTCTTTCATAATAAGAACATACCTATTGCCATTGTGAGTGAAATTTTTCTTTTTGGATTTAGCTTTGTTTAGACTTCATAGGTGTGTGTTTCTGAACAAAATGGATTTTATTTTCTGGTAAATCAGTGTTTGCTTCTTCTTAACAGTGTGTATTTGATTATGTCTCTGTGAAAATGTGAAGACACTGGTTCTAGTTTTAAAATAGCCCTAACTTTTCCATTTATGTTTCCCTCAGTTGTGAGCATAGTTGAAACATAAGTCTGTTCCATTTTAGTTTAGAGGCAAAACTAGACATTTGCCTTTGACTAAGGCAAAATGGCAACATGACAAAGTTGCTCATTAAATCATCTCCTTTCTTATTGTTTGTAATTCAGATCAAGAATGGCAGGTTGAGGCTGGAAAAGATGAGATATTATGATTTCACACAATCTTCAGAATGATTAAAAGATTAATTATTACATTCCTCTGATAACCACACAAAAATATTATTGGTTAAAACTTCAGTCTTTATTTCCCTGCTTATCTCTGTACTTTTCATCTTCTCAAGAAAAAAGCATCCTGTTTTTGATAAGTCTCCAATAGTGTAGTAAGAGTTCTATCTGTCCTCATGTATAAGACTTCAAATTCACACATAAAATAGAATTTTCTGATAGACACAAGTACTACTTTACAGTTTATGATCCATCGTGATAAAAGTTTTAATCTATGCAAAAAAACCTCTACGTGACTTTCAGAAGAGGTGCTGCATTTGTTTTATTCTCCAGAAGTACTGTCTTACTTCCTGTAGTTCTGCCTTGACTTGGTCAGTATTACGATACCATTTACCTTATTTTCACTTTTTATAAATATACCCCACAACAAGCTGTAGTTCATTAGTGTCAGCATGAAACATGAGGTGGTGTCTTCTACATCTTTCCCACGTTGCCCTCTAAGTCAACAGGTAACATTAGCTTCTTAGTTTGGCGCTGGATCCAGTTACTTGAAAATAAATTTTAATTTTGCTATTAATGTAACTATAGCAATTAAGTTTCACTTTCTCAGGGTAAGTGGTACAAAGGGTCTCTTAGCAGGTGCCCAGGTCTCTTAGCACTGTAGCAGTACGTCACTATGACTGCAGTAATATTCAGTTATTGGTGCAGGATAGCTTGGAGTGGAGAGGGAGTCTTCAAGTATGACTAATGGACAGAGCTTCATACTTAACCTGTACTGTGTGTTGAAACTTACTCCCTCTGGATCATGCCTGAGGAGTGGTTCAAGTATGTAAAAGTCTCTCTCTTCTTTCTAATTTAGTGAGAACAGCTGATAAGACCTTGCTTTTTTCATGCTTATCCACACTGTTACCCATTCTATCAATTTGATTTCATAACTTCATCTTGAAAAAATAGCTTCCAGCCTTCTTCCAGTTGTCTTCAATCCATGCATCCCAACTTGAAAACTATACTTCTAAAATGTGCTTTCTGTCACCAAAAAAAAGAAAAAAATTTAGCTTGCTCTCACAAACTGGGGCTTTTGCACACATCAGCAGAACTAGTGCTGCGCCCTACATCAGGTGTGCATTAGGTGACAGCAGTGTACAGAAGCACTCCTCCAGTGCCCCCGTAGCCCCAGTGTGTACAGGGTGCAGGTTTGTGCCTGCAGAGAGCTGCCACGCACCTGGGGAATTTTTGGGGACAGCTTCAGCAGTTCCAGGCTCCCTGACACCTCACTGCTGCAAGAAGCCGAAGCAGGGTTCCCCTGAAGGCAGTACTGTCGAGGTCAGAGGATGACATCTCATCTGAGAGTTTCTGTGCATCATGCAGTTCTGTTTTAAATAAAGTTGGGGTTACCGTGTCTGCTCATTCTATTGCCTCTGTGTTTTAGTTCTCACAAAGTACGAGTGTATTGACAAGACTGCAAACTGAAGTTGGTTGTGCTCTGACAAAATCTATGTGAGAAAGGGCATCACCTGGCCAGCCATCACCTTTTCTGCTGGCACAGATTCCAGTTTACATCAGTTATGGTTTGTAGGTTGGGAGGGAGGATCTCAGTTCAGTAGACAAAAGGATGGGATCACCAACTTGGTCTGCAAGACCCTCCCTGCCCCCCCACAAGCTGTCAGAAAGGATCCTGCATTGCTCCTGACCAACAATGTGGAGTCTGGAGCATTTCTGGGGCTCATCACAAGTCGTCTCAGCTATTCATTCCCCTTACATGTAGACTGTGTTTATTGTATATTTACTTAAAGTGCTTCAGGTAGGAAAATGAATATTTACAATTAAATATGTTAATGGAGGTGGAAAGGCCTGATTGGAAAAATACCAAGTTTCTAATACATATTACAATACTAAGACCTCCCACACAAGACAAACATTTATAGCCAGATCTAAATGAATATTCCTTTCTGGTTCCTATGCCAGTGGAAAGCTGTGGAAGTATCAAAATCTTTCTGTTTGCATCTCAATCCTCTACAGAACTGGAAGAACGCTTTATTTGATTTGGCTTTAGTTTATTCTGTGCCATGTTCTGCCTCTAATTGATAGAATAAGTGTTTATGGGGCTGGCCAATGCTGATGTTAGGCTGTACCTTTTAACTCTTTGTTTGACTATGCAGTGTACAAAAAGCAGGTTCTCCTTGTAATGTCAAACATTAAAAGAGAAAGTATTAAGCCAGTTTTCAGAGAATCCTTTTCTAGCTGCACTGATCTTACCAGGCTGTGAATTTCCAGTGAACACTAAGTTCCGATTCCGGTTTTCCTTAAACCATTATTTTCTGCAGATCTATTTCCTGCCTTGCGAATTCTCTCTCCCACTGTGCTGTCTCTGCCCTCCCCTCTCCCCCTCTCTCATACATATGATTTTGAGTGTAATGGGTGTCATTTCTCTCTCTATCTCTCCATCTGTTCCCACGATCAACACTTGCAGTCCAGCCCCTGCTTTGCATGTAGTATGTGTATTCTCTTTATCCTTGGCCTGTTTTGTTTTCACGCTTTTCCTGTCTCTCCTTTGCCCTCTCTGCCATCTTTCTAGTCTCCATAGCCGTCAGAGACCTGAGGGTGTGGTTTGACATTGCAGCTAATTTGGGCTGTGAGCTGTCAAAAATAGTGTCCCTGTTCCCCTGAACTGACACTGGCTGTCACCTCAGAGTCTGAGTGAGGAGTCAAGGAGTAAGACTGGTGAAAAATTCAGCTTTTAGCAGCAGCCAAAGAAAAAACAATTTAGTTCTCAGTGGTTGTAGCTCACCAAACCACGTTCATCAAACTTCGTTGAGTGCTGGTGCCACTGCTAGGGATGGGGTAGGAAAGGCACATTGAAGAGAGGCCAGATCCCCTTTAGAAGGGTGGCTGCAAGGTTAGTCTTTTACAAGCTGTCAGCCTTGTCCTCCATCTCTCTTCTCCATGTCTTCTGCATTTTGCATGCTAGGGAGTGGACTGTCCCTGCCCTTGACCACTGTCTTACAACAGGAGTGTGTCATTAGGGGCAGGGGGCTTCCAGCCAAGAGAAAACTGTTTGGCTGCTTTGAAGTATTTTAAATTTAACATGGTCAGTTATGGGTTTGCAGCCTTAAAAAGGAGCTGGGAGGCATCACAAGCAGCCCCCAGTTTGAGGAAGTATTTTTGAGGAGAGAAAAACCCATGAAAACAGACATGGCTGGAGTGGGTGCCGTTTTTTTCAACATGATAACACTGTGGTAGAAGGCAGCCAAGGACATTGCACGGCTTTCCACAAGGTCTGCCTGTGGGTAAGGAGAGACTTAATCCAAACATCTGCAACCCAAAGAGCAAAGGTTTCCAGCAGCGGGGACTCTTTATCTATCAGCCAGTTAGTCTGCTGAGATGCCTGACTTGGAGAGGCTGTGGTGGGATTGTGAGGATCTGTCTCGCCCTGTGGTCAAGTGCTCCTGAGTTTGTCCAGGCTGGTGAGCAAGTTTGGTTTTTAATGCTCCAGCAACAACCCCCTCAAAAAGAATGGATTCATGGAAACTGAAAACAAGGTATCTCAGGCATCTCTCCTGCTTTAATACAGTAGCTACAGCTGAAAGAGTGTATGTGCACCTTGTTATTGTATACTTTTTTTGCTTAGTTTCTCACCCTTCCAGCCTCTTTTAAAACAATGGCATTATTTTCAAATCAAATTTTATAAAATGAACATTGGGGTTGTTAAGAAGAGATCAAAATTTACATAAGACTTCTATGTAACCTATTACCTATGAAAATTTACTTCAGGCTGAAACATGTTTTCCAAAGTTTACAGCACACAAAACAAATGGTGTTTTAAAATTTCTTTACTTATGATTACCTTAAATTGTGTTTTCTAAAAGGGAAGGAAAAAAAACCTTGGAACCTTACCAGTTTAATTTGCATTTTGGCTCTGATGTAACTCAAAATAGATTAGATTAAAAAAGGAAATTTGGCAAGTGATTACTCAATTACATGATTTTACTGCTTTGGTATTTTGAAAATAAAAATGAACAGATCTGTTTTACTTTGAAAAGTGCCTGGTGCACGTGGGCTGTAACCACTTTTCAGAAACCATATGGAAGGTTCCTTATGCTGCATATGGCAATGCTACCCAGAGCTCAGATGTGTATTCCTGCGATAGACTACACAGGATTCAGTTGGATCAGGGATGTTAATGTCTACATTCAGATAGTACTGTATTGAAGCACAGAAGGGTAATGAGCTTGGTGCAAAACATGGGAAGTTCACTGTGACCGGGCTGCATTGCTCCTTTTTCATAGAAAGGAACTAAAATTGCTTGGAGCTAGTGCCGGGCCAGGAAGCTGGGAGGAATTTGGAGAACGGATACAATTTTTATGGGAGCTGTATTTTGCAAGATAGAAAAGGTGAGCAGCATCATACCTTCAAAACATTTCATCATTTAGAGCTATGGTAGCTGATCATCTCTAGCCTTCATGCCAAGGGAAGGAAGCCTCTGCTGACCTCTGGAAGACCAAGCAAGTTGTGACAAACTCCATAGAGTAACAAAGCATTGATCCTCCACGTGGTGAGGGATGGGGTGGTACTGTGTCTTAAACTGGATATCATCAGGATTATCTGTTATTCCCGTCACCCTGTTCTCATTAGCAAACTGGTAGGAGAAGATGGACCATCTGTCGCTCTGTCACTGATGTGTCCCCTTGGAGCCCCTAGGACTATTTGTGGCTTTTCAGGTCTCTGATAAATACAACACTTAAAAATGTTTGGTGCCATGATCTCATCACTTGCCTGTCCTGCTCTATAGAACTGCTTGAGTTCTTGAAAGCTCTTCCACATGCATGTGTGCAGCTGTCCCCTCAGTGCAAATATCACGGTGTGTGTCTGTTCCTTCACACAAAGCCAGCTTCCATGGCAGGGGATTTCACCAAAAAAACAGCAACTTCACATGACAGAAATCTTACTTAGTGCCATCACTGTCCTGACAAACTGTAGCTCTTCCAGTGGATTTCAGTGGGGATGGAGACCTTCGAACACTAATCTTGGTGTAGTAATGATAATACAGACCCCTGACACATGAAGAGCAGAATATGCTGGGGAGTTAGAAATTAATAAATTCCTTTTGAAAGAGTGATGTGGAAGAGAGGTGATGGCCTACAGGATTTCACTGGACTGCTAAGCCTGTGGACCTTCAGCAAAGCAGCCCTGTCTGAAGAGGGGTCGCCACCTAGATATCCCTCACACAAATGGCTGTTGCAGAGGGACACGTGTTCTGCTGTTGCAGCAGGGAGACCCTGCTTCTATCCACCTCAATGGTTTTTAAGGGTTACATGGGATGTGAGGCTTGGTTGTTCTCTACCTCTTGGTTTCAGTTTTCTGTCTCTTACAAGTTTGGCTACTTGGTTTCATTTTTTTGTCTCTAACTGGGTTTGGCTACTATATACCTGATATTTAACAGACCTGTTTCTGAGAAATCTGTGAGATGAATCTTTGCTGTCTAAAATAAAACACTTCTCAAGACCCTGAATTTCCCTCATGTCTTCACTTTTCTTCTGTTTAAATGTGAAGCAATGGCCTTTGGGAGCCTTCACTGCCATGCTATTGTCACTGATGGCATTGGTACATCAGGATTGTTGCTGCTTCTCAAGAACTGAATGTTTGATTTTTCCCTTCTTTCTACCTTTGTGGGGGCAAGGGATGAGCTCAACCCCTGGTTTCCATCCTTCCAAGTCAGCAACCTGTGCTGGCACTGTCAATAGCATGAGTCATCCCAGCGCTGAGATGGACAAAGCAAGAAGCCTTTACTCAGTGACAGGAGAGGAGCTGACAGCTGCCATCAGCCCTAAGTATTTCTGCTGGAAAAGGGGGGAATGGCCATGCACTTACCAGAAGGGTTGATCACCTTCAAAGAAAAAAAAAAAAAAAAAGCAAGCATTTTCTACAGCTGAGTTTGAGATGTGTAGACAGTGAATTTCAGTTTCTTGTCTCTGAGGTCCATTAACAGAGACCAGAATGTGTGGCAGTGTGCGTGTGTGTGCGGATGTCGCTGTTGTAAGTGACTTTGTAAGTTCTCTGTTGGGGGAAGCAGCAAACCTAGGGCTCCTGTTCTGGAGATGAAAATAGGATGATAGAACCAGGGCATGAAGAAACCACTTCCCGGTCACCATATCCTGGTGGAATGGTTGCAATTCATGTATTATTCAAAGTCTAGATTCCGTGGCCAAGTCTTAAATTAACCTTGAAGTTATCTGAAAATTCTCTTCTTCCCTGTCAAGTATGTGACTTTCCCAAGCAAGCTTCCCCCACTCCTCACCCACCTCACCCCCAGTCACGGCTGTTGGTGTTCCAGAGGGAAGGCAATGCAAGCAGCGTCGTGGCTGAAGAGCTGGCTTAGAAGTCTTTCCAGGTTAGCTCTATGAAGCACGGCTGTGGTCGTGCAGGGCCCGTGAGCATCCACACCTCTCCTCAACGCCCGGGTCTGTTGCTACAGTTTTCCCCGGGAGGAAGAAAGTCCCCGCGAGTGGAAGCCGCTGTGCCGGGGAAGGCGGCTCCGGGCGGAGTCCCCGAGGCCCGGCGTTTGCCCTCGGCGGGGCGCGG